>NC_135990.1:1235544-1535544 GCF_053455715.1 Rhinoraja longicauda
CTGCCCCCCCCTCCTTTCTTTACCTCTGACATGCATCCCATTTCTACACCATTAGCTGGGTGCTGATTTGAATCTGTAGCCACTCAGTGGGACAGCATAAGTTGTGGCAGTAAAGCTGCAAATGATTAATAGTCTGTGTTGGATGATGAACACACTGTTATTTTTGAGTTGGCAAACAGCTTTCCTCCTTTCAACTCAGTTACCAAAGATGGAAATTACAAGCTTGCTGATGAGTGAAACGTGCCAGTTCTTCCAGCAGTCCATATCCGTTCTACCCAGGGAGCTTCACTAATGTTCACTGAATAAACCTCTGCATCGGACATAGAGCAAATTGTCCTTTTTTTTTCAGGCTCTTTATTGAATTAAATTGAATTGAATAAATTAGCCAAGTATGTATACATACAAGGAATTTGCCCTGGTGCTTTCCTCGCAAGTAACAACATAATATACAGAAAACAATTAAGAATAAAACATCATTTAAACAGGTGAAGAATGAAATAAAATACCAGAGCAAAAGGAGGCTACAGACTTTTGGTTGTTGAGTAGAGCTACTGCTCGAGGAAAAAAACTGTTTTTATGTCTGGCTGTGGTGGTTTTGACAGTCTGGAGTTGCCTTGCAGGGGGAAGTGCTTCAAAGAGTTTGTGGCCAGGATGAGAGGGGTCAGAGATGATCTTACCTGTTCACTTCCTGGCCTTGCAGTGTACAGTTCGTCGATGGGGGGAAGGTTGCAGCCAACAACCTTCTCGGCTGATCGAACGATGCGCTGCAGCCTCCAGATGTCATGTTTGGTGGCTGAGCCAAACCACACCATGATGGAGAGGATGAGGACAGACTCTTTGATGGCAATATCAAACTGGACCATCATTGCCCGTGTAGACACAGTTGTGAAAAATTATGCTGCAGAATCTGTTCACCATCCAATGTGGAAAGTCACAAAATGCTAGAGTAGCATTCTGACCCGAAACGCCACATCCATACTCTCCAGGGGTGTGCTGACCTGCAGAGTTACTTCTGCAACTTGTGTCTTTGATAAATCATCATCTGCTGTTTCTTGTATCTACCATTCATTGTGATGTTTTCAGGCTCTTGTAAATTGAAAAGATTTGTCATCTTTTATCTACTTGTGCTGGTGTGATACCCTACACAAGATGAGGGATCACTCATCACAGTTCAGGACATGGCTCCATGTGTTCCTCAGGGCAAGGCTCTGGACATGATAATCTTCCTCAGTCGCCTTCCTTATGTTGTTCGATTTGTGAATCCTCTTCTAGGCTTAATGATATGTTTGGCTTGATTCCTCAATGTAATCCCCATTGCTTAATCATTTTGCATCGTACTTTCGGCTCATAATACATAGAATATAGAATAGTACAGCACAGGAAGAGGCCCTTCGGCCCACATGTTTGTGTGAACATGATACCAAGTTAAACTAATCTCCCCTACCTGCATGTGATCCATATTTCTCCATTCCCTACATATCCAAAGGTCTATCTAAAAAGGCTCTAAAATGCTACCATCATATCTGTCTATCCTATCTATGCCTCTCATCATTTGTATAAACATCTATCAGATCTATCAGACATGCAGGTTTGTAGGCTAATTGGCTTCTGCAAATTGTCCCTGGTGTGGAGGATAGAACTCGTGTATGGGTGATTGCTGGTCAGCGTGGACACAGTGGGCCGAAGGGCCTGTTTCCACGCTGTATCTCTGAAAAAGGCTTGCAAGGCATGCAGATGGTTAGGTTAATCAGCAACTGTAAAGTGACATTTGTGTGTGGTGAGGGGTAAGATCTGAGGTGAAGTGAGGGGAACATAAGTTGTGTGGGATTGGTGTAAGTAGGTGCATGGACATGGTTACAAGGAGCCTGTTTCCATGCTGTGTGCCTTCTTGACCTTCCCATGCTGCGGTCAGAAAAGTCCACAAAATATTCATGTTCCAATCAACAAAATTTCATTTTGTCTTTAAATAGATTTCAAAATAAAATTAGTCTCAGAAAATCCCATTACGAAATGACAGTGTTATTATTATAAACTGGTGTATTTTGGAAATCTGCTGTCCTTATCCAGTCTGGTCAACATGACGACAGTCCTACTCGTGTTGTTGCCTTTTAAATGTCTCATCAGATCAGGATAGTTTGGTTTGCACAGTAAGTGGCAGCATTAGCTGCAATGTTCTCATGTGAATGAATTAGAACATTTGCATCTTTCCCTTGTACTTTCCTTGTGTTATGGTTTGCATATTTCACTAAGATATCAATGATCCCTACCACTGGGCCATGCCCTATTTTCACTTCTACCATCAGGCATGAGGTACCGAAGTCTCAAATCCCACACCATCAGGACCAGGAGTAGCTATTTTCCCCCAACTATCAGGTTTTTGAACCAACCTACATAATCCTAAGGTAGACACAAGATGCTGGAGTAACTCAGTGGGTCAGGCAGCATCTCTGGAGAGAAGGAATGGCTGACGTTTCGGGTCGAGGCTCTTCTTTAGACTGACCCGCTGAGTTACTCCAGCATCTTGTGTCTACCTTTCGATTTAAACCAGCATCTGCAGTTTCTTTCCCACATACTCCTAATGCTACCTCAACAACAGAACACTGCTCACCTCCTGCACTACCAACGACTTGTTTTTGTTTCAATTATGTTTTTGCACTAATCTCTTTTTTTGCAGTCTTCTTTCTTTTGGAATTTCATATATAATTTATTTATAACTTGTTTCTGTGTACATGTCTGAATCTCTGTGCCTGGGATGCAGCAACAAGTAAGATTTTTCATTGTACCTGTACCTCACCCTACTTGGCATACGACAATAAACTTGAACATGTACATAGAAGGTAGACACAAAATGCTGGAGTAACTCAGCGGGCCAGGCAGCATCTCGGGAGAGAAGGAATGGGTGACGTTTTGGGTCGAGACCCTTCTTCAGTCTGAAGAAGGGTCTCGACCCGAAACGTCACCCATTCCTTCTCTCCCGAGATGCTGCCTGACCCGCTGAGTTACTCCAGCATTTTGTGTCTACCTTCGATTTAAACCAGCATCTGCAGTTTTATTTCCTACACATGTACATAGAATGTAGTCAAGATCTCTCGCTGATCTTTCCATTCCAACTTACTAGCCGCTAGTACTGATTAAACCATAGAGAACATTTGAGGCGGTGCTGCCAGCTGTTTTAAAATGGTGATTTGTGTATCTCTCCATTCTGCAGCACTTATTGGATGTGAAGTCACTGAAGTATCTGGCAAGCCTGACTCTTCATGACCGCATCACCAAGTCTCTACTCCACTTGCACAAAAAGAAAAAGCCGCCTAGCATCAGTGCTCAATTCCAGGTAAGTGGGTTTTTTCCTCTGACGTTTTCTTTTTGAATATTTTACATACAGTGCTCCATCTTCATCTACTAGATCCAGATACTCGAATGTGTTTATTGAGTAGCCAGTAATCCAACGGTTTCCGATGACTCTCTGAATCTTTTTTGTTTTGGGGTATCTCTCATGACTGCACATGTAGGTTGTTCACACCACTTAAGAGATTTATAACCTGCCCTACAAACCTCAGGAGCATGCAGAAACATGCAGAACATGGCTATATTTAAGAGGGAGTTAGATGTGGCCCTTTTTGCTAAAGGGATCAGGGGGTATGGAGAGAAGGCAGGTACAGGCTACTGACCTGGATGATCAGCCATGATCATATTGAATGGCGGTGCAGGCTCAAAGGGCCGAATGGCCTACTCCTGCACCTATTTTCTATGTTTCTATGTTTCTAAAATAAATAAATAAATATTGAATGGTATGGATATAATGTGTTCTGGGAGGACTAAAAACCTGGATTCATCATAACTTATTTCTCTTGCAACTTAGGTTTCTGTGTACATTAAATAACTCTCTTGCACCTTAGCTTTCTGTGTATATTAAATCACCTCAGCTGGTGGGGCTTCTTGCCACACCATGCCTTGAATAAACCATTTCTGGGATAGTTGAGAAGAGCATTAAATTAAGAATTGCCATGAGCTGTTGATGGGGATAATTATCGTATTCACCTCTCTTAACTTGAGAAGAGTTCCCTGTGAGGAACACCTTGTAAACGCTGACTGATTTACTGAAAGCATCAGTTGCGTGCATTCTATTTTTTTGCCTTTAAGTCAAACGCAGCCTATTAATTTTGGGATAGTAAATCATCCTTCTGTATAACTTTTTTTTAACCCTTTTCCCACATGCCATGGATATGACTCTTTAAGTTTCAAGTAAAGTGGAATTATAGGATTTGTCCCCATTGCTTCCCTTGCCCATTTATGCATTTTATAAATGATCTCCGTTCTCACTGAGGACTGGGATGTTCCTGGAGTATCCATCTCCTGTTAATACTTTAGTTGCTGTTTACCTTCAGCTCGGTGTGGAAGGGACCACCGAGCATAGTGCTTTGATTATACTTGCATTTAGTGCAATGTTTGATCTTCAGAATAGGAGGTGGATTAATGTCATTTCATTTTCTGTTGATGTGTACATTTGATCTTGTTGATGGAGTAATTAGTCATTCTCAACTATTTTTTTCCTCATGCAGGCTTCTCTCAATAAGCTCATGGAGACCTTGGGACAGGCAGAGCCTTACTTTGTCAAGTGCATCCGATCAAATGCAGAAAAGGTCTTGTATCTATTCCTCAATTTAATGACAAATTAGTTGAGAAACCAGAATTGAAGACTAAACTTGGTTGAACAGGGTGAATTGTACAGATAGGTGAAATGGAAATCTGAAATAAAAGCAGCAATTGCTACATGTAAAGGATGGCAAGCACCTTTGGAGAGAGCAACACAAGAATCATTTTAATTCATTAGAATAATAATTTGCACTTGCATAAAGCCATTAACATTTAAAGAGGTTTCTCAGGCTGAATGAAATTGTGGAGCTGAGGAGGGGGAGGGCTAAGTCTGTTATGAGCATGCATTTTTTAAATACTGGTGTGGCAGTCTGAAGCATAGTTGGGGGTGGGGCGGGGGGAGCTTTTGAACAGGTCACTCTGTTCAACTATTCTGAAATAGAAGTGACTGGTAGTGTAATGGATCTTGGTGTGCCCAGTATACATCTGAAAGCCAGTCTCATTACAAGATGACGGTTTGGACATCTGAAGAAGTGTCCTGACCCACAAAGCCATCTGTGTAGGAACGAACTGGTTTAAATCGAAGGTAGACACAAAATGCTGGAGTAACTCAGTGGGACAGGCAGCAACTCTGGAGAGAAGGAATGGGTGACATTTTCTTCAGACAAGATTATTAAAAGATGATGTTGATTGAGCAACATATTGATGAGATGGAATAAAGAATAAAAAATCAAGGATGCGGGTCGGAGAGACCTTGGGGATAATGTGCTGGATCAGCAAGTAAAACTATTGCAATAAAAATATAAATAACCAAGAGCAACCGACTCAAGAATGGGAAATAGAGTTTGCATAAAGATGGTCTGGTCAATAATGAGAGAGAATGCAATGTTGTCAGAATATCAAAGGATGCTCTTTAGAGTTTCGGTCCGGATTGTTTCAGCAGAAAACCAGTTGGAACAAATTAAAAATGGAGCGACAAGTAAAAGAGATGAGCACGTCTAGTGATGTGACATTCATTGACAAGAGAGAAAATAAAACTGGAAATGGGGAATTGCTGTGAGGAAAATGTTGTGTTGGGATCACTATTAAAGAGAAGGATGCTGTATCAGTCAGCATCCGGAGAGTAGGTACAAGGAACTGCAGATGCTGGTTTTACCACAAAAAAAAAGAGATACAAAGTGCTGGAGTAACTCAGCGGGCCAGGCAGCATCTCTGGAGAACATGGATAGGTGACGTTTCACAAAGTGCTGGAGTAACTCAGTGGGCCAGGCAGCATCTCTGGAGAACATGGATAGGTGACGTTTCACAGAAAACTGTAGGGTAACAGCAGGTCAGGCAGCATCTCTGGAGAACATGGATTGGAGACATGGTGCTTGGGTACTCATCTTCAGGCCTCTGGAAAGTTTATAGATGGAAAAAGTGTGGTCGGAAATTGAATAAGAATAGGATCAAGTGAGCACATTGAGTTTCTTAGGCAAGGTGGGAACAATTGTGAATGCAGCTCCCTGCGACATTTATTTTTGTCAACTTTACAGCTTCCATTGCGCTTCAATGATCATCTAGTCCTGCGACAACTGCGGTATACAGGCATGCTGGAAACTGTCAGGATACGGCAGTCGGGCTACAGTATTAAGTACACATTCCAGGCAAGTATCTCTGGTTACTCGTGAATTTTTTTTAATGCACAATTCTGCTTTAAGTTGGATTTATAAATTGTATCAATTTAAAGCGTGCACCATAAATATTATAAACCAGTTGATTCCAGGTTGAACTGAATTCCAGTGATGGAAATATCTACACCTCATTGTACCAAATGCTGAAAGCTGGTGGAATTAGGCCCAATTTGTGGATGTAAACTTCTCAAGAGACTTGCGTCAATTTGCACTTTATTTTATTAACAAATTAAAATTTGCGTCAGATAAGGTGAGAAATTGTAGAACTCGGTTGTTTGCATTAACATCTGCGACCTGATCTTCAGTCTATACAGAGCAGACTATCTCCAAATCTATACCCTGCTTGGGTTGGCTCATTCCAGTTACTTTTCCTTTGTAGAGTAATTTTAGAATGAAGGTCCTCAGGATTTGTCACCTCTCCGACAGTTATTCAGTTTGCAGTTCATGCGCGCGATTACTCCCCCTCCCCTTCCCCCCCCCTTTCCCCCACACCCTGATACCACTCTAAATCGGCTGTTCTTCAAACAAATCGTGATCTAAATGTCATCAGGCTATCTGAATGACTGTGGCGACATTCACATTCACAAGTGTACTCCTGGCAGGATTCCATGTTGTGATCAGGAGTGGGCAGTCTAGCTGTATTTTCTGTTCTCTTTGTCTGCTGCAACACTACCTACTGTTGTAGTTCAATTGCTGCCTTTGCTGAGATCATCACATTCAACCGCCTGGTTGTATCCTAGTGGGTGTTTCAGCATGCATGTAATGTCATTTTTATTGCTGGAGGAAGTGCATCCTGGATTTGGATTCTAATCCTTATCTGGTTTCTCTTCCCGTTGTGCCTGGGTAATGCCTTCCCGAGCAGTGGAGTGCTTTACGTGATGTGCTGCACACAGCTGACGTGAGGTGTGTTTTGAAATGTTTCAGGAATTCATCGAACAATTCCGTGTGCTTTTGCCACAAAGTACCACCTCTTCTCAACGCAGTATTCTGGATTTTGTGAGAAGTGTGAACCTCGACACAAACAGCTATCAAGTAGGCGAGACAATGGTGCGTTTTACAGCATGAAACCTTTACAGCAAATGTGCTGGATTGACTTGAGAAGCCATCATGTAAATTTATATTGACAACAAAATGTATGGTGCACATAGAAATCCTACTCTGGAGTCACAAGGTCGTAAAGGGTGTGTTAAAATATTTCTGATACAACCGAGACGGGTCTCATTGCATCTTCCAAAAGCAGTGGCTGTATTTGCTCAGAGAGACGATGAAACATTTTCCTTTCATGGCAGACGTCTGCTGGGTTTTCTGAATGCAGTTGTTCATGTTACTTATGAAATGAACCACAGCTTTCCTACCTCAGTTTGATGAGTTTGATGGTAAAAGTTTGTAGATTTGAGGATTGGACTTGACTGTGATGCTTCCTCCATCCAATCTCCATTTGTACCTTTCAGCATGAATCACCAGAACGCTAGATAGGCGCAAGTTGAGAATTTGAACCACCTCCACCCCCCCACCCCATTCCCAGTTACTCAACACCAATACACCACACTCTGACCACTGAGTCAGGAACATAACCTTGGCCATTCTCCACCTCTTGGTTCTTGGTCCTCCAAAATATTCCAAATTGAATTTAAACTGGAGGTGGCAAAGTATGGACTTAAGCAAGAAGGGCTTCTTGGAGAAGAGCTGCCTTAAATTTGCCTGGACTATGCTTTAGTTCTGTCCTTCTGTCTCTGTTATCAAATACCATTGCAGTCTATTTTTCTCACACTGTATAGTACACAGAAATGTTTTGCTTCATTGGTGGTGCTGTTTTAGGGGACATGATCACGTCTGTGTATTTACTTGTTCATGCGTTCTTTGTTGGGTAATACTCACTGTTGCATTTGTCCTGCGTCTTCCTCTGTAGATATTTATGAAGGAGAGTGAGCG
The DNA here is from genome assembly GCF_053455715.1 of Rhinoraja longicauda. Lineage (NCBI taxonomy): Eukaryota > Metazoa > Chordata > Chondrichthyes > Rajiformes > Arhynchobatidae > Rhinoraja > Rhinoraja longicauda. The sequence goes on from NC_135990.1 coordinate 1,243,743, forward strand.
TCAAAGATTGCAAAACATGCTGCACAAGGAGGTCCTAAGGAGAATAATTTTGCTTCAGAGGTGGTTTCGCACTGCACTTGAACGACGACAGTTCCTCCAGATGAAACGAGCTGCGGTTGTAATACAGGTTTGTACAGAACTGAACGTTGCCATGATCCTAGGCGGAGGAGAGTGTTGAGGGTAAGGACCAGCTCTGTTAGGCGGAGGAGAGTTTGAGGGGAAGGAACAGCTCTGTTAGGCGGAGGAGAGTTTGAGGGGAAGGAACAGCTCTGTTAGGCAGAGGAGAGTTTGAGGGGAAGGACCTGCCTCTGCGCATCTCACTGCTCCCCCTCTGTGACACCAGTCCGAAGAAGGGCCTCGACCCAAAACATCACCCATTCCTTCTCTCCAGAGATGCTACCTGACCGGCTGAGTTACTCCAGCATTTTGTGTCTACCTTATGATCCTAGCAGAGCCCAGTACACAGGATTAATACTACTCTTGGGAGGGAGCCCCTCTTAAGGTGAACAACGATAGGCAACTCTGCACTTTATACATTGTTTGTCCAAACTCACGCTTGTCTGCAAAAAGCAGCTTGTGCCTTAAAGTTTGATTGATTGTGTTTTGATAGCAGGAGTCAAAGCAGAGCTAAGAGTGTTTAATTGTCATATGTACCGGAAATGGAACAATGAAATTCTTACTTGCTTCGCTTATAACAATAATGCAACAAATAGATATACAATAATCAATAATACAATAAATTAATAATCAGTAATCAGTTACAGAGGGAAGGGTCTCTGCGGCACGCAGAAAGGGGAGATGGGAAGATGTGGCCAGCAGTGGGATCCCGTTGGAGCTGACGGAAATGTTGGAGGATAAATTGTTGTACACGCTGGCTGTTGGGGTGGAAGGTGAGGACAAGGGGACTCTATCCTTGTTACGAATGGGGAGAGGGGGAGCAAGAGCGGAGCTGCGGGATATAGAGGAGGCCCTAGTGAGAGTAACTCAGCAGGTCAGGTAGCATCTCGGGAGAGAAGGAATGGCTGACATTTCGGGTCGAGACCCTTGTTCAGTCTGAAGAAGGGACTCGACCCGAAAGGTTACCCATTCCTTCTCTCTCTCGAGATGCTGCCTGACTGCTGAGTTACTCCAGCATTTAGTGTCACCTTTGCTGTGGTAAGGTTGTGGTTAGTGCCGTGCAGTGGGCTTCAAGAGCTGGTTGTCGCTGGGAAGAACCTATTCTTGAATCCCAGCAGTGAGGGTTTTCGGTCTTCTGTATCTTCTTTCCACTGGTAGCAACAAGGTTAGAACATGGCCAGGGCGGTGTGAGTGAGTCTTTGACAATATTAGCTGCCTTTATGAGGCAGCGCCTCCTGGAGATCCTTATGATGGTGGGGAGGTGAATACCCATGATTGGGCTGGGCACAACTGCTGTTACTGTTTTATTCTGTTTGAAACATCTGACTATGGTGATTTTATTTTCTTGTTCCATTGTGATTTGCTTTATTAGTTTAATTGTCAATTCCTTGCCAGATTTATTTGGGTTCTCAGTAGTGATTGGACCAAGACTGCCCAAACCAGTTTTTTTTCGGGCTTTGCAGATTGGATGTGAACAGAGAGGTGGCTGAACATAGCTGTTAACTATTTCTTGTCAATGTACACACCCCCCTTGACTAGTTATGTGCATATTTAGACACGCTGTAGGATGTCCCTTTTGCAAAATGTTTTTTAACAATTTAACACTGAAAGTAAGAATGCAGGTACAGCAGGCAGTGAAGAAAGCCAACGGCATGTTGACCTTCATGACAAGATGAGTTGAGTACAGGAGCAAAGAGGCCCTTCTGCAGTTGTACAGGGCCCTAGTGTGACCACACCTGGAGTACTGTGTGCAGCTTTGGTAGGCCATTTAGAACGGAGATGAGAAAAAACCTTTTCACTCAGAGTTGTAAATCTGTGGAATTCTCTGCCTCAGAAGGCAGTGGAGGCCAATTCTCTGAATGCATTAAAGAGAGAGCTAGATAGGGCTCTTAAGGATAGCGGAGTCAGGGGGTATGGGGAGAAGGCAGGAACGGGGTACTGATTGAGAATGATCAGCCATGATCACATTGAATGGCGGTGCTGGCTCGAAGGGCCGAATGGCCTACTCCTGCACCTATTATCTATTGTCTATTGTCTAATGTTGATTTTTATGGTAACACAAACAGAAGTGATGATATTCTAGATTTTCTCAATTTTTCTCATTTTTTCTCTGCAGAATGCTTGGCAAAACTACAAAATGATTCAGACCCTCACAGACGCCAGTATCTCAGATGCAGCAGCAACTAGTATTCAGGCAGTGTGGAAAGGCTACAGCCAGAGAAAGATGTACTTGCAAATGCGTGATGCAGCTATTGTTATACAAAGGCGCTGGCGTGATTATTGCAGGTACAAGCTTGCAGCACTCTGCATTCAGACATATTGGAGAAGGTACAAGGAGATGCAGACGTACAGAGCTTTCAGGGACAGCATCATTAAACTTCAAGCAGCAAACAGAGGATTTGTGGTGCGGCGCAGGTAATAGTACAAGATTGTTTTTGCTTCTTATTTGTATACCGTACAATTGAATTAGATTCATGACCAGCTGCAGCAATACTGGGTGTGTTTATACAGCATGTCAGTCACAGATATACTCGCTGCTACTTATATTTGCTTTCAGGTAATCATTACTGGAGAGTAATTATCTCTCTCACTCCCTCTCTCGCCCTCTCTCTCTCTCATTGCACACTCTCGCTCACTCAAACACTATCGCACTCTCTCTCACCCTCTCACTCCCTCTCTCGTCCTCTCTCTCATTGCATACTCTCGCCTCTCGCTCGCTCTCTCACTTGCACACTCTCTGTCTCTGTCTCTCTCAATTTCAATTTCAATTTAAATACTTTATTGGCATGATAAGATACATTATTATATTGCCAAAGTATAGAACATAACATACATATTTAAAATGCATGTATATACACGCAATACTCTCTCTCTCTCTCTCTCTCTCTCTCTCTCTCTCTCTCTCTCTCTCTCTCTCTCTCTCTCTCTCTCTCTCTCTCTCTCTCTCTCTCTCTCTCTCTCTCTCTCTCTCTCTCTCTCTCTCTCTCTCTCTCTCTCTCTCTCTCTCTCTCTCTCTCTCTCTCTCTCTCTTCCCCCCTCCCCCCTCCCTCTCTCTCCCCCTCCCTCTCTCTCCCTCCCTCTCCCTCCCTCTCCCTCCCTCCCTCTCCCTCCCTCCCTCTCCCTCCCTCTCCCTCCCTCTCCCTCCCTCCCTCTCCCTCCCTCCCTCTCCATGTGGCTTGCTGATGTGAGTTTTAGTATTTTTGCAGTTGCGATGATTGAATTTGAAACCATTAAGACTGAATAGAATTTAAGTATAATTATGTAATGAGCATTGAGAGCATTTTAACTGAACAAAAACACATAAATTCCAACCCTTTTAATGAATATTTGCTTTTTGTTTTAGATTTCAGGCATTGAAAAGACAAAAGTATAATAAAGAAAATAAAAAGCAGCTGGATCAGGAACAAAAAAGAAGATTGGATGAACACTTGGATGAAAATCTTTCTCAGCTCGCTGTATCTGATCTAAAAAAAATAGAAGCTGAACTGAATGAGAGCCCTGTTTTGAAAGACAATGACATTCAGGGAGTACCTGTGGACTGCAATGATATATCTCCAGATATACAGGCTGGAACTTTCAACTTTGCCAATAGTGCAAATTTGCTCCAGTGTGTTACGGTGAGGGAGAGACCCAAATCGTTGCTTGGAGACCCCGAGAAGCAGAAAGTGGTGCGTGCCAAACGAAACAGCCGGAGAATGAGAGAATTGGAGCAGGCCATATTCAGCCTTGGACTGCTGAAGGTGAGGTCTGAAGGTGTGTCTCCCTCAGAGGAAGGGCGGTGGTCCAATGAGCTGATTTCTGACAGTGTGAACTCCTTGTCTCCTCAGGGAACACCAGACAGTGAGAGCTCGAGAGGTAGTTTTGAGGTACCCAGTGGTGATGATGGCCATAAGAGAAAATTATCTGTCACTGCATCTGATGACTTGGTCTCTGATTCCAGCCTGCATACTACTCAGGATAATCTTTCATCTAGTCCAAAGTTCATTGATCACGGTCTGTCCACCGACCTGCAACTTAATGGAAATAACCTGTCTTCCAGTTCTCATGCTAACACTGATTCTCATAGTCATATCTCCATGTCTCCAGGAACAGCCAACAAGGATTTTCAAAGATCAAGTTCGGAAGATTGGTCTCCCAGTCCTAGACCATTGGCCAGGCAGGAATCCAGTTTTTCAAGCTTGTTGCCAAATCATGATAGTAGCCCCTTGCCGAATGACACTAGTGCTGTAGGTTCCGACTGCCATGAGTTCAAAGACACTACCATCGGACCCAAAACAAGCGGAGAGGAAGATGACAAAGCCTCACCACTCTATGGTGAACCTGCCACAGACGCAAACATGGATTCCTTCCCACCGACCGCAATCCTGGAAAAGTTGGAATGGTTAAATGTACAGCAGGCAGAGAGACAGAGACAAAGACGGCAGCAGAATGAGAAGGAAATGATGGAACAGATAAGGCAGCAGAAAGAAATCCTTGAGAAACAACGTAAAGTTTTTGAAAAGCAGGAGAAGGATATGTTTGAGAGGCAGCGGGGGGAAGCTCTGCAGAAGATAGAGCAGGGCAGACAGAATGAATCCCCCCAGGTTCTCCTCAAATCTCCAAGCAAGCAGGCAGACAGGCCTCAGTCTTTTCTTGCTCTGCAACAAGACAGAAAATGGGATCGAGCTATCAGTTCTGACACGCTTTCAACAGCAGACACTGAGTCTAAGTTATTGAACACTGCAGAATCTTTTAATACTGACAATACCTCGGGTCAGTCCACAGGAAAAAATAGACCTAGCAGCTTGTTTTTTGAAATTAAGGAGCTGCAACCAAGTGGCCAACAGGAATTCAATAAGCCAGACGGCTGGACCCCTAAGCTGAGCTTGGAGCCCCGCAAAACTCTTCCTAGTTCAGAGCACTTCCCACAGGCTCAACCTCAAAGCACAAAAGAAGAGCCGATCAATAATACTGGCAAGGACAGGAACAACGTCTTATTCTTTTTGCCAAAAGACAAGAATACACTGAGCAAGTAAGTTATTTTTCTTGATTAGTCAGGAGTATAAAAGGACAATAGACAATAGATGCAGGAGTAGGCCATTTGAGCCAGCACCGCCATTCACCATGATCATGGCTGATCATCCACAATCTGGCTCTAGTTGGGGGATGAGCAGTAAATGGTGGCTTTGCCAGTGACACCCAGATATACAGAATAAGAAAGTTCAATTCATCAATATATTTCACAGCTTTTTTCATTTGCTGAGCTGTGAACTCTCACTTTCACTTGCTTGCCGTAACATGTACAGGGTTCAATTTAAGGTGCAATTTATTAATTGAGTGTTGAAAGAGTTGACTAATGACTTTATGTAACACAAAGGAGATGAGAGTGTAATCTAAGAATCGTTTAAAAAAATAATAAGGGTAAATTGTTTTGAAGTATTTCACCCACAGCTCCAAACGATTTTGGATTTCTTTCTATTCTACTGAAGGACCTCAGTGAGGTGTACAAGATCATGAGCAGCATGGCTAAAGTGAATACTCTAGGTCTTTTCTACTTCTAAAACTACAGGGCTCAAAAACTAGAGGACATCAGCTTAAGATGAGAAGGGAGAGGGTTAAGAGGGACCTTGTGCAACTTTTTCACTCAGTGGGTAGTCCATATGTAGAACAAGCTGCCAGAAGAAGCTGTACAAATGCATTCCAACTTTTGTAGGATATCTGGACAATGATATGGATAGGTAGGATGGGCAAAATGCAGGCAAATGGGACTATGGTTGGCATGGGCAAGGTGGGACAGAAGGATAGTTCCCTTGCTGTACAGCTCTATCAATGACTTTCTGAGATGTTGAACTGTGAGGGAATCCTCAAAATGTAATTGAGTATACAGCTGGAATTTGGATCGTGAAATTATATTTGTCTAATCTCAAAGACACAGACAGCCCTCTGATACTAACCTAGTAGCTATTATTTGTACACGAGTCTTTCTAACCACAGCAGCATAACAACTAAGCTTAATCATGATTTTGTGAATGGGTTTGTACAGCATATATCACACCATCGGGACATCCCAAAGTGTTCTACGCCTAATGAAGTATCTTTGAAATGTAGTCACAGTTGCAATGCGGGTAAATAGTTTAACTTTCTTTCTAAATGATGGCAGCTTTCGATGGTGCCGCACTTCCTCATTACTGCAAGGAATCGCCACCTTGAATTAAATGCTCCATTTGATGTACAGTTGAGCATGATTCCTGGGACAGAAAGTTGGGATGGAAATCCAGGACTCCCTACCCAGCATTTCCTTTCCCGGCAACATGCAGTCTGCCCTGTCTCACCCAGGGAGATGGTGGTATTTGTTGCCTGAGCTGCTGAGCTCCGAGGTTTAGGACACATCCAGAAGTAACGAGGTGTATGGCTCAGCCTGCGATGGTCATTATGTTTACTCATGGCTATTAAGTCCCGATTGCTTATGCTGTTAAATCTAGAGAAATCTGCTTTCACTTTATTTGAGTATTATTCATTATTAATACTGCACTTTACAGGATTGACAAAGATTCTGTGAATCTGGAAAAATCTCCTGCTATTTCCAAAGAAGATGAAGCTTTCAGAGAAAAGATGGCAAAATCATCACTCGTAAAAGTAATGGATGTAAGCGATTTAATCATCTTTGGTAGATTGTGAAATTGTGGACATGATGATGGAGGTGGTGAAGGGAGCACAAGTCTGTGGTGAATGAGGTTTATTCGAATTTAATCTTGTACAGTGCCCAGCTGTGGAACATAACAAGATCACAGCTTCAAGCTGGAGATTTGTGATCCTTTACCCAGGATCCTTTATCCTCTACCTTCATAATGGGCACGAAAGGATTCAATCTTTAAATTTGGTTTCTTAATATTTTTCTTTTCCCCACGCCCCCATTTCCTGATCAAGCAAACTGTTTTGGGTAGATTGGGTTATGTTTCTACTGGAGAAAGTAGTCTTGCTGCATCAATCCCAAAGAGCTGCTGTTCATGATGAAATTGGAGTGTTGAATGTTATCAATCTTTGACTGTTGTGGGCATGGGGGGCACTTAATCAAAACTCAGTTCAGTCACCATCAGCCGCCCTAACTTTACTTTTCAGCTGAAATTGTGGTATGGTCACCAGAGGAAAGAATGTTTAATAATTCAGCAGTGATGCCATGTAACTTGAAATGCCCTGACCTGTACACCTCAATGCTAAGACATATGGTCCCATTGTTCACAAGGTTCTTTGTATGTTTTTGTTAAGCATATCAATGGCTTTGACCTCTTGCAGTATTTCCAATCTTCACTACTATAACTTGCTTTTTCTTTTGCCATGAGTGTGTTTTGTATAATCTTCCTCAGGGCTCATGGTGACCCATTGCGTCATTTGGACACGGTCCTCAGAGTTACATGTTTTGATTTTTGTGTGTTATTCGGTCAATCAGGTTACAAGACCAGTGCACAAAAAGAGAGCCCGCATGGCGCGGACCCGCTCTGATTTCTTGACTAGGAGCAGTAACGCTGAAGGGGAGGGAGAGACTGAGGAAGAGGAACATGATGACCCCTCCAATGAACCCCCTCTCTCCCCCAACCAACCTAGATCTGAGCTGAGGCCCAAGGACAGTGCCAGACAGGCCTGTTACAGTGACTCAGAAATGGTAAATAAATGATGGCCAGTTGGGTGCAAGACAAATCTGGGGGCATCTCTTTGCTAACCCTTACTCTGGAGTAGAAAGCAATACTGACATCTGGAGCTGCTTAACCTCCCCCACCTATCTGATTTTAGAAGGTAACACTCAATACTTGAGCACAGTGCCCTTTTCTGTGGATTACTGTGTCATATTAACTCTGTTGTGTACTGCAGTTATATTTCTATACACATAGGTAATGACGCCCTGAACCCAAAAGATTTTCCAGCTTGTTTGTTGTACATATTTTTAGTTGGATTATTAACAATGATCCAATTGTTAAATTTCAGCAGACCAAGGTGTATAATAAGCACAGCCCAATTTATATGTATTGGGTAGGATTTATTTTTAATAATGAATTGCACATTTCACTGCCAGATCCCTGAATTCATGAACCAAATTACCAATGTTGAGTTGAATTCTCTGCAGAATCTACATAAAAACATAAAATACTGGAAATACTCAGCAGGTAGCTTTTGTAAAATGAAACATTGTTAGAGTCAACAATTGCTACCAATTCAGGTTAATGACCTATTATGCCTGAGTATTTACCGCACTTTCTGTTTTTATTTCAGATTTGCAGCAACTGGAGTTTTTTTAGTTCAACTTTCCACAGATTTGGGTGTATTATGCTAGTTTCTGAACCTTCACAAAAATTGTGTTGGTACTCGTTAAGACAAGGAACATTATTACTCACATTTGGTCACTTGCCTGAGAATTAATATATTTTGTATTTGGTAAATTTTACCAATTCGACATGCAGAACTTGCATGACAATATTCATGTGCTTCCTATTTAAGCACTCATCTCTTGAATCATTCACTTTGTGCCATTAGTTCCTCAACTAACGATGCTGGTTGTTGTAGCTTTTCAACCTAAACGCTAGGTTTGGAATAAACTCAATTGAAGCAATGCCTTTGGTTGACTGAGGCAGAACCAACTTCACAAGTGAAGTATAAACTACTGCAGCTGTCCAAAGAACCTATCCCAACATGATTCAACATTTTCAGGAAAAGGAGATATGAGATGAATATTGAAGATATCCCACAAAGCGAATCTTCTGAATCTGATTGAGTGTTTCCTTTTAAAACAGTCATGTATTTGGTACTTAGATAACTCTTGCATTGGAAATCCCTGCTAAACTCTAGAAGATATAATCACGCTGTTCTTGAACTGGATGCGGGCCATTCCATTACTAAAGCAATCTTCCTCACTAGCACTTACTCCTTCCCTGGATATTACCAATCACAGTATTCACCTGGTCGATTTTATTTACCAAATTGCCGCATGTCACAGCTCGACTAATCGCACTGCTTGGTTTGCACTTACATGTCTACTTTGTCTCTTTCACACTTAACACCTAAAATCAATCTATATTTTAATGTCTGAGTTTTATTAACAGCATGTGGGGTAGCTATATGCTACCATTTCTTTATTTTCTTTCACTAGAAATTTTGGTGTTGACTTTGCAAAAAAAAGTGATAAAAAATTTATTTCAACTTTTTAATAAGTGCGAAGTGTCAATGTTGGTTAATATGAATATTTTATATGTTGTATCTCTTGTGGATGTTTTTCATTGTGGTTGCAGTTTCATTTCCTACCCAAAGGTTATCAAACAATTTCTGACAAAGTATGTCATGTGTGGACTGAGGATCATATTTTATAAGGTACTAGATTAATTCAGGAAGGTATGCTGCCGCCTGTGTCCGACTCCACATCCCCAACCTTCTAATCCAAGGCACTACCGATGATGCAAATTTTCATCCCAATTACAGTGCTTGTTATTGTATAAAAATGGAAAATTCAGAAAAGAGCTAAGCAGGTCAGGCCTCATCAGTGGAAAGAGAAAGTTAACGCTGGTTTGTTGCCTTGTATGTGGCAATCTATAAGATGGAGTCAAGTGTTGATGCTGCATGGATTGCTAAAGGTGAATTGTAATGCATGTACAGTGTATGAAAGGTATGGTTAATCAGCTGTGATTTTTATTCCTCTGTCCTTACAGCTGATGGATTCCAAACCGGCCACTTTCTACCCACTTGGAAATTGTGCTGGGAAAGAGTATTATAAGCAAAAAACAAACTGCAAGATTCCAGTATTTGCAGTTTCTTCCTTCTCCACTTTAGTTTACTTTCTAATAACAGCTCATAATCAAATCTAAAGTAAAGCTCTTCCTGGCATAAGCGATGAGATGTTATTAAAACTACATTGTTCAGCTGTTTGGTTGTCAGTCAGTTCATTAGATGCTTAGTGCGGAGAAAACAAGGCACATTATTGACCTTGGAAGTAAAGTTCCAAGTTATGCACAAGTTAGAGTTGACTTGGTGAAGGAAACTGCAGTATGTCCTTGCAAATGAGGTGGTGACCACAGCTTCATTGGGTAAAATCAATGAACTGCGGAGAATTGGTTCAGCGCACTTTCTACACCATTACTGATATAAAAGGGGATTTTTAAAAAGTATGACAATTAAGGTACGAACTTTATATGCTTCTTGCCTGACATTCTTAATTGATCATCATGGATAGTAAGTCTTTGCTGATTGATCAGACGTTACATAGCTGGAAGCTTTCTCCAGACATGATCACAGACAGACAGGCGTGTCAGTATTTAAAGTTGTACCCCTGAATGTTTCCCACCGTTCGTTAAATTTTATTACAATTCCCGTGACAAGGCTGAATAATACCTTCTTACAAATGTGGATGAGGGGGTAATAAAAGCCCACATTTTCCAAATGGTTCAAAGGGTCTGACAAAAGAATGTCTTCACAGAGTTTGAGTAGAGAGGATTTGCAGATCTCACATCCTTGGAATATTATTTAAGGTGACCCCAAAGAAGTATGTTGAATGTTTATGGAGTGGCACAGTTGAAGCTGCAGAGGTAATTGGGTAAATCTGACATCCTTTGTGACAAGAGTTAAGAGAGGCCTGGCTGAATGTCACTTGCACAGACACATTGTTCTGCCAATAATTTATTTCCCCATCCTGTCTTAAGCTCCCCTCCCAAAAGACTGGCTTTGCTTTGGTTATGTGTTAGAATATAGAGGACGCATTTTATAGCAGATTGTCGTGGAGAGGAGTGCAGGTTGGGGGAGTACGTTATGAACAAAGCAGTGTGTCTGTACAAAGGTGCAGATTTTAGCAAGAGGCATATTCCTGCATTTATATACTAAAACTCTCGTTTGTTATCTTGTTTGTGACTGAACTTCAGCCAAAACGGTACACGATAGCGCGACAATTTTAGGCCCACCTTACTCACCATTGTCACTTTAGTGATAATGCAAGTAGTTTTATTGAAATCGGTCTTATATTTTTTAAGTTATTCACATTTTAAAGTTTAAGAGGAGGAGGGAGGAGGGGGGGGGGGGGGGAGTGGGGGAGAAGGGAGAGGGGAGAGAGGGGAGGGGGGGAGGACAGGATGCTGCACCATTGCAGGAGAGGTTTGGGCCCAATGGGTCCACTTGGTCTAGTTGTCCTTAAAATTAAATAAAGTTAACTCAATAATTCAGTGTAAACCATGCTGCCTCTTGAACATGGAACATTGAACAGTACAACATGGGAACAGCCCCTCCGGCCCACAATGTCTGTGCCGAACATGATGCCAACTCTTACCTGCCTGTACATAATCAATATCCCTCTATTCCCTGCATATCTATGTGCCTATCCAAAAGTCTCTTAATTTTTTTTGCCACTGCCCTATCTGCCCTGACTTTTAGGATCTTGACTTCTACTAAGTTGGGGTATGTTTTGTGAAATAGTTTCAGATAAAGGAGAAAACGTGCTTGTTGGTGATTCAAAAGTGATAACATTGAGGTTTAATTTCAATTTTGTATGAATATGATTTTTTTTTTAAACAATCACAGCAATTATTATATACAGCTCAATTTTGGGGGTAACATTTCCTATGAAGTCAAAAGCTGGATCTTTGGTTGAACAATAACAATCTAATTTCCCCTCTCTGGATCTGCTGATTGCTGCATGGTTAAGCGTGCAGTGAGACCAGTCACAAGTCAATACTAATGACACACTGCCACCCTCAGGCCTCCATGGGCACTAGCTGCCTTCTTCCACATGTCACACGTGATAGATAGCCTTTGTATTGTTTCATAGTCACTGCTCGTCCTTTGTTCAAATCATTCATATAATTTAAGTGGGTGTGAAAATAGATTAATAATTTATTAAAATAATATCTTTACAAAAATAAAGTAAGAATTTAATTTCACTTTGGTCAAGACTGTGTGTTCTGGGTCTTACAGCTGATTAATTGAGAGGGAATCATCAAGCCCTCAGTTTGAAGTGAAATCGCCTTTATGGAGCAGTAGATGTGTACGGAGCATTTCAAGTAGGATTGCTCAATCACAGACACTTAATTTCATGGAAAGACCCTCAGAGCAATGGAAGATAGACACAAAAAGCAGGCGTAACTCAGCGGGACAGGCAGCATCTCTAAAGAGAAGGGGTGGGTGACGTTTCGGGTTCAGACCCTTCAGAGCAATGGCCTTGGTTGTTTTATCCCCACTCCCCCAAATAGATTAAGGTGACGGAGTCAGTAATAGAGTCAACAATGTAGTTTGAGCTATAATGTCAGCTTGATACAGAGCTGTGTTATTTGGATAGTTAGTGCAGTGTTCACTGAGCTAGCTCAATTCCTCAGCCACTCAGATTTCCTTGCCAAAAGACAATACCTTTTTATTTCAATTTGTTTCTGTTCCTTTCATTTCAATATATTAAATATTATCTTACAAAATGCTTTATAATTTGGGAATACAAAGTAACAAATGTTGGTAATCTGCATAAGTGGCTAATGCAAGTTCATTTTGCAGTTTGATGTTTCCTTCCTACTGGAAGTTGGTCTCATTTGAACTCCATGGAGGCGTCTTCAACATTAGAGATGAAACTGTCTTCCAATAATTCAGTAATTTTCATTCTTGCATTATGCTTCCATCTGGAAGATAATTTTTTCATTAACTTCACATAAATGTATGGTGGTCGGTGGCTAGTGGTCAGATTTGGCAGGTTACAGGGCAGTTTTTCATATGTTTGGTTTGTCGAACTTTCAAAAGTCATAAGCTGAACTCTTTCCATCTCCCATTATTCATTTACATTCATTCCAACACGCCATGGAAACTTTGAATGAAGAAGCATTTCAGTGCACTCAGTCTTGTTCAATGTAGGAACCTTATTCAGTTTAGCTTATCAGAAATATTCCAGCACTTCCTTGACGTTTACCCTCCACTTTTCACAAAATGTAACATATTTGTACAAAAACCACGAACAAAACCATAGTTAACAATTGCACCAAAACTAATGGGTTCGTGGAGTTTTTTTCCCATTTTGGATGTGTCAGTGGTCTCTCAAACATAGTAATACATCTAATAAAAGAGCAATATTTAACTTTGCCAAGCTGAACATTCGGCACCTGAGCAGGACTCATCTTCCATCCATGAGTAGACCAACCTTCAGGTTCTGTAAGTGCCCAGAAACTTTACCCCTTGTTACTTAAATTCAATTTGTGTGAACCTTTCTTAGTCTTTCAAGGTGGATGTGATGTGTGCTAACTTTGGAAATTTGAAGATAAGACTTTACTCATCAGTAGACATCAGCCTTTTATTTGGCCACAAGGTTTTTTTGTAACAAAGTGCTTACCAGTGGAATCATATAAAGTTAAATTTCAGATTTGTGTTCTCAGGATTCAATTCCCTGATCATCAGTCCCCTGCTTTCATTCAATTTTGAAGTACGGTCTTTGAATTGATATTCATTTATCTGGTTCCAGTGACCCAAATGCATTTTAAATGTAGAATTCTGCAAACAAACAAAAAAGATTTTCTTTTTTAATCAGTAAACTACCAAATTAACCGGAGGCTAATGTGGTCAATAATCTCAATAGTGCTAGCTTCTATTCTGTGTTTGCAGATGCAATCTACTAAAAACGAAGACCAGAAGAAACTGCACAAAGCACAGTCTCAAGATGAATTGGGTAGATCGGACTCTATCCAGAAGAGTAACGTCTCAGATGGCAGGTGAAAAAGATGAGAATGTTTATTTCACATTGGTGCTAATCTGACTGGGCAAGATTTGAAGTGTGTAGGAAGGAACTGCAGATGCTGGTTTAAACCGAAGATAGACACAAAATGCTGAAGTAACTCAGCGGGTCAGGCAGCATCTCTGGAGAGAAGGAATGGGTAACGTTTCGGGTCGAGACTTCAAGATTTGAAGTGTTTGAGTTCATCCTTCAGTCTGTTTCAGAGTGGAGTCAGACCGTGTCATTAGTTGGACGTGCTCCGGCAATAGTCATTAAAAGGCTGAACAAATTGCAAATATATTCAGTCTGTAGCCACAGCAAACTAGATCTATTATTTCTAATAGTTAAATTAAGAAAAAAAGAAAATGTCTGATTTAAACATTTGCTGCCATGTCATGTCTGCGACAAAATGGGCACTCGTTCGTGTTTCAGTCCAGAACTTTTAAGATTCAGGTGACCAAAATGCACGATGAGTTTCTTTTTTTCCCCTGATTTTCTACCTGTTTTCGGTTAATGGAACGTAAGTTGAGCTCCCTACGTAGATTCCAATTAGTTGTCGCTCAAAGTTTTAATTGGACGGCTGACAATGAGACATGTTTACTTAAGAAAATTCTGGTTACCTAAAACTTTTAGGCTCACATTTCCCTAGGTTCAGTGTTATATAAAAGGGTTTCTGAAAAAGCAGCAGCACTGATTCAAGCCGCTGCCAATATTTTGATGCCTCCAGCTGATCACTGGAGTATTTTTGATCTTCAGCCATGACCTGCTTTTCAAGTGTCAGTTTGTGAGGAAGCTGATAATCATGACTGAAATGAATGACAAATAATTCATAATAAAAGACACAATATGCTGGTGTAACTCAGTGGGTCAGGCAGTATCTCTGGAAAATGTGGATAAGTGACATTTTGGGTCACTTCAGTCTGAAACGTCACCTATCCATGTTCTCTGGAGATAGAAAATAGGTGCAGGAGCAGGCCAGCTGGCCCTTCGAGATGTTGGCTGACCCGCTGAATTACTTCAGCACTTTGTCCTATTCTGTAAACCAGCATCTGAGGGTTCCTTGTTTTCACCAATTCATTCCTGTTTGGAATCTACTGTCAGTGTCTTTTTGATCTAAATTCACCAATGTATATTTTTCTGACTTTTGATTTTTAAATGTAGAGCTCTAAAGGGTCGAATGAAATTCTGGGGAAATAAAAAACAGGGAGAAAAGAAATTGTCAAGGGAGAAACTGGCTACTCAGTCAGAAGTCCAGGAACTGAGTATGGATCAGGACACACAGGCACCACCGTGGCAACAAGAGCTAAAACCGAGTGGGAAATCACGGAGTCTACCACTGCCAGAAGGAAAAGGTAAAATAAATAACATTTAAAACAGTAGTTGCTATTTATCAAATACTTCGTTTTACAGAAATCCTTCACGATTCTTCCTATATGATTTTTGCTACACATCGCAGAATCAATTTTTGTTTACTTGTAGCACTTTCACAAGGAAGTGATATGAATATCATTTACATGTTTGGTGGTGTTAGGAAGAGCTTTGGCCAGGCACTAGTTTAACCTGTTTCCTTTAGAGTTTCCAAAGACGTACAGGTATGTAGGTTAATTGGCTGGGTAAATGTAAAAATTGTCCCTAGTGGGTGTGGGATGGTGTTAATGTGCGGGGATCGCTGGGCGGCACGGACTTGGAGGGCCGAAAAGGCCTGTTTCCGGCTGTATATATATGATATGATATGATACTATACAGATTTGTTGCAAACTCATTTGGAAAACTCTGCCTACAATATTAAGGATTGTCAGCCCGTCTCTGGTTGCTGAGGCTTTTGATATCTTCAGCTGCTTACATTCACACTCGGAGACTATATTTGGAGTGTTAATCAATTTTGTCTGAAGATTGTATTTTCCTGTGACTGATAATGTTCTGTATTTATTCACTGTGAGGCAAATGTGGTTTATATTTAAAGTTATTTTTTAATTTCATGAAACTTAGTGAAGATTGGAGGCACAATGACGATCTTGTTGCCTGAACTGGACAGCTAGATTGTGTTGGAAGGAGTGTCATGAACCCTTTGATTATACATTCATCGTATAACAGAAACTTAAACTCAATCTTCTCACTCAAAATTTGAACCAAAATTATATGGTAGAATGGATTTGCATTCAACCTGCCTTGCACTAAGTTGGGCTGGATGGGGAAGTGTGAATGAGTTGACCGCGAGGTCTGGGAGGCAGAGCAAGGTCTTTGAACAAGGGAAAAGCTGGGGATAGAACCTTGTTTTGTTAAACACTTTCATGTGATTGATGTACAGAAACATTGGAAAAACTAAGACTATTTTAAAAACATAAAAATTAAAATAAAAAAAATAAAAAGTACTAAATACGAAACACTTGGGAATAACTAAAATAAATGAGAAATATAACCAGGCTAACCTGCCGGCTGGGAATCCCCATTTGAATTGAATTGCTGTTCTTATGCCAGGTCTGATGGGCATAGGATCTGAAGATGGATTCTGCAGTGCAATGCGTGATTAGGCTTCACTGTTGGCTCTAACTGGAATGATAGATGCCCTGTAACACTGCAAACTTGCAGCACTTTGAAGAGAAGGGCACAAGTCTGGTCAACTTGATTTGGCCATATATCTTCTCAATATTCAAGCAAGATGCCTTTCATCCCATCTGGAACAGGAGTTAACAGAATCTTAGACTCCTTTAATGTCTGTAACATGGTGCCTTTAATAGATTTAATGTGCCTTCAAGCCTCAGACTATCTCCGCCAACCTCAGGGCACAATTTGCATGCTCAGCTCTTAATTTGAATTTAAAAGTTAATCTTAGAAAGTTAATTAATGCTCCAAAACATCCCCAAGGATGGAAAAATCAAAAGGAAGGAATGAAATAAAGGACAAAGTCTCTTTTTAAAAAAGTTATGTAGGTTGGCAATACCACGGGGCAGGTTGCAATGTGATGGAGGATGTATTCACTGAATGAAAGCACTACAATAGTCAAATTTCAGGCTACTTAGTCAAATGCATTCTCACTTTGAACTATAATTTAGCGTGCAATTTCAGACTAATTGAACCTAAATGGTTAATTTATTAGGAATGTTCACGTTGCAGGGAGAGAGTTTTTATGGGAATTCGAGGGCCATTTTTTTTTTACATAAAGGGTGGTAAGTGTATGGAACAAGCTGCCGGAGGAGGTAGTTGAGGCAGATACTATCACAAAATTTAGGAAACATTTAGATAGGTACATGAAGATAGACACAAGATGCTCGAGTACCTCAGCGGGACAGCCAGCATCTTTTAAGAGAAGGAATGGGTGACGTTTCGGGTCGAGACCCTTCTTCAGACTGCTGCCAGGGGAGAGGGAGATACATAGATAAGGAAATATAAGATGTGAAAATAGGACATAGGGAATGGAGATCAAGGAAAATGTAGAATAGATCATTGTTTGCTGGGAGAAGATAACAACAAAGCAAACTGATAAAATGTAGTCGGAGATAGTACGACTGGTCGGAGAACTGGGAAGGGTGAGGGGGATGGAGAGAGTGGGAAATCAAGGAATACTTGAAGGTAGAGAAGTCAATGTTCATACCACTAGGGTGTAAGCTGCCCAAGCAAAACATGAGGTGCTGTTCCTCCAATTTGCACTGGGCCTCAATCTGACAGAAAGTGACAAGGATTCTGAGGTTAGTGTAGAAAAGTAGCATTGAGTTAGAAGTTCAGCCATCTTATTGAATGATGGAGCATGAGCAACATGGAATATTCCTGTGACAAGTTAAAATTTTATGTGATTAATATTTTCAAATTCCTTGCTTTGAATTGAATTTTGTATTCTGGATACCATACTTGTGCTCATATGTGAGTTTGAAAAGGAGTAAGGTACAGATGCTCCTCGACTTACGATGCTTCGACTTGCGATATTTCGACTTTGCGGTGGTGCAAACGGCAGCGACCCATAGCGAGCTGCAGCTCGTTCCGGCCACCTGATCACGTGTATTAAGTGCATTTCGACTTACGATATTTTGGGTTTCCGATGGGTTTCTCGGAACGTAACCCCATCGTAAGTTGAGGAGCACCTGTACATGTACATAAACTCAATGTTTGGTTTAACGGGTATATAAGATTGATCCTATAGTAAATGAGTTTGG
Organism: Rhinoraja longicauda; assembly: GCF_053455715.1. NCBI lineage: Eukaryota > Metazoa > Chordata > Chondrichthyes > Rajiformes > Arhynchobatidae > Rhinoraja > Rhinoraja longicauda. The sequence goes on from NC_135990.1 coordinate 1,261,695, forward strand.
ACAAATACAGGACAGACAGTTCATAATGGATTGAGACTGGGCTGGGAAAAGTAATGTGGGATTTTAATTTTAATTTGGAAAATTTGAAAGTTTAACTTCAAGTTCATCTAATTTTGAAAGATGTATTGAACTGCAAAAAGAAAATGGAGATTTCTTTATATAATGGCAAAGACTGAGGGCTGAAGTGAACAACAGTTCATATGTTGGACGTTGAAAAATCTAAAGATAGCAATGAACCCATTGTTCCTGTCCTTATTTGGGGTCTTCAGTAGTGAAGCATGACAACAGAATTAAGGGCACATCTATTTCCTTCTATGATGCATTTGGTGAGGAATTTAATAAAAGTAGAACTATTTAATAAGTTTAGAGCTTTTCCTATTTTTTCCTCTGGGGATGTACTTGGCCTCTGCTTAGCGCAATAAACTGAAGCGGTCAGCAAAGTTATATGATTAAAATTGGGAGGTCTTGGTGCAATCAATACAAGCAAAAAAAATCCCAATATTCTTGTCGACTGAAGTTCCTGAATATATCCTTGCGATTGTAACATAATGTTGAAAGATTGATGAGAAGAAAACAATAGCAGATGAGTTTGTTGCAGAGATGAGTTTGGTGATGCTTTTGAACTTTGCTGTCCTCACTCAGGTCAGGCTCCTTCACCTCCGAACCTAACTCCTCCTCGGAGTCCTGATTTGGGAACAGAGCGCGGGAAAGAGTTCAAGGAGAACAGAGAACCGTCACCCAAAGTGAAGAGAAGGAGAAGTGTGAAGATCAGCAATGTAGGCCTGGAGCTCTTTCAGTTGCAGCATGACACCTTACAGATCATTACCTGTGCCAATGATTTCAAGTGTATGAATGAATTCCTGCAGAAGAAGGTAAATATGAAGCTCTCTGTGCACCAGTCGTCAAAGCTGTACAATGAAATATTGGGATTGGTGGTGCAGTGAGGTGGGATGGCATCTTTTGTCCCTGGATCCAAGTTCCCATCTAGACCAGACAAAAGGCAGGAGGCATTTTATTGTCCTGCATTTATGAATGAGTTTGGACAAATACAGGACAGTTCATAATGGATTGAGACTGGGCTGGGAGAAGTAAAGGGTTGGGGAGGAGGTATGTTATATGGGCAGTGCATTTTACTTTGCATCATGGTACTATAATACTACGACTGTACATATTACCAAGACATTGGAAAATTTTCAATTGCAATGCTGAAAATGTAATTTTCCAACCATGTGTAATCTGACAAAATATGGATGTTCTTGTGTTAACCACTGCTCACGTCAATAGTTAAGAGTATTCTACTTGCAGATCACTGACCTGGACACTGATGACAGCAAGAAAGATACATTTGTGGATGTAGTTTTCAAGAAATCTCTGAAGGAATTCCGTTTAAATATCTTTAACTCTTATTCGATAGCTTTAGCGGTGAGTACGGGCTTTTGGCTTGTTCATTGGGTGAGATACGAAGCAGGAAATAACTGAATGAGTAGTTTTTGTTGTGGCTCTTGGGTTTTCTGGAATTGAACATTGCTTTATTAGTTCGGTGGAACTGACTGAAACCCTATCTCTATTTATTCACAAAATGCTGGAGTAACTCAGCAAGTCAGGCAGCATCTCGGGAGAGAAGGAATGGGTGACGTTTCGGGTCGAGACCTTTCTTCAGACCCATTCCTTCTCTCCTGAGATGCTGCCTGACCTGCTGAGTTACTCCAGCATTTTGTGAATAAATACCTTCGATTTGTACCAGCATCTGCAGTTATTTTCTTATGAAACCCTATCTCTGAATGGTTGTTTTGTGGGGGGGAAAAAATCAAATTAGCTACTGGTGATTCATCAGTGTTCCAGGATGGAGCAACTTGTTCTTCAGCCCTGTGCAAGAGTGATTTAAAAAGTGTATGTTGTGAGTGATTTCATGATGGAGGAGTGCTGTGACATCCTGTTCCTTTGTTTAGTTGTAATGTTATTTTTGCTGCAGATGGACGATGGGAAGAGTATCCGGTACAAAGATCTGTACGCACTGTTTGAGCAGATCCTGGAGAAGACAATGAGGCAACAGCGACGGGATTGGAATGAGTCACCTGTCAAAGTGTGGGTCAACACCTTTAAGGTGTTCCTGGATGAGTTCATGATACAACACAAAATTCTGGACAGTGCCACTGGGAAGGTGAGATGTTCCAAACATTTTGTTTTTGCTCTGAACGACATTTATATACGTGGATATCATGGTGACTCAAAGGTCCACAATACCAAGCCACAGATTTGAAATGAAAACACAAAGTAAGGAAAATGGAGACGCAATGTTTTTAGATAACACTAAGTTTGGTTTTCAAATTTCCTTTGAAAGGAAAGGCTGTGGACGGTAGGGAACTTAGCAGGTGAACATCTCGATGGTCAGTGTAGGTGACATGTGGCAGAAGTGGAGGATACAAAGCACGGGAGATACTTCAAAAGAAGCTGAGACCAGCACAACTACTTTCCTAGTAAAGTAATGGATGGAGGGCCATGGCATCCTTGCGTTCATGCTACGTTAATGATACCAATTGGAGAAATATTAGAATGTGTGTTGGTGTATTCAGCTGGAAATCCTGCTCCTGATTTCCACAGTAATCTTCCCGGTGGATTGTGGTTGACTGCAGGTTTCAGTTTAGCTGGCATTCTTCAATACTTACAAGTTGGCAAACACTTGTTTTCTGAGCTGTCAGATGCCAGATAAACTGTTGGTTCTGGCTTGATCCTCAAGACTCAAAATTCAGAAAGGAGAGCAAATTATGTGTTTGAAAGAGCGCTGAATTGGTCTTGTGATCATTCTAGTAGCACAGTATGTATACGTATCATTTATGTCTGGTAGAGTCACACAGCATGAAAACAGACCCTTTGGCCTAACTTGTCCATACTATCCAGGATGCACCATCTAAGCTAGTGCCGTTTACAGCATGTGGCCCATATCCGTAAACAGTAACGACAACGGCTTTATATTTTAAATATTATTTAAGACAATTGTTGTTATACACGGTAAGTCCAAACTTCAAATTTGTTTTTCAGATGCAAAAAACTGAAAGGAAAAAGAGACGGAAAAAAGAAACTGATATTGTAAGTTATCTGATTCTCCTGTCATGCATGTTCTGTGCTTGGTTCAGAGGAAAAAATCATGTCCGATAACATCTCTAAACTGCACCTAATTCCTGCATTGACAAGCTATATTTCTTCATCCCACCTGCCCTCACCTCTAATTGTGAATCATGCTGACACCATATGCAGAAGTGTGCTGATCAGGGCATCTGTTGGTTGAGCTTTCTCTGAATTACATCCTATCTCACGGTTTTCATTATTCCCAGGTTGCGGTATCCCTAATTTTGGATAGGGTTGTTCTATTTTGTGCATTTTATTTAATCCATATTCTGAAATTGAGCATTATTATCTGACGTAGCACGACATTGACCAGTTGTATTGATATTCCTTCTCTCCATGAATGCAGGAAAAGCTGTTGTAGGAGAATGTAGGAGTAAGATGCTTACTCACGAAGCCTTTCAGGCCTCTTATCTCCTCCTCTCACTACCTTTTGTGTTTTCATCTCTGAACTTTGTCAAAGCCTGTATCCATCTATAAAGGTCTGAAGAATGGTCTCGACTCAAAACGTCACCTTTTCCTTTTCTCCAGAGCCTGACCTGCTGAGTTACTCCAGCTTTTTGCGTCTATCTTCAGTGTAAACCAGCATCTGCAGTTCCTTCCTCCATCTATCACTCGCCCAGATTTGTCCTGCCCCTATCTTTCTTCCGGATTTTACCTCACTACTACAATCAGTCTGAAGAAGAGTCCTGACCAGAAATGTCATCCATCCATGTTCTCCTGAGATGCTGCCTGAGCCACTGAGTCACTCCCGAACTTTATATCTTTTAAGGAGGCATATGTTTTTTGACCATGAATCAAACACACATTGTTTTGGTAATAGCTGTTTTGGTAATAGTTGCTCACTATTTCCGCACAGGAATGAGACAGAAAATACCAGTGGCTCAGTTGAAGGCTGAGTTGTTTTTCTTGCTTTAGAGACCAATTTTCGATCCATTTCTCCATATCCTGCGGCTTGCCACTGACATTTCATGATCTGTGAACCTCATTTTGCTGCTATCTCTGGAAATGTTGACTCATTCTGCGATGTAGGGAGATCAGCTGATCATGATCCATCAGGAAAAGTTGAGCTCATTCTGCTTGTAGAACAGTCACAGATAGTTAGTGTGCAAGATATCGCCTTGGCACAGTCTATGTATGGGCTTTATCGCTTGCAGCTGTTTAGCCTTGTTTTTCCTTCATATTTCTGAAATTATGTGTTTCTGAGGAAGACCATTAGATTAGTAGCCTTATCCTGGGTCTTACTTGAATGTAATGCACCATCCACATGCAAAGACTTATCCCAAAATATTCCTCAGCTCTATCTGACTTTACCTTTTCATCTGATGTGAATATGTTTAAATCCTTGCATTAACCACACTCTTTTAAAGAACACTCTGTAAGAATGTCGGGGATAAAAGGCCTACTCCCATTATATTTTACAAGGTATTGCACATGATGTGAAGCTAATATTCCTTTTAACCTTTAGGAAGTCCATTTCATGTGTAACAATCTGCTTTCAACATGGCAACTTGAATATAATGATACAGGATGATTAAGCTGATGTTAAAGATTAAGATGCATAAGAGTCATCCAGCACCGAAATAGGCCCTTCGGCCAAACGTGCCCCTGCCGACCAAGATGCCCCATCTACATTAGTCCCATCTGCCTACGTTTGGCTATATCCCCCTGAACCTTTGTCCCTGTCTAAATGTCTTTTAAATGTTGTTATAATACCTGCCTCAACCACTTCCTCTAGCAACTCAGTTCATATGTCCACCAACCTCTGTGTGGAAAAAGTTGCCACTCAAGTTCCTATTAAATCTTTCCCCTCTCACCTTAAACCTCTCTCCTCTGGCTCTTTACTCCAGGTAAAATACTCTGTGCATTCACCTTGTACATCCTCTCATGATCTTATACACCTCTATAAGATCTGTCATCAGTCTCCTGTGCTCCAAGGAATAAAGTCCTAGCCTGCCCAAGCTCCCCCAATAGCTCGGGCCCGTGAGTCCTGGCAACATCCTCGTAAATCTCTGCACCCTTGCCAGATAAACAACATCTCTCCTACAATACTTCAATACTTCAAAGGCAGCGTCACCAACTCCTTGTACAACTGTAACATAACATCCCAACTTCTATACTCTTCATCCTTGGTGTTGAATGCCAATGTACCAAAAGCCTTGACATGACGTCTCTAGAATACTTTACCCTGATACAATATACTTACCATAGAGCAAGCACAGAAATGGTTCAGCAGATTGCCTCCTGAGTTGGAGTGATTACATAGGAGAGGTGATACATTCTGGTCTGCTGCCAGTTTCGAAGACGAAGAGGTGATCTCATTGATACATACAAAACTCTTATATGCTTTGCAAATGTAGATGCAGGAATAATACATCTCCTAAATGGACACAGTGCTGGAATAACTCAGCGGGTCAGGCAGCATCTCTGGAGAACATGGATAGGTGACGTTTCCGGTCGAGACCCTTTTTCAGACTGAAAGCTGCCTGATCTGTTGAGTTACTCCAACACTCTGTGTCTTTTTGTGTATTAGCCATCATCTGCAGTTCGTTGTTTCTCCATTTTGCATCTGCTGGCCGGGTTGATTCTCCTGTTGCTTTTGTTCTGGTGTTTCATGGATGCCAAGTTTATACTTGTCAAATTTATTTGTGCTATTAAATTCAGTGTTATGTTCATGGAACAAAATAGTCGAGGATGCTTTTGCAGATTTGTTTGGATCTGTAGAGGCGACTGAAAGACGAATGATTTAACCAAAAGTAGACACAAAATGCTGGAGTAACTCAGCGGGTCAGGCAGCATCTCTGGAGAGAAGGAATGGGTAACGTTTCAGGTTGAGACCCTTCTTCAGACTGAAGAAGGGTCTCGACCCGAAACATCACCTATTCCTTCTCTCCAGAGATGCTGCCTGACCCGCTGAGTTACTTCAGCATTTTGCGTCTACCTTCGATTTAAACCAGCATCTGCAGCTTTTTTTCCGAATGATTGATCCAACCCAAGCTTGTCTATTTGCAGGTGGAAGAGTACAATGGTCACATTTTCAAATCAACACAGTACAGTATTCCCACTTATTGCGAATGCTGCTCCTCTCTCATCTGGATGATGGAAAGAGCTTGTGTGTGCAAACGTAAGTTCCCAGCAACATTGCAGCCGAAGTTAATCAAGGGCAAAGGCTTTATGTCACAGCCAATGCATTGTTGTACAGATGCTCCCCAACTAACGATGCTTCCACTTCCGATGTTTCGACTTTACATTGGTGCAAACGTTGGGCAATGGCAGCGACCCGCAGCTCGCTTCCGGCCACGTGATCAGGTGTATTAAATGCATTTCAACGTATGATATTTTGGGTTTACGATGGGTTTATCGGAACGTAACCCCGTTGTAAGTTGAGGAGCCACCTGTAATTGATCCCTGTTTTACCGGATCCCTTGACTCTTCTTTGAAATCGATTTAACTATTCACCATGTCCACTTCAGAGGCCTACTGCCCTTGTTAGTAACATATTCCATGATAACATAGGTAAAAATACCCCAGCTACTTTTTACCAGCACATTGTAACTTTTTAATTTGTAAATGTCCCAATTTTATTCATATTGATGTCGGGGAGAATGCAACCTTTCATCATATCTTGACTTTTAGAATTGCTATTTAAATATTTGTCTGTCAAATTGTGGAGATGAGGAACGCAGAGCCAGATCGATAGATCGATAGATCTGGCTCTGCGTTCCTCATCTCCACAAAATGAGTGTCAAGTTAACTTATTATTAGTATTTTTTTCTGTAACTGTACATTGTACTGGCACCTCTCAAAAAGTTCAACGTCGTTGTTCTGTTTTCCAGCACTTGACACATATGTTTATTAATCATGTGTACTGGGACCTGTTTGTGTACAAAACAAGCACTGGTATAACTCTGTAAGAGGTTCAAATGAGTAAGTTATCCCACTTTTGTTTTCCAGTGTGTCGGTATGCTTGCCATAGGAAGTGCTGTTTGAAAACAATCATCAAATGCTCCAAAAAGGTAGGAAGTCTTGCGGAGGCAACGTTTCAAAACCTTTTCATGGTATGCCATCTGAATATCAGGTCTGCATTTTAAACCGTAATCATTGTTCACACTTTAGTGATCGTCATAGAGTAATAAAGTACAGAAACAGGTTCTTTGACCCACCATATGCATGCGAACTAACAAATATGTATACATACATAACCGCATTTACAGCACCTAATCTGTATTTGCCATGATAGTTTAAATGCTCATATAAATACTTTTCAAATGTGAGAATTTCTGCCTTCTCCACCTTCTCGGGTAGTGATCCAGATTAGATCTTGACTGTGAGTTTGAGCGTTCTCCAGCTGACCATGTGAATGTCTCAAAGATGTGCTTCTTGTTGGGTTAATTGACAGCCATGAATTACCTGTAGTGCAGGAAAATGGTGGAGGGTGAGTTCAGCACCGATCACCCTGACTGACATATTAACCTGAGCTATGCCTGTTCAATAAGTTGGAATGCACGAGGTTTCTATTTGCTCTGAGCTCCTTTTCTCCACTAAATTACACAAATGCTGCAGGGAGATTTAAACTCGACGACTGGATTATTTATCCAAGCTCCATTCATGCAGCTACACCACTCCCAGCAATGTCCACTGGTGTGTGTTGTAATGAACAATGTTTGCCCTGATATATTGGTTCTCTTTCCCTGCAGATATTGCTTGACTTATTAAGTGCTTCCAATCATTTTCTATTTTTGTTTCCATTTTCTCCACTCCTGCCCAAAATGCCTGATTCTGGGAGACTCACTGTACATTGGTGCATTGTCCGTGGTGTTGTTCTTCAGATGGTGGGCATTGGCAGTCATTCATGTTATGTTGGTTTGACCCAATGTAAACACACCCAGGTAGACACAAAATGCTGGAGTAACTCAGCGGGTCAGGCAGCATCTCGGGAGGTGGCGTTTCGGGTCGAGACCCTTCTTCAGACTGAACACACCCATATACATTGGCAGAGGAGGAACTACATATTCCCAAGGTTCATTATTTTTCCCCATCTATGATTGTTGAGGCTAGTTATAATTCCGCTACCAGCTAATTCTACAGGACTGCAGATAAAGGTTTGGTCTTCTCTTTACTAACGGCTTGCTTCGCACTGGACAGCACATATTAGGTTCATTAGAGGTATTTGAACATCACATTTGACTGCCACATAGCCTGACCCTTGCCTTTCCTTCTACACAGTATGAACCTGAGCTAACGTCCCGGCAGTTTGGAGTGGAAGTCTCCCGTCTAACCAACGACGAGAGGGCAGTACCGCTAGTGGTGGAGAAGCTGATCAATTACATTGAAATGCATGGCCTGTACACAGAGGGAATTTATAGGAAGTCAGGATCAACGAACAAAATCAAGGAGTTGAAACTAGGCCTTGATACAGGTAAGGCCCATTGTCCACCAAAGTCATGGACTCCTGCAGATCAATAGGAGGGAATCAATCAGTATCCGTGAATTTAAAAGCGTAAAAAGAAAGGCAAAGAAAATTTCTATACGAAGGATATGTTTGTTATTGAGGATTGTGGTACATTATAATAATGGCAGGGAACATTTTAGTACATCATTGATCCTGGGGATCAGAGTTAGAGAAATGTTTAACTCCACTTTGGAAATACTTTCACCATGTGGACTGCAGGTTATGGAAGGAAGCTCAGAATGGCACTGAGCCATGCAAGGGCCATCACAGAATTCAATTCTCCATTCATAGAGGGTTGAGAGGAAATGCATGGTAGCTGCTTCTGGAACTGACGGGAATTTCTTCCTGCAGATATCAACAGCATGAATTTGGATGAGTACAGCATCCATGTTATTGCCAGTGTTTTCAAACAATGGCTGCGGGATATCCCTAACCCTCTGATGACGTTTGAATTCTATAATGACTTTCTGCGTGCAATGGGTAAGTGCAAGTTTTATACCAGCTCTCTTTTGGATCCTATCATTTTGACAAAATACAAAATTATTGCTACTGAGAGATCAATTAAGTGCCACTCTTTACTGTTAGGGTGGACTTGCTTTGTGCCAAACAGATGCCATGTTTGCTTACTAATAACAATAACTAGATTTCAAAGATATTCATTGCATTTGAACAACTGTGGAGATATCTATGAGACATCATGAGGTGACATATGAATGTCAAATTAATCGTCTTCTTGGTGTCCAGTTTGCCATCAATCTTTTGAGGATGTAACTAGGAAAATTGACAGGGGAGAGCCGGTGGATGTGGTGTACCTCGACTTTCAGAAAGCCTTTGACAAGGTTCCACATAGGAGATTGGTGGGCAAAATTAGAGCACATGGTATTGGAGGTAGGGTACTGACATGGATAGAAAGTTGGTTGACAGACAGAAAACAAAGAGTGGGGATAAATGGGTCCCTTTCAGAATGGCAGGCAGTGACTAGTGGGGTACCGCAAGGCTCGGTGTTGGGACCGCAGCTATTTACAATATACATCAATGACTTGGATGAAGGGATTAAAAGTACCATTAGCAAATTTGCAGATGATACAAAGCTGGGTGGCAGTGTGAACTGTGAGGAAGATGCTATGAGGTTGCAGGGTGACTTGGACAGGTTGTGTGAGTGGGCGGATGCTTGGCAGATGCAGTTTAATGTGGATAAGTGTGAGGTTATCCACTTTGGTGGTAAGAATAGGAAGGCAGATTATTATCTGAATGGTGTCAAGTTAGGAAAAGGGGACGTACAACGTGATCTGGGTGTCCTAGTGCATCAGTCACTGAAAGGAAGCATGCAGGTACAGCAGGCAGTGAAGAAAGCCAATGGAATGTTGGCCTTCATAACAAGAGGAGTTGAGTATAGGAGCAAAGAGGTCCTTCTGCAGTTGTATAGGGCCCTAGTGAGACCGCACCTGGAGTACTGTGTGCAGTTTTGGTCTCCAAATTTGAGGAAGGATATTCTTGCCATTGAGGGCGTGCAGCGTAGGTTTACTAGGTTAATTCCCGGAATGGCGGGACTGTCATATGTTTAAAGACTGGAGCGACTAGGCTTGTATACACTGGAATTTAGAAGGATGAGAGGGGATCTTATCGAAACGTATAAGATTATTAAGGGGTTGGACACATTAGAGGCAGGAAACATGTTCCCAATGTTGGGGGAGTCCAGAACCAGGGGCCACAGTTTAAGAATAAGGGGTAGGCCATTTAGAACAGAGATGAGGAAAAACTTTTTCAGTCAGAGAGTTGTGAATCTGTGGAATTCTCTGCCTCAGACGGCAGTGGAGGCCAATTCTCTGAATACATTCAAGAGAGAGCTAGATAGAGCTCTTAAGGATAGTGGAGTCAGGGGGTATGGGGAGAAAGCAGGAACGGGGTACTAATTGAGAATGATCAGCCATGATCACATTGAATGGCGGTGCTGGCTCGAAGGGCCGAATGGCCTACTCCTGCACCTATTGTCTATTGTCTATTGCATCTTGCAACCACGGGTAATTCGTTTGAGGTAATTGTAGAAAACAGCTCATTGTTTGTGATCAGTGTTTATGCCTTGCAATGTTGTTTACCTATTGCTCTGTGATCTGGTGGGGTCCACTTGATCATTATTTCCTCTCTCCTTGTGTCTCCATCATCCTTGATGGAGCTTCTGTACCATCTCTCATGAGTATCAGAGCGAGTGACTGTGGGGCAACTCTTCCTCCTCGCAGATTCAGCAAATGCCATCTCCTCTCTTCTCACCTAAGACCTGCATAAGTCTTTTTTATTGGGAGTTAAAGTTAATGGGTATGGAAAAGAAACTTGTGATCATTTCCCCTTTCGTAAACAAGATGTAGCATTTGTGCTGCTGCATTTAATTAGCTAATTCACATCTCTGCAGAAATGGTACCTGAAACGTCACCCATTCCTTCTCTCCAGAGATGCTGCCTGTCTATTTAAATATATGGCTTTTGCAGAGATGACGGTTGTCTTTATTGTTCACAGGTCTACAGGACCGGAAGGAGATGATTCAAGGCGTATATTCTATAATTGATCAGTTGTCACAAACTCACATCAACACACTAGAACGACTCATCTTTCATCTTGTAAGGTAAATATTCAACTGATATGCTTGAGGATTTGGACATCGTAATTCCACATCAAGGATTATATGAAGTAGATGATTTTTTGAAAGATGAGGGAATTGAGGGGTGCGGGGAACTGGCACAGAAGAGGAGATGAGGCCAGGTACAAGAACTGGCAAGTGATAGTAGATTCAAGTGAGGAGGGGTGGTTGGTAGGTCAGTCAATCACCCCTTCTCACCTGAATCCACCTCTCACGTCAACTCGTGTACCACCCCTATCCCTTACCTCTCCTCACCAGCTACTTTCCCTCTACATCTGAAGTATGAAGAAGGATTCTGACCCAAAAGATCATCTGTCTGTTTCCTTCAGTGAATGCCGTTTGGCCTGTTGAGTTTCTCCAGCGCTCTGTTTTTTGCTCAAGATTTCAGAATCTGTACTTTCTCGTGTCTCTCTATTACCCACCTTAGGGTAATTGATCTATAGTTCACTTGCCCTCCTCTTTACAGTATTAATCTGCAGGAACTATTCCATTATATGTGGAATTCTGGAAAATTACTATCTACCTATTTTAATATTCTGGCAGGCACGTTATGAGCTCCTGGGGATTTATTGACGCTGTATCATTAATCAACCTGTGCTATTTCTTTCTCATAGTATTTTCCTTTAGCTCCTCATTACAGATTCATATTAAGATTTGGATTAGTTTATTGTCATATATACCAAGGTACAAAGACGTTCTATGTTCACATGAAGCTCTTGGGTTAAAGAGTAATGATAAATACGAATGCAAAACAACACAAGATTCAAGATATCTTTATTTGTCAACCAAAAAACAAGTTTTTTGGACGAAATTTAGTCACCCACAGTCCAACAATAAAAGCAATAAAATAAGCAAATTACACAACCCCAACCAACACACAAAAAAAAGAAACATCCATCACAGTGAGTCTCCTCCAGTCCCCTCCTCACTGTGATGGAAGGCCACAATGTCTTTTCCCTTCCCCAGCCATCTTCTCCCGCGGTCAGGCTGTTGTGGTTCCAGGCCGCGCCGGACGGTGAAAGGTCCGCGGCGGGCCGACCCAAGCCCCGCGATCCGGGGCGGGCGAACACGCTGCCGCTGTTGCTGCACATCGGGGCGGTCATGGCGGTCGTGGCTCCCGACATTGAAGCCCCGCCGAGCAGAGAAAAATCCCGCGGCCTATTTCAGGCTGCGCCGGATGGTGAAATATCCGCAGCGGGCCGACCCAGGCCCTGCGATCCGGGGCGGGCAAACACGCTGCCGCTGCCGGAGCTCCCGATGTCGGCATCCACGCGGCCCGAGCCTAAGGCGAGTCGCAGCCGCTCCCGCAGCCTCCGAGGACGGCCGGCTCCGCTGATGGTGAGTCCGGTCCGCGGGCTCTGCGAACCGGAGCCCTGGTGGCCGCCAGCTCCAGGAGTTGGGCCGATGGTAGGCCGCAGCAGGAACGGAGACCCGACCCAGAAAACAAAGGTCGGGTCTCCGTTCGGAAGGGACACATTTACAATTTTACAGTTACCCCCCACATACACACACATAGTACATAACTACAAAAACACGACATCACATCTACAATTAAGACAAAAAAACAACAAAACACAAAGACAAATGGACCGCAGGTAAGCCGCAGCTGCTAGGGCAGCGCCGCCATTTTGAGGATGCAAGACTAGCGCAGTTCGAAGTAGAGCAAAAACCCCGCCATTTTTTACTCGGATTTTATCTTTACATTCTAATCTTTGTGTCATGATCTGAAATTCAAACAATTATGCGTTGCACTTCCTGGTGTGTCATCAAGAAGAATTCTTCAGTCTGAGTGTTTGCCTAGCTTCCGTTCTTGCTGGAAGCGAGAGATCCTCTAGAAGTGACATACGAACGCAGTTGACATCAGGAGACGATGTCCACGCATCGTGATCTAGATCCTTATCAGCAACTCTGTTTATTGTGTGCAGTGAGTGGTTACTGCACGAGAGAGTAACAATCCCAGCACTTTGTATACTGCCGGTGAGAACAGAAAGTTACATCAATTGCTGAAATAAAAGTTTATTTTTTTATGCAAAAATGCTTTTAATAACTTGGTCAGATGATATTAATCTCTGAGGCAATACCATAGGGTTATGGCTGATATTAAGTATATACTTTTCAGAAAAACGTTCTTTATTTTATCAAACTTCTTTACAGCTTATTCAGACCACGTTGATATGCGAGGTCTCACCAGACTGCTGCAGATTGCATGAAAGCGGTTTTTTGAAAGTGTATTGCTCAGATGTTATTTATAGACCTGATCTCCCCTCCCTCCCCACCCGCAGCCCCATGCGTTCTTCTGCTTAGCTCCAATCCAGCAATGGCAGGGTGTGTTGGAATTCTGCACTATATTGGGCACAAGGTGCTGATGATGAAATACCTTCTGTTTCCATTCACAATTATCAAGTGGAAGACAGAAATTTTACCCAGACGTTTCTTCAAGTGGATCTGTAGCAAACCTTTTCTGATAATACTCGGAATGAAAGATTGTCATAATTGTTTCGCCCTTCTTCTCCACACCCCTGTTTTGTGCTGCTTTCTAGAATTGCCCTGCAAGAAGACACCAACCGGATGTCCTCAAATGCATTGGCCATCGTCTTTGCTCCATGTATTCTTCGATGTCCAGATACCACAGACCCATTGCAAAGTGTTCAAGATATTTCCAAAACAACAGCGTAAGGATGCTTCCATTTCTTAAAGTGAATCTTGGAATAAAAGAGGAATAATGATGCAGCAATCATTCCATGAAAATAAGCTAGTGAGAGGAACAACTTTGTTTTAAATTTGTGATAATAACTGGTTAGATCTCAGCTAAATCACAGGAAATTTCCTTCATATTAATAGTTTCTTTAATTCCTCCCTTCTTGTGACTCTTGGTTCCCTCGCCTTTTTGGGAAGTTACCACTGTCATCCTCTGTGAAGCTAGAACCAAAATATTTGTTTAATTGCTGTGCCATTTCTTTATTCTCAATTAAGCTACTCCGCATTCTGACTGCATGGAACCTCCTTTTGTCTTCTCTGGTCTTCTTCTTTGAACATATTTGTAGGTTTCACATTCTGCTTTTGTTCTTTGTAAGTTTACTCTCATAATTTGTTCTTGCTTCCTAAATCAAACTCGTGGTTTTCATTGCCAAATTATAAGTGAAGTAACAGAATTTAATTCACAAACATGTGCAGTGGTGAAAGGCTGAAGTACTGAAGATACACCTTTGAGAAGTGGCGCAACTAGTAGAGCTGCTGCCTCACAGCGCCAGAGACCCAGGTTCAATCCTGACCTCAGTGCTGTCTGTTTGAAGTTTGCATGTTCTTCTAGTGACCACGTGGGTTTCCTCCAGGTGCTCCACTTTCCTCCCACATCCCAAAGGTGTGCGGGTTTGACGGTTAATTTGCCTGTGTAAATTTCCCCTTGTGTGAAGGGTGTCAGTTAGAAAGTGGGTTAACATAGAACAAGTGTATATGGGAGATCAACGTTGGCGTAGACTCAGTGAGCCGATGAGCCTGTTTCCAGGGTCTATAACTAAACTAAACTAAACTAAGTAATTTAGGAATAAATCAGGAAGAGCAGGACATTTGAATATAAAAGATGAGTTGTGGACTTCTGCTGGGGCCTGGGGTGTTGAGGTTAGTTGAATAACAAAGTCAGACCTCTTTTTTAGATCAGTTAAATGAGTTTCCGGGCAAGAGAAGGGGTTGAAAACAAGAATAGATGTTAATCGGTGTAACTGGAATGGAATTGATGGTATTTTCCAGTTTCTGAATGTTTCATTGTTCATTGATGAGATATGTGTTAAATAACAGAGTGCTGTGATGCTGTAGTAACATGCTGACCTTTTCTGCAGGTGTGTAGAACTGATTATTGTGGAGCAAATGAACAAGTACCGAGCACGCCTAAAGGACATCAGCAGCCTGGAGTTTGCAGAGAACAAAGCCAAGAATAGACTGTCGCTCATCCGATGCTCGATAGTAAGATGTCCTCATTTAAATTTAATACAGATCTATATTACTGCGATATTGTTTCTTGTTCCTGATGCATTAAATAGAAACTTTTATCCTTTAAAAGAAACATAACAAAAATGTGCCTTGATTAAGAATTCCAGTACTTTTAGAAATCTTGTACATTCACCACCATGTCTGTTCCATTGGTTAATCATTTGTTTCCATTTTGTCTTTCTGAATACTAAGTCACTGTTGCATTCCACCATGGTGTCAATTTAGCATGCATGTATGTGGCCACTGTTCTATGAGGTTGTTAGAAACATAGAAAATAGGTGCAGGAATAGGCCATTCGGCATTTCGAGCCAGCATCGCCATTCAAAATGATCATGGCTGATCATCCAAAATCAGTTCCCCGTTCCATACTGTTGTAGTTGCTCAAATAAATTGGTGGCTCAGTTTTAGGTCAACTTTAATTGACCAATTGAGTGACCTCCCGGTTTCGTCTCATGCAGTCTCCCGGTGGTTTTATATAAGTTTTTCATAGCGTGTTTGGGAAAGAGTACTGGTGGAGACTAAGTACTACTCTGTGATTCTGAAGTAAATGTAGATTATTTCCTTGGCTGCACTTGTAGCTGTTTCTTCATAGTATGTCTATAATCCTAGCCTATAATCTAGGGTGATGTCTCAAATTGATTTCTGTTGCAGAGCAGTATCATATCACCTTGGGGAAACTCATTCCACTTTGGTTGGACATCATTTGGAACATAAATTCAGCGTGGAATGCTTTGTTTTCAGAGTGGTCGGGGTATTTCTTGAACCAGTTGGAAACTCTACAATGACAGGAACTTGGAGGTTTCACCTCCCACTCCCAAAACGTGGCATATTTAACTGGCTTGTTTGGGTATACATGATTATGGAATCTCAGAATTGTACAGCATGGAAACAGACCATTCAGCCCAACTAGTTCACCCACCATTGGGACCCCTTTCTTGTGAATCCCATTATCCAACACTTAGCCCTCTACATCTAGGCAATTCAAGTGCTCAGCTAAACACTTAAAATGTTTTAAACATCAGATCTTCAATCACTCTCAGGCAGTACATTCCAGGTGCTGACTACTCTCTGGGCAAAGAAGGTACCCCCTTCATCTCCCCTCTAAATCTTTTCCTTCTTACCCTACACCTATGCCATAGTTGTATCTGACTCTGGTACGGGGAAATGTTTCCTGCAGTCTGCACTCTGTAACCTCGTCATTTTCTTACCATATCCATCTATTGGAGAGAAACCTTTGCAAAGATTTTTCTGTCAATGCAAAAAATAGATTCATATTTTACATGGGTTTGATTAACTCAGGACTAAAGCAATGTTAAGCTCATTCTCTACAAGAGCCATGAAGATCATCACCCTTGGTTGCATGATTCAGAGAGTTCCATGCAGCATTGGTTCTATTTTCCTGAATCATTTTAAAGTTGCAGCTTTACCATTCACCTCTTGATTTCACCGTGCTATAAATGTAATCAGTGATGTTTGACACCGTTAGCTGCCATTTTACATCTAATGATGCAAGTTATTAAGATAGCAGAATACATACTGATTGCGGAACAGCAAAATAAACTTCAGTGCTGCCTCTTCTAAAAGCAACTTGTTGCTTTGTTACTCCCACCTTCAAAGTGCAGAAGCAATCCATAAAAGTTTAAGAAATGCACACTCAGAGAAGTACAAATAAATATTATCTTTGGGTATTTTCACTTTTCTTTGTGCTCGTGGTCGGTTGGGTCTGTGTTTCCAACTTCTGTAAAACTTCTGTAAAAATGAAAAGCTGATTGAGAGCTGAGGATTCCATATTGAGTGTTTCAGTCTAGTTTAGTGTGGAGATATAGTGTGGAAACAGGCTCCTCGGTCCACCTAGTCCATGTCAATTACCATCACCCGTACACTAGTTTACAGTCAATTTACAGAAACCAATTAACCTACCACCCTGCCCATCTTTGGAATGTGGGATGAAACTGGAGCACCTGGAGAAAACCCACGTGGTTACAGATAGCACATACTAACTCCGTACAGACAGCACCCATAGTCAGGATCAAACCCAGGTGTCTGCTGTTGTAAGGCACCAACTCTGCTGCTATGCCACTGCGCCATCCCTTTAGGTGGTGTCAAGGTAAGAATTTGATCACGTGTGTGAGGCTAGACTATAAGTGTCGGTTATAAAGGTTATGTAGGTGTAAGCAGTATCCTCACATTCACAAATGTTGGATGCATAATTCCACGTTTATAGCCTTATTTTTTATCTGACATTTTTGCATACTTTTCTTTATTTAAATATACCAGTTCATCTGGCTCGAAGATTGCAAAGCAAGGCTCATCTGCCCACGTGGGCAACAAAGCCAACATTTATTTGGCCCAGATATTTAATCTCTGACTAGTTCTGTCCTATGTAAAATCCTCTGTCTTGATGTTTGGAATCATGCTATCCATGTGTCTTGTTGATGGCAAATCATTTTCTGACAAATCTCTTTAAATCTTGTCAAATCTCCCATGATATCACAATCCTGTTGTGCATATAAATCTGTGTGTGTCGCAGTCATAATCATTTCCAATGTAGGTTGCACGTAATCTTGGGAAAGCTGATTATTTGTAAAATATTACCACGACTGGCAATTCTTCTATAAAGAAAGTACATTGCTAAGTCAAAGAAGTTTTAAGTTTAATAATAGACTTTAAATTCCCAGCATGTGTAGGAAAGAACTGCAGATGCTGGTTTAAATCAAAGGTAGACTGGTTTAAATTCCCAGCAGTTTAGTGTGTAAAAGGTTGTGACAAACAGTTGCTGGTCTGTGTGTGAGTTGATCTCAGGTGTAATGGAAATTGGGAAGCTCCAATTACTTCACAATTTCTAGGTAATGCATATTTCAAATCAGTGTGAGCTCCCACTCTTGCTCCCCAGTGACTGATATTGATCAATGTACATAATTCACAAAATGCTGTCTATTTCACAAAATGCTGGAGTAACTCAGCAGGTCAGGCAGCATCTCAGGAGAGAAGGAATGGGTGACGTTTTGGGTCGAGACCCTTCTTCAGACTGATGTCAGGGGGGGGGGCAGGACAAAGGAAGGATATAGATGGAGTCAGGAAGATAGAGGGAGAACTTGGAAGTGGGAGGGGAAGAGAGGGACAGAGGAACTATCTAAAGTTGGAGAAGTTAATGTTCATACCGCTGGGCTGCAAGCTGCCCAAGCAAAATATGAGGTGCTGTTCCTCCAATTTCCGGTGGCCTCACTATGGCACTGGAGGAGGCCCATGACAGAAAGGTCAGACTGGGAGCAGGAGGGGGAGTTGAAGTGCTGAGCCACCGGGAGATCAGGTTGGTTAAGGCGGACTGAGCGAAGGTGTTGAGCGAAACGATCACCGAGCCTGCATTTGGTTTCACCGATGTAAAGAAGTTGACATCTAGAGCAGCGGATACAATAGATGAGGTTGGAGGAGGTACACGTGAACATAGATGAAGTCAGAGTTAAGAGAGTCTACTGATAGCAGTAAGCTGTTCCAAAACATGGATATTGGCCATTTGGTTGAGGTAATAAGTGCTTGGAGTTTCAATCCAGTTAGTGTTATCTTCCTAATGAGGGAGAGAAAAATGTGGAGGTGGGAAAGGATGAAAAAGGGAGAGTTATGTGGAATTTACAGTATAGCAGCATATTTTAATTTTAAACGCAAGCAGAAAATGCTGGAAGCACTCAGCGTGTGAGGCGGCATGAACGGAGCAGGTATGCTACGTGAAAGACATTTATCAAAACTGGAAGAGTGTTCTAAATTGCAGGGAGAGTGAAGAGAGGAGAGACACAGGCAATATATTATTATTTACTGACCCGCACAAAAAAACATTCATTGTCCTTTACTCTGTATGTTTCTGTTGATTGCACAGTCAAACTAACCTGATCCTCTACTTTTCATGTTCTTTCTACTATAGAAACCAGTAATAATAGCGGTTAGATTCATGAGCTTGAACGGCAGTTCAATTCCGGTAGGTATTCCTCCCTCCATGTCATCAATTCCATGTCATGATCCCGTTCATCACTCCCAAGTCTATCCCAAGCCAAGGAAATGATGCAGGTGTGTGTTGTCCCAGACCAGAATTAAGTTGTGTTACTTGGGAGTTTTTGTTCTTCACTTGTAGTTGTGTTTCTGTTGGCTGTAACATTTTTCACTCTTTGACTGTTGGACTTTAGTTCTGGTATGAAGGTTGCATTGTGTGACGGGTTCATGATACAATCATATAAAATGCTGGTGAGTTGCCAGTGAAAAGTTTCCACATGTACACAGAGCAAAAAGCCATTGGAAAAATAGAAGTGTCTGAATAAAAAAGGTTCATTTGAGGAGATTTATTTTCAAAATTGTTTCAACAGAGCCTAGATGATCACTGGTAATTGTTGTCTGCAGTGATCAATGATCAATAATCAGTTTTCATATTTTGTTCTAATTGTATCAAATAGTAAAATTATTCAGGTAAATGTTTTAATACCAATTATACACTTCAATAAAATTGGTGTTTCATAAATATTTGCATAGTATTTAGATGCGTACATTCCTTCATGCCATCAATTCATCAACTGCCAGGATTTTGGCCTAGCTTTGTAAAACTAGTATTTTCCGGGACCATTTAATTTACCACATCTTGAATGGTAGACACAAAATGCTGGAGTAACTCAGCGGGTCAGGCAACATCTCTGGAGAGAAGCAATGGGTGACATTTTGGGTCAAGACAAGGGTCGAGACCCAGAACATCACCCATTCCTTCTCTCCAGAGATGCTGCCTCACCCGCTGAGTTACTCCAGTATTTTGGGTCTACCTTTGATTTAAACAGCATCTGCAGTTTTCTTTCCTACACATCTTGAATGGTTTTAGCTGGAGCGAGTAATAAGTTAGATGACGTTGAGTTTTTTCCTATGCACTGTAACATCACGATGGAATAGGAATCAGAGTAGCTATTAATAGACTTAATCCATATATTTTGCATAAATGTTAAGTCAACAATAAGGCTGAAGGATTTGCAAATAGCAATCAAAAGTGCTGAGTGCAGGATTCAACTTTGCCTCCTCCACTGACACTGAAATCAGTCTTCATTTGATTTGATTTACACCAAAATTTAGGGGTGCAGTGGTTGAGTTCCCGCCTTGCAGCACTTGCAGCGCCAGAGATCCGGGTTTGATCCTGACTACAGGTGCTGTCTATATGGAGTTTGTACGTTCTCCCCGTGACTGCGTGAGTTTTCTCCGAGATCTTTGGCTTCCTCCCACATTCCAAAGACGTACAGGTTTGTAGGTGAATTGGCTTGGTATAAATGTAAATTGTCCCTAGTGTGTAGAAGTTTGTGTTAATGTGCGGGGATCGCTGGTCGGTGCGGATTCGGTGGGCCGAAGGGCCTGTTTCCGCACTGTATTTTTAAACTAAACAAAGGTTGTCAAGAAATGGCTGTAAGCACTATGTAGCAAAGTCTTCCTGATCACGCACTATTTGGCAGTCATGTGAATACTAGTTCACCTCTCTGCCATCTAGCCTCTCGTACAGTACATTTACGCCACTGCTGTATACCTAGAAATGAAAAATTGCTTAAATATATCATATCTACAAAAAGTACGATAATTTCACTTCAGCTAATTATTGCTCTATTGGTCTACTATCATGCATCAGCAAAGAATTGGTGGATGTTGAGAGAGACATTATGTGATATTTACTCAATGCTTAGTTTCACTTTCATCAAAACCCTTATTACAGCCATGTGCCAAACATGGGCAGAAGAGCTGAGTTACAGCAGCAAGATGAGGGTGATTGCTGTTGCTTCACGACAGGGTTTGATGGGATGCTTTTTCCGTGACATTCCTGTCAGATCCTCGCATTGAGTGTCCTTGGAGTGTGTTTATTATATTCGGATCGAGGTGAGGATCGGACCCTTCCCTGTACACTGTGGTTATAGTTGGAGATGTGGGTGTACAAACTTAGTTCCATTCACAGCTCCTCGAGCAATGAAACAGCCATGCTGCAAGACCAAGACTGCATCCATACTGTGTTAACAGGTGGCAAGTAAATATCACACGAGGCAATGATTCCCTCAAAAATGAAAGGGCAACATCAATAACAACTGGGAATGATAATTTTTGAATAACAACCTAACCAAGGTTTCAAGGTCAATTTATTGTCACATGTACCACTTAAGGTACAGTGAAATTTGAGTTACCATACAGCCATACTAAGTGAAAAGCAACAGGACACACAGCCACATAAAAGTTAATGTAAAGATCCACCACAGCGGATTCCACATTCTTCACTGTGATGGAAGGCAATTCTCTTCCTCTTTGTTCCATCGGGGTGATCGAAACTCCTGTGTCGGGGCGGTTGAAACTCCCGGAGCCCCCGAGTTGGCCTCTTCATACCGGAGACCACGGGCTTCACAATGTTCAAGTCCACAGGCCCCGCGGTTGGAGCTTCGATCCCCGGCAAAGGGATTGCAAGCTCCGCGATGTTTAAAGTCCCGCAGACTCCCGCGGCTTGGAGCGCCGGGCCGGTCTCCAGCAAAGGCCGCCAACTACACGATGTTAGGCCGCAGTGCGGACGGAGATACAATGCGGAAAAAAACCGCATCTCCATTGAGGTAAGAGATTGAAAAAAAAGTCTCCCCCAACTCCCCCCCCCCCACCCAAACCCCCACATAAAACAAACCAAGGAAGACTAAAACATACTAAAAATAACAAAACAGAAGAAAGGACAGACAGACTGTTGGCGAGACAGCCGTTGTTGGTGGCACCACCCAGTCCAGCATGTGACCAGAGAGATATGACAGGGCTGATTATTTTTACTCTATTAAAACCTGTTTACCATTAAGAAATGTCAGAATTACCTATAGTGAAAACCTTATAATAGATAGTGGAATACGTATTTGGAAACAAATAAAGAAAACATTAAAATTGGAATGTATACCACTAGCTCTTACTATTGTAAATAACATCACATTTAAACCTTCAATGATAGATAAAGGTTTTTTACAATGGAAAAACTGTGGAATTAATAAGATGGGAGATCTCTATAGGGAAAATTTTTTCCTTTCATTTCAAGAATTACAACAAATTTATGGATTACATTCAAAAGATTACTTTAGATATTTACAAATTAGAGATTATGTAAAAGCAAATACACATGAAATTAGAAATAGAAAGACAGAGATTTTAGATGAATGTTTAAATAAACACCCAAATACAGAAAAATTGATATCATATATTTATAATATTCTACTGGAAAACGACGCTCCAAGTACAGAAATATATAGACAATCATGGGAAAATGAATTAGGTCAAATTATTAGACCTGATATATGGGATGAAAGTTTACAACACATACATCACTGTTCGCTAAATGCTAGACACTCTCTTATACAATTTAAAATATTACATAGACTACATTATTCAAAAGCTAAATTACATAGTATTTTTCCAAATATATCTGCCATTTGTGACAAATGTCAGCAATTGGAAGCTAACTTAACGCACATATTCACAAACTGTGAAAAAATCACTAAATTCTGGACAGAAATATTTAAAATAATTTCGAATGTTGTTAATATGAAGCTGATCCCTGACTCAAACTTAATAATACTGGGAATATTAGAAACAGATCAATTAATAACAACGAATCAAAGAATTTTTATTGATTATAGTTTAATAATTGGGAAAAAATTAATACTGAAATTCTGGAAAGGTCCTACATCCCCCACAATTAAAATGTGGATTACAGGAATGTCGGAGACACTTCATCTGGAAAGATTGAGACTTGTACTAATGGACGGGTTGAATCTTTTCAGAGGAATATGGTCTCCATTTATTGTATATTTAAAGGGTCAAAATGGCTTGGTGCGAGGACATGACCGTGGCCTGAATAATGGAATGGAGGAAGAATTATGAATAATAAATCATGGATATATCTCCAATGATAGATAACTTTTTTAATACTCCATTCATTTCTCCAATTTGGATCTCTTATTTTTATTTTATTTTTCTCTATCTTTCCCTCTCTAAAAAAAAGTATAGAAATATGTAGGACATAATTGTTAATATTAATAATATCACGAATGTATGTAATAAGTAAATTTTATTAATATGTATTTATGTTTAATAAAAATATTTATCAACAAAACAAAAAAAAGAAATGTCAGAATTATAATAGAATATTTAAATTAGTAGCTCCAACAATATTCAAGGTCAATACAACCAGAACAAAGAAACACACTGGGTCAGAATATCATTCACCACTCTAAATATGTGATTCCACTCCCACTAAATGCTTGTTTGCTCCTTCAACCATAAACATGTCACAATTTCAAGATATACTCTCTACAATATGCACTGCTACAAAGTACCAAAGCATTTTTGTGCACCTTTCGAGACTGCTTTTGGAGCATATGGAATGACTAGGGCAGCCAATGTTGGTCGTCATTCAAGATGCACACTATCCTGACTTGGAGATATTTCACTGTTCATCATTGCTGTGTTTTTTTGGCACTCCCTGTTCAACATACTAGTGAGTACCGTACCCAGAAGTACTCTATTCGTTCAAAATGGTAACTCAGCATTACTACCTCACCTACCCGGGTACTGCCATCGATACTCAAGACATAGGAACAGAATTAGGCCAATTGGTCTTTTGAGTCTGCTCCACTATTCAATCATGGTTAATATATTTTGCCCTCTCAACCCCTCATCCTGCCATGGAATAAAATGTAATGTAAAGAGCTTATAGAAAGAAAATATAACAGCCCCAGAAATGAGTCATGAACTGAGTTTGCCTTGCGTTCCCTCTCTCTCCATCCCCTCCCCCTTCCCAGTTCTCCTACCAGTCTTACTGTCTCCAACTACATTTTATCTCTGTACCGCCCACTCCCCTGACATCAGTCTGAAGAAGGGTCTTGACCTGAAACGTCACCCATTCCTTCTCTCCCGAGATGCTGCCCGTCCAGCTGAGTTACCCCAGCATTTTGTGTCTACCTTGCTATATTAAAATATGCTTTATGGCTTGGTAAAAATAAAGTGTTCAACGAGTTTAAAACCCTCAGAAAAGTAATCAGGTACGACATTACCCTCCCTGACTGTTCAGCAAGGTTTTCAGAAACTGTGCCAAGGAGATCAGTCAGACAATAGGTTTCAGTGTTTGTTCTCGTTGTCCCTTGGGAAGCAGGTAGGAGTGGGAAGCGATGGGGAAGGTAATTAAATTTGCTCTGATCCCTGTTTGATACTGAGATGAAAACTTAACCCGTGTTCAACATTCTGTTTGTTATCTGTGACAGCAGTCTGAAAGGCACCTATGATCCATTGATCTTGCCATTGCCATTGAAGGCCATTGATCTTGATTCTGTACATTGCAGCAGCAGGGTGCCTCTTCCCAGTCGCTCCTAATATGCATGTTAAGCACATACCAACAAAAATTAGTTCCGAAGTTTCCTGTCTCCTCATTTCTGCTTCCGATTTGGTAATGACTGCATCAAACTTACGGGTTAAAAAAATCAACAAAGAAGGAACTGTTGCTAAAACAATTCTGTCTGATTTAGTCACGATCCATTGGCTATTAATGCATTTTGGCCAATTTGTTTATACGTTAGCATCGATTGCTTATGTTAAAAGGTTTGTTCTTCTGGCAAATTTCTTTACATAGTGGACCATTGGAAAGCATCATTAAGAATCTGAAGTGTTTGCTTCTGATTCATTTTCAATGTAGGAAGGAACTGCAGATGCTGGTTTAAACCGAAGATAGAGATAAAATGTTGGAGTAACTCAGTGGGACAGGCAGCATCTCCAGAGAGACGGAATGGGTGATGTTTTGGGTCAAGGCCCTTCTTCAGACTGAAGGGTCTCGAACCGAAACGTCACCCATTTCTTCTCTCCGGAGATGCTGCCTGGCCCGCTGAGTTACTCCAGCATTTTGTGTCTATCTTCTCATTTTCAGTACTTGTTATCTCAGGATATTATCTCAGCAGTGGTCATTTTAGGACAAAGGTTGTTCTTTTGGATCAAGATGGAAATTTTGCGAATTTTTGGAATACTTGACCTGAATCATTGAAATATCCAAGGCAAAGTTTGATGTGTTATTGAATGCTAAGGAGAGCAGTGGGAAAAAGAGAGGCGCAGGATTAGAACCACATTGTGGGAGACTCAAAGGTCCTTGTCTATTGGTTTTCAAGTGCAGTAACATCATTATGGTGCTCACATTCCTTACAGTATTGTAGTTTTCTCCGCCTTTTTGGCAGTACACTGAACAGTCTTATTCACTGTTCAATTGGGCAGTTGTATTCTGGGGATATGATCTTCATACATTAATGTGTAAAGATTACACCGTGGATTTCCAGATACAGGTGCTACTCAACTTACGATGCTTCGACTTACGATATTTCGACTTTACGATGGTGCAAAAGCGATACACATTCAGTAGAAACCGTATTTCGAAATATGAATCTTGATCTTTTCCCTGGCTAGCGATATGCGTTTTTGACTTACGATATTTTCGATTTACGATGGGTTTATCGGAACATAACCCCATCGTAAGTCGAGGAGCACCTGTACACGAATAAAAGGAATCAGAGATGTTTGTCAAGTTGCAGCGTTAACTTTTGTTCCTGTAACTTAATTCTGCTCATTGATAGTGTAAAACTCAGGCAATTATGCATTTTTAATTAATAAGCCGTGACATTTTCATTTCTGGATAGTGCATAAGTGGAATAGTATGTATGTAACAGTATAAATATTAGACTGCCTTATCATGGCAAGCTGCATGTGCTCCTACCAATGGTATGGTATTCAAATATTGTATCTGTAGGAGTCATTAGGAACTGGTTACCACACAGATAGCACATGAAACAGTAGCAATGTAAGTTGCTGTTACGATAACATTTAATAAATAAGAGATTTGTGCAATTGATTTGATTGTAGCTCTGAACCATCTTGGCCTACACCATATCGATGCCATTTTCACAAATCACTTTATCTTTCTGCAAATAAGAGTCGCTGAAACTTTTCATGTTTTCTCTTTGTTGCTCATGCAGCCGAACGGTAATAAAAAGGTAATTTGGTTTGTCTGCTTTATGTGCTTGTAGTGATATCCTTCTCCTGGTGATGGCTCTTCCAAATGAAAGCACTAAACCTGCAACCACTCCAGCACACAAGGGATGCGCAGCAGAAGGTTTAGAATGCAGTGAATCCTGCATCAAATAATTTTTAAAAAGCACAATTCTTTAAAACTCTTTTTAAAAAGCACAAGTACAGGTGTCAGAGGTTATGGTGAGAAGGCAGGAGAATGGGGCTAAGAGGGAGAGATAGATTAGCTATGATTGAATGGTGGAGTAGACTTGATGGGCCAAATGGCCTAATTCTGTTCCTACAGCATGATCTTATTCTCAAACCATTTTCTATTCCTTTATGGTTTTCTCTGACCATGACGCTGCAAGTTTTAAATTTTATATTTTTGCAGTTCGTCTAATCAGTTCTACATTGATTGAGCATCCCATCTTGGTTTAAAGTGGTTTGGCTCAGAATACCCCCTGGATGCAGGTTGTATTGACTTAACTTTACAATCAAGTTAGGTGTAGACTTTAACTTTGCCAACATGTATTTAAATGGGAATGAGGTGGTCATTTTACATTGGTCCTTAAAAACGGAAGAGGATTTCATTCCATTAGAACTAGAATTGATTGCATATTCAAGAGCCTGACAAGCTGAAGAACTGGTCTATGGCATTACACAGTCAAATGAAAAGTCATCTGTTGCATGGGAATGAGAGCCGATAGTCATTATCTGCAGGTATCACAAAATGCTGGAGTAACTCAGCATGTCAGGCAGCATCTCTGGAGAGAAGGAATAGGTAACGTTTTGGGTCGAGACCCTTCCTCAGACTGATTATCTGCAAATCGGAACACTCCGGGCCCTATGGGGTGGCTGTTTACCTCTGCTAAAAATTACTTTACATGCATCAGTCTACATTAATCAACTCATTAATTGACGTTTCGTCAGAGTCGGGAATTGATGAGAATCATGCAACTTGCTGGAGTGGGAGCAGGCTGGGTTTAGTTCCAATGTGACCAGATCTTGTTGTCATTTGTACATCTGTGAAATGCTGGTGTTTTCCTTTGTGTATTTGTGACTGATGAGCTGTGGGTGAGTTGGATAGGATTTAAAAATAAACTTTTCCAGGATGTTCAGATTGGATCAAACAAATCACTTTCCCTCATGTGTGATTCAAGGCAACCGTGGGTAGGTAGAAACATCACCTGTCCACTGCAGTGCTTCACTGCAATCCTCAGCTGAACAACGTGGGTATGTTTCAAGTATCGACAGAATTTCTGTGCATTAAGATGAAATAAACTGGAAGCTTGTCTTTCAACTTTCAGAATGAAAGTCCAGTCCTTTGGTCATGCATTAAAGCACTTTCCTTGACACATTGCAATGAAAACGTATTGAACATTGGATTTTGCCCTGCAGCTCATTCAGCTATCGGCATTTGAGGCAGATTGAGACACTCTGTGTTTTATTGTTTTTCATTATGGTACAATAAGATGTCTTCCGTGGCAAGGAAAAAGAAGATTTAAGTACTTCACAGCATGTCAGTATTGTGTGGACGTTGACAGTTCTGAGTTTTCAGTAAAATTTTAGAGTGCTGCGATCACATTGATTGTAATATGGGAGAGCTGATCGAACCGTAGCAGAGATTAGAAACAAAGCCATTTGCCAAGATGAAGACTGGTGTAATTGAGAGCTGTAAGCTACCCACTCTATAATGATTGTTCTGTGTATCCTGAGCTGAATCTAAAAGTTTGTGATTTCTTTATTTCTTTTGTCTTCTAAAATGGCAGACAGCTGCAGAATTACTGCATTGCCAGTCATATTCGCTTTGTAAGGGGAATGGAGGGAGTGTTTAGATTAGAGGTGATTATGGAAGGAGCAATATTTGAATTAGGTTATCATGTACAGATTGCACTTTTAAAACCGAGCTTGTTGACAGCTTTTCAGTTTATTTTCTGTTTGTCGATTTTTCATTTATTATTGTTCTTACGTGGGAGAAGACTTCTCACTAAGGCATAGTCTTCAAACCCGATACTCTCTGGTAGATCCTTATCTGCCAACTATTTAACTATGAGGAGTAGCTACAGTAATCTGAACTTCACCCAATGTTCACGTATGATTCAGGCAGTGACCAGTGGTATTTAGTGGTGAGCACAAAGCCTGGAAGATCAGCTCAATCAACACAGACTAAGGATTGAATATTAAATCTTTATGGTTTATTCGGTTTAAATACTCATAGGATACTCATTTTCCAACTCTTACCTGTCTTGATGACACCTGTACCATGATCTTGACCCATTTCTATGATTTTCCATTGTCAAAATTGAAACGCTATTAGCCAAAAGGGGTGAATGTTACGACATTGATAGTTAATGTCCTATATTTTACTAATGGAACAGACCGTTTGCATTTCAATTCCCTTTGTCTTTTGACTAATTGGGTTGTTCCGTAACTTTTGTAGGGAAAAGGCCGTCTTCGCCGCTCCAACCACAACAGCCCCACGTCTCCGGTAGGAATGCAGTTGCTGTCAATCGCAGATGTTCCAGAAGAAATGGCGAGCGCTGACGAGTCGATTGATGTGGATTTGACAGAGCAACAGAAAGCAGCCATGCAGCAAGAGGAAAGGGTGTTAACCGAACAAATAGAGACTCTGCAAAAGGAAAAGTAAGGGGTGCAAGCATTTAGAGTACATGACTGGTTTATGAGAGTTTTGCCCTGCAGACATGAGCTCAAGTAGCCAGATGGTATAATATTTAGATTAAATTATAGCGAATGTTCATGAACAAAGGGAATGTAATAAATGTTGTCTCTGTTGATTTTCTAAAGCTATTACACTGGAATTTAGAAGGATGAGAGGAGATCTTATCGAAACATATAAGATTATTAAGGGGTTGGACACGTTAGAGGCAGGAAACATGTTCCCAATGTTGGGGGCTCCAGAACAAGGGGCCACAGTTTAAGAATAAGGGGTAGGCCATTTAGAACTGAGATGAGGAAAAACTTTTTCAGTCAGAGTTGTGAATCTGTGGAATTCTCTGCCTCAGAGGGCAGTGGAGGCCAATTCTCTGAATGCATTCAAGAGAGAGCTAGATAGAGCTCTTAAGGATAGCGGAGTCAGGGGGTATGGGGAGAAGGCAGGAACGGGGTACTGATTGAGAATGATCAGCCATGATCACATTATATGGCGGTGCTGGCTCGAAGGGCCGAATGGCCTCCTCCTGCACCTATTGTCTATTGTCTATTATCTAATCCCATGTAGGAGAAGTTAGCAAAGTTGCAGCTATGGACTTAGTGCAGCCTGGATAATAAATTATCTCAAGACTTGGGCAAGTTGGGCTGAAGGGGCTGTTTCCAGACATACATTGCCATTTGCTGCTGATCTAAATCATGGATCTCCCAAACTGACAACATTGTGGGAGTTCCATTAGAAGGACTGCTTTTGTCCAAGGAGGCAGCTCTCTTCCCACCTTCTCATAGAGACACGCAGTAAATGCTGGGCTGTGTCAACAATGCCACCATTCTGCAGAAGTACACAATTCAAACAAACGAGTTGGACAAGTTTGTGCAGAATAATACTTCAAAATTTGACGGTAACACTGGACTGAGAGGTTTGGGGATCACAGAGAATAGTATGAAACTACAAGGGGACTGGCTGATGGAATGTGCAGACAGTTGGCAGATGACATTTTAATAACCAAAGTGTGAAGTGATACATGTTGACAGAAAGGAAAAGGAAAGACAATATAAGATAATTGGCATAGTTTTAAAAAAATAAGCAGGAGCAGACGAACCTGAGTGTAGATGTGTATAAATGTTTGAAATGTCAGTACATGTTGAGTGAGAAGCTAGTAATGCATGCGGACCTTGTGCTTTGTAAGTATAAGCCAGACACAAATGCAGTGAAGTAATATTGAACATGTATAAAATAATCTGGTAGCCGATAAGTGGATGATTGACTAACGTTTTGATCACTACACTTTATGGAGTAAGTGAGACACCTAAAGAGATTGCAGGAGAGATTTACGGGAATAGACAATAGGTGCAGGAGTAGGCCATTCGGTCCTTCGAATGGTTCCATGGATGAGGGAATTTAGTTGCAAGGTTAGAGAAGTTGGGATGGTTTTCATTGAGTCAATGAAGATTGAGGGGAGATTTGATCCTGACAGCATTATGTGGGCTATTAGAGAGAGCTTGTTATTAATAACAAATGGTTCTTGAATCACGGGATATAGATTTAATGTGAAGGACAAAGTATGCAGAGGAGATGCAGAGGAAAAAGTGCTGGGAATTCTGTTGATCTCGACTTCCGTTCAAGGATATTGCTACAGAAGTTCACAGGCCTTTGTAAAGGGAGTTTAATAGATGCGGGAGAAAATAATTTCAAGGGTTTTGGAGAAAATAGGAGGGAATGGAAGTCGATTAGTGTGGGCTGCTGAGCAGGAGCTTCCATGGATCCTATTAGGACAATTCCCTGATTCTATTTATGTGTCCTTACGTAACTAGGAAAGAGCTCAGCTTTAGTGATTTCAGTTGTAGGGCTTTTTGAAATGTTGTTATAAATCTTAAGTACCATAAGTCAGTTAATACATGGCATTGTGAAAGGAATGTCAGAACACTCTGTTCTGTTCCTGAGTCCATCAACCAGAGATTGGATTATTTTATGGAACCTTCTGAAGGATGGCAGAGTGGCCCAGCTAATAGGGCTGTTGCCTTCCAGCTACAGGGACCTGGTGCTGCTCCTGACCAACAGTTCTCCCTGTGTGATGCTCGCACAATCTCCCTTTTGAGTGCAGGACTTCACCCCAGGTGCTTCTGTTTCCCCTTATTCCAAAACGGTGCATATTAGGTGTTTAATTGGTTGTTGTAAATTGCCCCTAGTGTAAGTGATTAAATTGTTACGGTACCTGTGAGAATGGCTTAGAGGAAAATTATGCAAGGATCAGATTGCCATGTGAACAGGCAAGGATTTGATGACAAACGGCTGCACCCATCATCGTAAAGACATATAAACTTTTTTTTCTGGTTCCTATTCCTTTCAGCCAAGTTCATTTTCGCAGTTCTGTACAATGGAGACCCATTTCTGAATCAAGGAAAAATCCTACATAGCAAGCTGCCAGCTATCCTAATTTGGGCTATCCTAGTGTGATCACTGAGTATTTTGACTGTGTGGAATACTGATTAGCCGTTGCATGTTGAGGCTGGCTACAAAAGTAACCATGGGTACAGTGGAAAGATGTAGTTAGGCTGTAAGTCATGATTCTTTCAATTCTGCAGGGAATAGTTGTAATCGATCATATTGACTTGATGACTATTATATGTCATGAAGGCATTATTCCTCAGTAGCAGGCAGCCAACCATTATAATTTGAGCCACAGTAACTCATTAATCTAGCATTTGCAAAGGCACGTGTGATAGAGCAATCAGATTTAAGGCCAGGAAGAACATTACACATCTCTTGTCTGTGCAGATGGCTCACACTTTTATGAATTATATTTTGTTTAGGGATGAACTGACATTTGAAATACTTGCTCTCGAGCCACGAGCCTCAGATGACGAGACCCTTGAGTCGGAAGCATCCATTGGAACAGCTGACAGCTTCGAAAACATCAACATGGACTCTGAGGGAGCACTGTCAGAACGCAAAGGTAACTGATCCACGGACATTTGCTCTCAAACTCACGCACCTTGTTAGCAGTTCATATAGGTCCAATGGAAAGCTAAGGAGGTTAAAGGGGCGGCACGGTGGTGCAGCGGTAGAGTTGCTGCCTTACAGCGTCTTGCAGCCCCGGAGACCAGGGTTCGATCCCAACTACAGGTGCTGCCTGTATGGAGTTTGTACGTCTTCCCCGTGACCTGCGTGGGTTTTCTCCGAGACCTTCGGTTTCCTCCCACACTCCAAAGACGTACAGGTCTGTAGGTTAATTGGCTTGGTATAAGTGTAAATTGTCACTAGTGGGGTGTAGGATGGTGTTAATGTGCGGAGATTGCTGGTCAGTGCGGACTCGGTGGGCCGAAGGGCCTGTTTCAGTGCTGTATCCCTAAACTAAAGTAAAGTTGTCGCCAGAAGGTATTTCCTGGCTGGCACCTCAACTGAGAAGATCAGGTAGAAAAGCCTGCAGAGCACGTTGCAGACTTGAAACAGGGTGGATGGGAAGAAATACAATGGGTTGAAAAGGGCAAGAGAAGGGGTTGGCATCTGTGTGGGTGGATGGTGGGGTTGGTGTGGGGGAACCAGGGTTGGGAGTCGTGTATAGACATAAAATGCTGGAGTAACTCAGCGGGACAGGCAGCATCTCTGGAGAGAAGGAATGGGTGACGTTTCGGGTCGAGACCCTTCTTCAGGCAGCGTGTGACAGGTGCCATGGATGTGCTGCTGCCCAGAATGAAGATGGGACCTAGGGGGTTGAGTGGGAAAGATAGTTGGTGAGCAGAAGCAGAGGCCTGGATTAAAAGCAGAAAATGCTGGGAAGATTTCTGCAGGTCAGGTAGCATCTGTGGAAAGAGAAAGTTTCAGGTCAAAGACCCTTGGTCTGAGGAAAAGTGTTTTCAATCTGAAATGTTCACTATGTGTCTCATTCCACAGATGTTGCTCGATCTGCTAAGTCTGTCCAGTATCTGCAATTTTATTTTTATTTACCGCATAAACAAGAAGGAGAGGGTCAAGGACAGATGACAGGGGTCTGATCAAAGGGAAGAGAGTACTGCTTTAGGGTTGTGGGGATAAGCTGTGGGGGAGGGTGGAGGATTCAGGTTAGTGTAGCAAAGGCATTCAGTTGGTTTAACCAAACGTTTCTTTCTTGCCTTCATCTCCAATAGACAATAGGTGCAGGAGTAGGCCATTCGGCCCTTCGAGCCAACACCGCCATTCAATGTGATCATGGCTGATCATCCACAATCAGTACCCCTTTCCGGCCTTCTCCTCATACCCCCTGACTCCGCTATCCTTAAGAGCTCTATCTAGCTCTCTCTTGAATGCATTCAGAGAATTGGCCTCCACTGCCTTCTGAGGCAGAGAATTCCACAGATTCACAACTCTCTGACTGAAAAAGTTTTTCCTCATCTCCGTTCTAAATGGCCTACCCCTTTTTCGTAAACTGTGGCCCCTGGTTCTGCACCCTCCAACATTGGAAACATGTTTCCTGCCTCTAGCGTGTCCAATCCATTGATAATCTTATATGTTTCAATAAGATCCCCTCTCATCCTTCTAAATTCCAGTGTATACAAGCCCAGTCGCTCCAGTCTTTCAACATACGACAGTCCCGCCATTCTGGGAATTAACCTAGTAAACCTACACTGCACTCCCTCAATAACAAGAATATCCTTCCTTAAATTTGGAGACCAAAACTGCACACAGTACTCCAGGTGCGGTCTCATACTAACTTTCCTAAATCCTTCGAAATCTGGCTTGGGGATATTATCTACAAGATGTATTTAAAATCTGATTTAACTTTTGTTAAAATATATTTGAGAAGCGAGTTTTTATGTGATTAAGTTGGCAGCTTCAAGTAGAATCAGTCCAAGGGAAGTGCTCATTCTAACATCTGACTTTGTTGCTCATTGACAGAAAGAGGTTCAGTTGTAAGTTCCGTTGGTCACCGCCGATCTGAAGCAATGAGAAGGTTGAGGAGGCCACAGAGCAAGAAAGCAGAAACTGTTGTGCCAGCTGATTCAACTGTTCATTCCTCTCCCACGGCGTCACAAACATTGTCATGTTTACCTCAAGGAGGAAAGCGATTCCGTTTCCGCTCAAAGTCACCGTCGCCAGCGTTTTACCGTTCGCACGCCGCCGCGAACAGCCTTGAGCAAAGGGCAGATGGGGATGGTGCTAAAGGTCAGGATGACAGGCCGCAGTTTACAACCAGAGGGACCTTCAATCCAGAAAAGGGCAAACAAAAACTTAAGATGATGAAGCGCGTGGCGCAGAAGTCCAAAGACACGACTGATGGGGCCTCGGGCTCAGAGAAAAAATTCAATGCTGAGCCTGACTTTGGGGGCCCTCAGCAGCTGGTGGTATTTGGGAGCAATGAGTTCATGGTGTGAGACAAAGACTTTTGAGGGTTTCTGTCCTAATCGAGTGGAGGTCTTTCATCCATCCCAACACATCTTCCTCTGGTAGCTGCTATCTCAGTGCATCACACGCAATACGTCCAATCCTCATACGTGGCATTATTGCCTCAAGGAATGACAAAGGGAAGTGATTTCTCTCTATTTAAAAAAAGCCTGCCAGAAGGTTTGTACTGTGGCCTTAATCAATTAGACACTGAGAAGACTGCACCTGTCGGTGTACCAAGAAGGGGATCTGGGCTGCAGGTGCAATCACAAACAGCTGTTCTTGACGTCACCAAGGGCATCTGCAGTCCAGGGGGTTGTGGTAGCAAGGCCATACTTGAAGAAGCACTTGTTTTAAACAGTGTTTGCCATCCAGAAAGGGGACTTTGCAGAAGACTGAAGGAAAAAGGTGGATTTAAATGTCATCCCATAGTTACACTCCATTAATGCTTTTGGTCAAAGATTATTGAGAGAGCTTATTTAAGAAATCGCAAATAGCAAGATGCTTACAATCAGACTCAATAGCACTTCTCACTAACCTGAGGCACTGCTGTTGGATAATTAAAAAATATATATGTTTCAGAAATGCCAGTGGCCACTGGGAAATGTAAGCCAAAATGTCTGTACAACAAAAAATGCATTAACCATACATCCTATGTCTGACATTTTTACAGGGTTTCAGGAACCACTTTACCAGTCGAGTAATGCTGCTCCTACCTGGGTGTGTAGCGTTTAGGAAACGTGGAATTAAAGGGACCAACCTAACTAGTCATTGCTTGCAAATCCATCCGTCTGCATAGCAGTGGACATGAGCAAAGGTGCAGTTATTTTGCAGCTCATCGACTGTGATGCATGATAATAGTGTAGGTAAGCCAATATCATACATGGTCCTTGAAATTTAGCCCAGTAGAAAATCTTTTATTGAATTGTCAGTATTAAAAGCAAAGAGGACTTGAAGAGTTTTTAGTCTGATTTCTAAAGCTTACTGTTAACTCAAATGTTTTTTGTTTTTAACCTTCTATTTAAAAAATCTTTTTTGAAAAATTTGATTTCTGTGATATAAGATTGTAGCTTCCTGACCAAAGGGAGTATCTGTGGAGTAGATTAGGAACAAAACTGAATGTAACAATCACTGGAATGGGCATGCTGGGCTTCTTGTAACTTATAGTATGCTCATGACTGTATATTTCAAGAAATCTGTTTGTAAAGGATATATTATCCTGTGTCATATTCTATAATAATTACTCATATAGACTGCTCAGTAACCTTCATCCCAACAGACAAGAGGTTTCTGTACAGTTTCAGCTCTGTATTTTTGACATTGGCAGTTGGGGTGGCATCATATGTATAAAGTGCAATTTATCTAATATTTCTTAAATATATCTGTGTATGGTGTACAAACAAGTTCATGAACAAATAGCCCACAGCTTATTAAAGAACAAGCTGTAAAACTTGCATCTTGACATTTTTCTTGTGTATTGAAGAGGAAGCTGAAAGATATTACGGTTAAATCTGTGGGCCAGAAATAGTGGATGCAACATAGCATTAAAAAACGAAGCCTTTATGCCCCGCTTATGGGGACAGGTAGATAATGAAAGACTTATTGCTCTTTCTACGTGTGTGTTTGTGTCTCTGTGTGTGTATTAATTTCTCCTTTTCCGAGAGCAATCTTTGAACAACCAGAGAGCAGCAAGCAAGCTGACTTGAAATGCTCAATGATTACACCCCTGAGTTTGCATAGTTCAGACCTAGGTCTGCTCAAAGCTCTTGATTGATTCACAGCAGCGAGAGATGACCTTCAGAAAGTTTTGTGGAGGGGGAACAGTTCAACTCTAAATTATTTTTTCTTACTGACAACAAAAAATATTTTAAAAATTGTTTGGTATTAACAGGGATATAGAAAGGAACAAGATCTCACACAGGACAAAGTGCTAGAGTAGAACTGGTCATAGGTTGGAAATGATGTGTTTCCCTGTTTGAATGAGCAAATATATTAGCCTTGCTGGGCTCGTGTGCATTAGTTTTGTTTGTTGTATTTTGCATGAACGTTTATCAGTTTGTTAATTCTTGGCCTTCTCCTGCAAACCAACCTCCACTTCCCCTTCTAAAAAAGCTCTTTGATTCCCAACTTCGTCCTGCCTTTAGCCAATATGTTCAAACATATTTTTCTGCACTGATGACTGGTCAGAAACACAAGCCCTTGCAGATCCTTTTTCCATTTTGTAGCATGGAATGCTGAGTTCAGTCTTTGCACCCCCTTTTGGCACCACACCTAACAAGTGTGAAGTACACAACATAGGCTTGTGGATTCATGTTTAATGTGAAACCAAACTTTAGGGAAGAAGTGGGTAAAGCAGTGTGATTAAATGCAGAAACAGGAGCAGTTGCAACCTTCTGAGTCAAATGGTGTTCGAGCATAGGAGCGCAAAACTCTGCCTCTCTGACTCTTCAGCTGCTTCTTGTATCTGATGTGATGGGGTCATAGCTGGGGGAAACCATTCCCTTTCTGTCAGAGAACTTGAACAAAAGTATCATACAGATTTTATATCAAACGTCAATGAAATGTGGCTGATAAATTGGTATTTCAGGGTTGGTTTTTGAAATACATTTCTGGGTTACTTTTTCACTTGTATGCTAATTTAATTATTTGCCATCATCTAATAAAGTACTTTGTTGTCTTTTTATGGAGTTGTAGCCAATATGTTTCTTTAATACTTATTGAGAGATTATGATACTGCAAGTTTAATGTTCTTGTTCAAAGCTTCATTACTCTGAAATAATCTCTTAATCTTTTCTCCTGATGGTGTTGACGGTTTGTTGCATAGAGCTTCATTAATATTGGCTGACCTCTGGTGGCTATTTTTCAATGTTGAACCTCAACAATGAATTTGCAAGTTTAGAAAATGATTGCTGATATTAAATTTGAGCCACAGGTTTATGGAATAATTTAGTATGTTGGATTGTTTTTCTGCAGTTTGAAAAAAATTCTGTTTATTTCTGTTGCAACTTATACTTTGGTTATTAACTGTTCCATCTATGAACAATGCTTCTCCTTATTTATTCTAGCAAATTGCATGCTAGTTTTGTGCTAAGGGCTTATGCTGTAGAACTAGCTGTGCCTCAAACTTTAGAGGCAGGAAACATGTTCCCAATGTTGGGGGAGTCCAGAACAAGGGGCCACAGTTTAAGAATAAGGGGTAGGCCATTTAGAACTGAGATGAGGAAAAACCTTTTCAGTCAGAGAGTTGTGAATCTGTGGAATTCTCTGCCTCAGAAGGCAGTGGAGGCCAATTCTCTGAATGCATTCAAGAGAGAGCTAGATAGAGCTCTTAAGGATAACGGAGTCAGGAGGTATGGGGAGAAGGCAGAAGGCAGGAACGGGGTACTGATTGAGAATGATCAGCCATGAACACATTGAATGGCGGTGCTGGCGCGAAGGGCCGAATGGCCTCCTCCTGCACCTATTGTCTATAACCAAGCTACGTAGAACTAGTGTGATCGATCGTCAGCGTGGACTTGGCGGGTTGAAGGGCCTGTTTCCATGCTGTATCTCTAAACTAAGCTAAGCTACACTGATGTTACTTCACAATGTGGAAAATGGCCCAGTCGTCTCATGCTCACAATCAGCAGAACAGACCAATCTGACTGATTACCATCCAATCATTCTACTCTGTCATCAGCAAGCTGATGAATGTATAAGGGATGCATCAGTATTGTTCCCCTTTGTGTCAAGTACAATAATTCAGAGATAAATGACCAGAATAGAGAAATTGAATATATGATCTATGTATACGACATATGTACCTTTGAATTGACAAAGAATATTGAGGTGCAACTGTGCAAGTTTCTTGTAAAGAAAAAAACACGCAAAAAGCACCGATAACTTCTGTAGTTATTATCTTGTTAGTAGCCCGTTATGTCACTTCTGTTATTTCTGTGGAGAAATAGATCAGCCATGATTGAATGGCAGAGTAGACTTGATGGGCTGAATGGCCTAATTCTGCTCCTATCAATTATGACCTTATGACACAGAGCCTGCAGATGTGTGGAATCTTGAGCAAAAATCAAAATGCTGGTGGAACTCAGTGGGTTAGGCAGCATCTGTGGGGGGTGACAGGCAACATTTCAGGATTGGACTCATCTGAAGAAGTGTCCTGACCCACAAAGCCATCTGTAGGAAAGAACTGCAGATGCTGGTTTAAATCAAAGGTAGACAAAAAATGCTGGAGTAACTCAGCGGGACAGGCAGCATCTCTGGAGGGAAGGAATGGGTGATGTTTCGGGTCGAGACCCTTTTTCAGACTGATTGAAAAAGGATCTCGACCCGAAACGTCACCCATTCCTTCTCTCCAAAGATGTTGCCTGTCACACAAAGCTGTCTGTCCATTTCCTCCACAGAAGTATATAATTGCTCTGTTTGGCTTATTATATGGGAAGTCAGATTATAAAACCTATAATTTGAATATAAGCGAGGAGTATTTTATTTGAATTGAATGGATGCCATCGTTAATTTTACTTTGCTCTCAGCACAAATTCCTCTTCTCTGTCTCCAACCTTAACTCCAAAACACTTGCCTAGACCTCATAAGTGTTGACGGAAACCATAAGTTGCTTCAGATCTTTTGGTTCTTTCCTTTTGTCTGGTTTGCCTCATTTGCAGCTTGTTTGTCCCCCAAGCGTGATCTCTGCTTGAAGGTTTCTGATCAACTTGCTGTGAAGCGGACATCAACAGTGGCTTTTAGCCAAACACATGAATATGCTGGAAATGGAGGATGATGAATCACAAGTCAACAGTGGAGATTGGCATCATGTTTGGCATGGACATTGTGGGCTGAAGGGCCTGTTCCTGTACTATACTATTCTATGTTCTGAGCTCATTGTTTTTGATTCATTTGTTCCCTTCCAGTCTTATTGTAATGGATCCAAATTCATTCCTGCACATCCAACACATCATCAGTGGTTCTTTCTTTTTAGTTTCATTTCTTAATCTGCATTCAGAAACCTCTTCCTCACAACCTGCACTGTAGGTTGAAACTCTAATCCAGCACCCTTGGGACTATACAAATTCCAGACCATAGAAATTGCCTTGATCATCTTCCTCTGAGCAAAAGAACTGTTCTTTTCAAATGTGGGCACATTTTCTGAGAACTGTCCATAATCCAAAGTTTTTGTGAATTGGAAATGTAGTCGGATGAGAAGGTAAAAAGTTGCACTGGTAAGGTAATTAACTGCAGATTAGTTCAGATCTTATCTTTCGATCTTAATTATTCCTTTTATATCTTAGCTACTTTTAAAAATCTGGGTTTGATCTTGAGTCTTGGTTTGATTTTGGGTCTTGGTTCATAGAAACATAGAAACATAGAAAATAGGTGCAGGAGTAGGCCATTCGGCCCTTCGAGCCTGCACCGCCATTCAATATGATCATGGCTGATCATTCAGCTCAGTAGCCTGTACCTGCCTTCTCTCCATACCCCCTGATCCCTTTAGCAAAAAGGGCCACATCTAACTCCCTCTTAAATATAGCCAATGAACTGGCCTCAACTACCTTCTGTGGCAGAGAATTCCACAGACTCACCACTCTCTGTGTGAAGAAATGTTTTCTCATCTCGGTCCTAAAAGACTTCCCCCTTATCCTTAAGCTGTGACCCTTGGTTCTGGACTCCCCCAACATCGGGAACAATTTTCCCGCATCTAGCCTCTCCAACCCCTTAAGAATTTTATATGTTTCTATAAGATCCCCCCTCAGTCTTCTAAATTCCAGCGAGTACAAGCCCAGTCTAACACTGCCACCCAGCTTCGTGTCATCCGCAAACTTAGAGATGTTGCATTCAATTCCCTCGTCCAAATCATTAATATACACTGTAAATAACTGGGGTCCCAGCACTGAGCCTTGCGGTACCCCACTAGTCACTGCCTGCCATTCCGAAAAGGACCCGTTTATTCCTACTCTTTGCTTCCTGTCCGCCAACCAATTTTCTATCCACCTCAACACTGAACCCTCAATACCGTGTGCTTTAAGTTTGTACACCAATCTCCTATGTGGGACCTTGTCGAAGGCCTTCTGAAAGTCCAGATATAACACATCGGTACTTATCCACTCTACTAGTTACATCCTCGAAAAATTCTATAAGATTCGTCAGACATGATTTGCCTTTGGTAAATCCATGCTGACTTTGTCCGATGATTTCTCCACTTTCCAAATGTAATGCTATCACATCTTTAATAACTGACTCTAGCATTTTCCCCACTACCGATGTTAGGCTAACTGGTCTATAATTCCCCGTTTTCTCTCTCCCTCCCTTTTTAAAAAGTGGGATTACATTAGCTACCCTCCAGTCCTCAGGAACTACTCCAGAATCTAAAGAGTTTTGAAAAATTATCACTAATGCATCCACTATTTCTGAGGCTACTTCCTTAAGCACTCTGGGATGCAGCCTATCTGGCCCTGGGGATTTATCTGCCTTTAATCCATTTAATTTACCTAACACCACTTCCCGACTAACCTGGATTTCCCTCAGTTCCTCCATCTCTTTAGACCCCCGGTCCCCCGCTATTTCTGGCAGACGGTTTATGTCTTCCTTAGTGAAGACAGAACCAAAGTATTTGTTCAATTGGTCTGCTATCTCCTTGTTCCCTATGATCAATTCACCTGTTTCCGACTGCAAGGGACCTACATTTGCCTTAACTAATCTTTTTCTCTTGACATATTTATAAAAGCTTTTGCAGTCTGTTTTTATGTTCCTTGCCAGTTTTCCCTCATAATCTATTTTCCCTTTCCTAATTAAGCCCTTTGTCCTCCTCTGCTGGACTCTGAATTTCTCCCAGTCCTCTGGTATGCTACTTTTTCTGGCTAATCTGTATGCTTCATCTTTTGTTTTAATACTATCCTTGATTTCCCTTGTTAGCCACGGATGCACTACCTTTCCTGGTTTGTTCTTTTGCCAAACTGGGATGAACACTTGTTGTAGTTCATCAGCTTTGGCTCTTGATTAGGTCCTTGGTCTTAGTTGGATCTTGGTTAAGTCTCAGTAATGATTGTAGATTTATACTACCGATTCAAGGCACTCCAAATTACGGGAGTTGTCAGACCACAAAATGTTGGACAAGAGTTTAAAACTACACTAACTTTTTTTTTCTTGCAAGTTGTTGCTTCCCTGCTTTCCTTTCGGTCCTTGGTGTTGCCTTCAGAATTCAAGGTCT
Organism: Rhinoraja longicauda; assembly: GCF_053455715.1. Classification (NCBI taxonomy): domain Eukaryota; kingdom Metazoa; phylum Chordata; class Chondrichthyes; order Rajiformes; family Arhynchobatidae; genus Rhinoraja; species Rhinoraja longicauda. Next base: position 1,303,177 of record NC_135990.1, read on the forward strand.
TTATCCATTAAGGGAGCCGCATATTTAATCTGACACTATTCTGTGTACTGAGCTGTGAGTAAATTACATGGTATTTAAATCAAAAAAGTAAAATTGGATTATTTTCCTCCCTTTTTATCGGCAAAAAATAATCGGTCATGCAGAACTTCCTGTTGTTTCCATTGCTGCTACTGATTCAGATTGCTTGCATTGGGAGATAACAAGACTGAGTGCAACCACTTGACCCGATTTCCCTGACCAGTTCAAGCAGATTATCAAGTTCAATTTACAGTGTGTCTGAGGACCTTGGCGAACCGCCAAAGCCTTGAACAATCATGCGGTCTTCTGTTTAATACCTTGTTTATACAGAGGAAAATAACCTTTAAGTGTTTGCAGAATAAACAACTCTTGTCTGAGTCGATACTCCCAGTGGAGCACTGAGTGCTGTTCTGTTCGGAGTTCCCATCTTGCAGTGAGATAACATACTGATGCCCAAATGTTGTTTTCAATGGATTTTAACAGAACTCAAAACACAATTTTCAGGAATAATTGCAGATTCTAAATGATGTTCTGGCCAATATTTATCCTGCATCAATACCTAATAAAAAAAGGACAATTTGGTCATCGTTCTTTGTGTGCAAATTTCCAACTGCTATGTTACTGCAGTTAATGCACACATATATTTCAATAAATGGTAAGAACTTTGGATGAAATTAGCTGTAGAAATGAGATTTAATGAAAAACACAATTTCAATTACATTAAGTCATGATTATATTTGCGCTTCAGTTGCATTTCTGTGAAGCCATTTAATGTTAAGATCTTCTGAATCATCACTCTTTCATTTATCTCCTGATTACTTTATTTAAGCCTATCATCTCTTCTACATTCTCTTACCTTATCTTCATACCGTCCATCATGTCCCCATGAGAAATGTCTGATTTCAGGTTCATTTAAGGCTGTGGAAAGAAAGGTATGTATGGCTGCTCAATACAACTTACAGATGTTCAAGTCTGAAGCATTGTTCCAGACTTCCACAGCAGCTCAGTTCAGGTGCTTCTCAGCATTGTGAAGGACAAATATACTTGATGTTTAACTAATGCACCTGCGTGAAAGATTGATATGTCCAAAATCCCTGGAGATCTCTAATTTTTCTCTTCACAACTGTTTTTTCCTACCTAAAGGAGGCCTGAGGTGCAATGAAACAAAGTATTGTTTTCAAAATGACACCAATTTATGTTGGGATTTTGCTGATATCAAAGAAAGGGCATAGATTTATTTTTATTCCTTTAAAAAAAAAATTCCAGATGGGAGTTGTCATCTGCTTGGATTGGCATGAAGAAAGAGAAATCATGGAATGCCACTTGTGTCTTCCAAGCAACCTCTGTAAGATTTATTTTTACACAGCTGTGGCCTCTTGGCAATCATTCTAGGGCATGTCTTGATTGTTCAAGAAATCGTTAAATACTGATTTATTTGACTGACTTCCACATCACAACATTGACTGAACTTGGAATCGACAATAGGTGCAGGAGGAGGCCATTCGGCCCTTCGAGCCAGCACCACCATTCAATGTGATCATGGCTGATCATTCTCAATCAGTACCCCGTTCCTGCCTTCTCCCCATACCCCCTGACTCTGCTATCCTTAAGAGCTCTATCTAGCTCTCTTGTGAATGCATTCAGAGAATTGGCCTCAACTGCCTTCTGAGACAGAGAATTCCACAGATTCACAACTCTGACTGAAAAAGTTTTTCCTCATATCATATCATACAGACGGAAACAGGCCTTTTCGGCCCTCCAAGTCCGTGCCGCCCAGCGATCCCCGTACATTAACACTATCCTACACCCACTAGGGACAATTTTTACATTTACCCAGCCAATTAACCTACATACCTGTACGTCTTTGGAGTGTGGGAGGAAACCGAAGATCTCGGAGAAAACCCACGCAGGTCACGGGGAGAACGTACAAACTCCTTACAGTGCAGCACCCGTAGTCAGGATCGAACCTGAGTCTCCGGCGCTGCATTCGCAGTAAAGCAGCAACTCTACCGCTGCGCTACCGTGCCGCCTCATCTCAGTTCTAAATGGCCTACCCCTTATTCTTAAACTGTGGCCCCTTGTTCTGGACTCCCCCAACATTGGGAACATGTTTCCTGCCTCTAATGTGTCCAACCCCTTAATAATCTTATACGTTTCGATAAGATCTCCTCTCATCCTTCTAAATTCCAGTGTATACAAGCCTACAGGAATCAGGCAACAGGTATTCATTCCTTCCCATCATGGAACTCCTCATCTTCCTGTTGTTACCAGCTGTATTGGATAGAGTTTAACATTCAAGTTTAACTTGATTTGCCATGTTATTTTTGCAATATTGACAGTCCCCTATTATTCACATTTTTTTAGCCCCTCGCGAGGAATTCCAATTGAAAAATTCATTTCTTGTTCCAGTTTTCCCAATTCCTTTTCCCATAAGTGGATTTATTTTAGAAACAAGGAGCTGCAGATGCTGGTTTTACACAAAAGTGCTGGAGTAACTCAGCGGGTCAGGCAGATAATGGAGAACATGGATAGGTGACATTTCGGGTTAGAACTCCAGCACTGTGTGTCCTTCTGGATTAAAAAAATATTTTTGTTTTCTGTAATTCATCCACAAAAGTCATGTTAGTTATTGTCATACTCCATATCGTTTCATTACCTGTAGCTATACAGGACAATTCTTACTGAATGCCCAGTTCTTACTGAACCATGGTTAAAAACGTAGCACTTAAAACACACAGCAGGTTTGATAGCTTTGGTAGAGAGAGAAAAACCTCTGGCATTTTACTTAGTTGAATAGAACAAAACACCGTCAAATGAAACACTAACTCTGTTTCAGCTTACACAGATGCTGCCTGACCTGTGGAGTACTTCTGCTATTCCCTTGTTTTATTTCAAACATTTGATACGTAATTTCTTGCTACTCTCTCTCTGCACTATGATAGTTTGTATTTTCCATGCCAGGGTCTATGCCCTTAAACTTTTTGCATCTTTATTTCTAGTGTGAAATCATCTTCTGAAATTTTATGCAGCATCACACTATTTGCATCACTTAATTCTTGTATATTGGCATTGTCTCATTATATTCCCAGCAAATGAAACTTCAACGCGTTATATTTTCCTTTTTCAACCACATTTTCATAGTTTGGGGAAAAATCCACACCAGGCAACTTGGGTAACAGATTCCATCTTTATTCTAATATAGAAATATATTCATAGGTTTAAGTATCATCATGATGTTTGATTTAAATATTGGGGAAGTATACCCTTAAATTCAGTGCATACATGGAGATGTTAAATGGTTAAAGTAACATATTGGAACGATCAGGAAATACACTGTGTCATAGTTGAGATCGAAGATAGGCACAAAATGCTGGAGTAATTCAGCGGGACGAGCAGCATCTCTGGAGAGAAGAAATGGGTGACTTTTCGGGTCGAGACTGAAGAAGGGTCTCGACCCGAAACGTCACCCATTCTTTCTCTCCAGAGATGCCGCCTGTCCCGCTGAGTTACTCCAGCATTTAGTGTCTACGGTTTAAACCAGCATCTGAAGTTCCTTCCTACACGTCATAGTGGAGATTGCAGATACAGAGGGGAGGAAGTTTTTTTTATGTGGGGAGACAGCAAGAGTATGCTAGAAAATTGGATGAAACAATATACAGAGCAATACAAAGATGGCTGCTTCGGAAGTTCAGCTCTTAAACATGTCACAAAGAAGTTTTTCCATGGGAGTGTTTCCGATGGTCCTGTGAAAGAACAAGAGTTCGATTCGTTCTGCCGAGACAAAGCGGAGTGAAGGCAGCAGCAGAAGCAACTTTCCAAATCTGAGGAACAAAAGAGGATAAAAATAAATCCAGGCCACTTACATTCTCCTCCCCACTCCCACCAAATTGAGGGGAACATCTCTTGCAAATATAAATCAAGTGCATTCTGGTATTTTTCTCTTTACACTTCCTGTTGTACTATGTGTATGGCTTGATTGTACCCATGTAGAGAATGATTTAATTTGACTGGAGCACAAACAAACACAGCTTTTCACTCTAGGTACAAATGACAAAAATAAACCAATACCAAATCAATAGACTTGACAAACAACAAAACTAAGTAGAGAGAAGCTGCATTTAAATAATGTCTTAAATAGTGTCCGTCTGTAAATACTCAGAGTACTTTCCATGCAATGAATAATGAGCATGTGGTAGACATTTTAGCAACAAGAACATTGTTATGTTGGTTGATATAGGAACTCCTTGTTTCTCTACATGAAAAATAAATGCCACAGTATCTTAAACCTCAGAAAACTGCTACCAGCCAGGGTTTAATATTTCACTTGCAGGAATGCCTGTTAGATTTATAGTTGAATTTTGCAATACGTCAGTCAAGGTAAACCATGAATACTGAATGCATTTAAGTTATGGTGACTGGTGCATGTACATTCTGAAGGCCACTCAAGAGTTGTGTGATTATCCCAGTAAACATGAGGAACACCTGAATAATTTAGCAATAGGAAATATTTGAGAAGGAATGTAATGCAGTTATTCAGGGTAGCTATCAATATTGAGAGGTTGAGGGGAATATCAAGCAGTAAATCACTTGGATAACTGAGGTTAACTGAAATAACTGAATTAAACTGAATTATTCAGTTAACTGAGATAACTGAAACTACAGGTTCAAACTGAGTTTTGCAAGTTAATACTGTTTGTGGCAATGGCACGCAGTGTAGACTTCTAGATCTTCCCACTGGAAATAGGAAATAAAAAGATATGAAACTTCATTTACCTGAAATATTAAACGGTTTCTCCACATACGCTGCTTTACTCACTGAATATTGTAGGGTTTTATGTGCAAGTTCAGATATTTTGTTTCACCTAGTGAAGGCGCACTTGTGTATGGATGATCCTCAAGTCAAGTCAAGTCAATTTTATTTGTATAGCACATTTAAAAACAACCCACGTTGACCAAAGTGCTGTACATCAGTTCAGGTACTAAGAACGAACATACAGTGGCACACAAACATAACAGTACATACATAAACAATTCACAGCGCCCCCTCAGAGGGGGAGTAGAAGTAGGTTTTGAGCCTGGATTTAAAGGAGTCAAGTCAAGTCAAGTCAATTTTATTTGTATAGCACATTTAAAAACAACCCACGTTGACCAAAGTGCTGCAGTTCTGATGGGGAGTGGGATGTTGTTCCACAGTCTAGGAGCTGCAACCGCAAAAGCGCGGTCACCCCTGATTAGCGCAGTAAATGTATTAGCGTAGTAAATGTCTCCATTCATGTAGATAGAACCAAAAAAATCTAAGTGCACAAAGCACAAAATCTGCAGCACCAAACCATTGTCTCTGATAAAGATCTGTCAACTTAGTTCCATTTCACTGTTCTTCCCAGATTTTTTTTTTTGCTTTTTAAGTAAAGTTATATTTGTTGTTTTGCCAGTTCATATAATTCTTCTTCCCTTCTGGGCTGGTGTTTCCGAAAACCCAACAGTGTGTATAAAACAAAAAACTTCCTGGTGCTTAGTTCCTTTTCTTTCCCCTTAAATCTGTAACCACTGATTACTGCTCTATTATCAACTCTTCCACCAGTGAAATAATTAATTCTATTAGAACCCTGCATATTTCAACATTGTAATTAACTGTGCCCTTGGCCATCTCTGCAATCAGGTGAACAATCCTAGCTTTTCTAATCTCTTTATATCACTGATGTCTTTCATCCTTGGTATAATTCTGGCAAATCCCTCCTGTGCCCTTCCTACAGTTTTGATATCCTTGAGTGTGGCACTGAATTGAATACTTCATTCAACATGAGGCAAAATCAATTGGTTAACCTTCATTATATGTGCAACATTGCAGGCTTCTTTCTGTGATCGTGCAAGGATCAATAATGTTATTCTAAGAATGAACAATTGATCATCATGACAGCCATTTTAAGGGATGGGGTTCTTTGCCATTAATGAAGTTCAAAATGGATGCTGAAAGCAGGGAGGCTTTTAAGCACTGGCCCAAGAATATGTTAAAATAGGAATGAAATTCAAACTGAAGGTTTTTAAGAGCTGAGAGAAACAATGCAATATTTGTCACAGTAAGTGTTGCTGTTTTGCAGGCATTAATTTCTTACATGTTATAGTGTTTTAATATGTTTTAAGAGGATGACTGACTTTCTTCTTGGAAAAGGACAGTGAAAGGTTTGGATAATGGAAATCAATGAAAGTAATTTCTCTTGGTATCTAACAGATTTTGTCAAAGACTTGTTCTGTACAGTTGTGTTTCTAACCATTGTTAAACGTTGGTCGTATGAGCTGATTTGATTATTGTAGAAAATTGGGAATCTTCGTAAATTTAGCCTTAGTAATTTTTCTTTGCATCCCCCCAGGATTTAACATTTCTCATGATTGAAGAAGGATGAGGTTACGATGCCTTAACATTATGGTGAGCATTAATGGAAAGCCTTTCTCCACTTCTGTTTTGTTTCGTAACTAGTGCGTGTGACGTGTGGGGTTGCCAACTGCCCTGTATTAGCCGGGACATCCCGTATTTTGGGCTAAATTAGTTTGTCCCGAAAGGGACCGCCCTTGTCCCGTATCAGTAGGGTTGCCAACTTCCTCACTCCCAAAGATGGGACAAAGGGCGACGTCACTGCGCAGCGCCCCACATGACCTCACCCAGCCAGCGGTCACGTGCTCCTGCTCCACCAATGGCGGCCGCCCGGCCCAGGAGGTAGCCATTGGTGGAGTGGGAGCACGTGGCCACTGACTGGGTGAGGTCATGTGGGGCGCTGGGAGGTGCCGTCACCTTGTCCTGTATTTGGGAGTGAGGAAGTTCAACAGTTCAACAGAGCTTTATTTGTCATTCGGTACCAAGGTACCGAACGAAATTACATAGCAGTCATACACAAAAAAGAACACAAGACACATGACCCCAACATAAACGTCCATCACAGTGACTCCAAACACCCCCTCACTGTGATGGAGGCAACAAAACTTCCACTCTCTTCCCCACGCCCACGGACAGACAGCTCGTCCCCGACCGACCCGCACAGTCCCCGCAAGGCGATGGAAGGCCCCGCGACCGAGCCGTGCGCAGCTAGTCCAGCGGCCGAGCCGCACCGGGCGATGGAAGGCCCCGCGGCCGAGCCGCACCCCGCGCCGTGAGGAAGAGACCTTTGGCAACCCTAGTGACGTGTAACATTTATATCTGAAGGTGACGTAGCTTGGTACTAGAAAATGTTCTGCAAGAAACGGTTGTGGTTAATCAACAGTGTGTTTCTCTGAGATCCACCTCTCCTTACCTGACTGGCTGAATTGGGTAGTGTGTCCTACTGTGCTGACCCAACATGACTTGCGACTGATCCTGCAGATTCTCAACCTGCTCAGGGTCCTTTAGTCCTCGTGTTTCTGAAGGAGATCTCAGATTTAGTCATTGTTTATTTCACTGCTGAAGCAACATTACGATTCCATTGAAAATACATAAACGTCTCCCATCCCCTTTAAGGCACAGTTGGTCACAGTGATTTGTGCATGCAGGGAACATTTCTTAATCTCTTTTTCTCACTGAATTATCTGGTGCAGGCTGAGACATAGGTCGTGGAGTGATGCATTTAATTTTGGCATAGGAAGAGGAAAAACTTCCCAGTTTAAAACTGACATCTCCTGCAGATGCATTTGACAACAACAGGTTAGGATTTACTTGGGACCTGCTCACTGTCTTGGATCAGATGTTACAAATAGGTCAGGTAGCTATTGAACTGCATATTTGAATGAGTTAGCACTTTCAGGAAAGAGTGAGAGGGAGTTGATGAAGAATGTTAAGAAAGACAGTGGTCCATTACATGGTTATATCGATTTAATAGTGCCAGTCTCCAGCTGTGACACAAACCTTGCAAAAGGCATCTGTGTACCAAGGGAATGAGCAAAAGTTTGGAATAAATACAGTCCATCATAAAAGAACTGGACACAAAGTACTGGAGTAACTCAGTGGGTCAGGCAGCATCTCTGGAGAACATGGATATGTGATGATTCAGATCGAGACCCTTCTTCAGACTGCTGTCCATGTTCTCCAGAGATGCTGTCTGGTCCACTGAGTTACTCCAGCCCTTTGTGTCATTTTTTGTAAACCAGCATCTGCAGTTTCTTGTGACTCCATGAAAGAACTGGAACTTATTTCCCAACAAGGATAGAGGTTTAGAAGGATGAGAGAGGATCTTATCGAAACGTATAAGATTATTAAGGGGTTGGACACGTTAGAGGCAGGAAACATGTTCCCAGTGTTGGGGGAGTCCAGAACAAGGGGCCACGGTTTAAGAATAAGGGGTAGGCCATTTAGAACTAAGATGAGGAAAAAAAATGTCAGTCAGAGAGTTGTGAATCTGTGGAATTCTCTGCCTCAGAAGGCAGTGGAGACCAATTCTCTGAATGCATTCAAGAGAGAGCTAGATAGAGCTCTTAAGGATAGCGGAGTCAGGGGGTATGGGGAGAAGGCAGGAACGGGGTACTGATTGAGAATGATCAGCCATGATCACATTGAATGGCGGTGCTGGCTCGAAGGGCCGAATGGCCTCCTCCTGCACCTATTGTCTATTGTCTATTGCCTAATGGAAACAATGAAACTAATTGATGCGTTATCTCAGAAATATAATCCAGAATGTTGTGAATCTCCAAATTTCTTCCTTCAAAACTGCGCAATAATTAAAAACCTAAAAAAGCTACCATCGAATTGAGTTATCATAGGTCTATGCCAAGTTAGTGTGTTTTATTATCTTTCTTGAGTTCTATTTACTACAAGTCAAGTCAATGGATATTTTTTAAGGCAGAGATTGATAGATTCTTGATTAGCATAGGAATTAGGGATTATGGGGAGAAGGTAGGAGAATGGGGTTGAGAGAGAAAGATAGATCAGTCATGATTGAATGGCGGAGTGGACTTGATGGGCTGAATGGCCTAATTCTGCTCCAAGAACCTATGAAGAGTCTCTGTCCCTCAGTCATTCATGAATTTTCCCTGGTGATATACTCAGCCGAGACACCTGTCCTTTAATTCTTCAGGTACAGCACTTTGCATTACAACTGAGCGAGGGGTAGTTGAATTAACCTGACATATTACCCAAGGGAGAATGCAACTGGAGTAGGAAACTACTGCAGATGCTGGTTTAAATCGAGGGTAGACACAAAATGCTGCAGTAACTCAGCGGGTCAGGCAGCATCTCTGGAGAGAAGGAATGGGTGACGTTTTGGGTCGAGACCCTCCTTCAGACGAAGAATTCAGGGGAATGCAACTCACCTGGTTTAAACAGCACCACAGCCTTCAGGCAGGCAAACTCTGTTGGGTCCACCACAAGTGCCTTGAAGCGGCTTATGGCCTCCTGCAGAATGCGGACATCTGCCATGGTGGAGCTGCTCTTTCCTTGAGGGCTGTGTGGGAGTTCGGGTAAAGATAACAAAGGGCAGCCATCCAGGGGCATGGACCACTGGATGGCACAGAGCAGGAAGAGTTCATTCCAGGCTTCCTCCAACAAGATCACCTGCAAAATAAAATGTCTTCAAATGATGGTGTGGAACAACCAAAAGATTATCCACCATACACCTCCGTGGTCAGAGAAGCTCCCACCTTGTGCTTCTCGGCTCTTGCTTGTCAGAAGCACTCAGGCTGAGTGCAGCTCAGGAGATTTGGCAGCCAAGCAGCCGGTTAGATTACCACTTCTTTAATCACCCCAACTTTAATTCGTGCCACCGTAGTACAGGTATGGTGGCTGTAGTGAAGGGTGGCATGGAACATCTTAAACGTGCTGCATTTAATCACCTCGGTTATCCTGAACTATAACCCGAGAAGAACAAGGGCAACAGATTGCCCTCCAACACCATCCTGGATTGGAAATATACAGTACAGACTCGATTGGCTGAATGGCCTATTTCTGCTCCTGCATCTATGTCAAGATATCACTGGTCATCTGCTATGAAATCCTAGAGCACACTAGCCAATCACTGTGATTTGCCTTCACCAAGACAGCAGCAGTTTAAGTTGATCCACGCCACCCTTTCAAAGACAAGTAAGGGATGGGCAATAAACGCTGGCCTTCCCAATAACACCCAAATCATGCAAAATGAATGAAAAAGAGTGTTCCATCACCAATCAAGCCCCCATTATGATGTCCTGAATATGCACCCTTACAAATGTTATTAATATAAACCATTTAGGTATTATTTGCCCAATACCAAATCACCGACATTTTACAGACATGGAACATGATATGCTGGAGTAATGCAGAAGGTCAGGTGAAGTTTCAGATGAAGAAGGGTCCCAACCCGAAATGTGACCAAACCATGTCCTCCAGAGATGCTGCCTGACCCGGTGAACAACTCCAGCATGTTGTGTTCTACACAAGATTCCAGCATCTGCAGTTCTGCGTGTCTCCAGTTTATAGACATACCTGGTCTCGGAAGGGTAGGTTGGAGAACACTGGGAGATTCTTGGCCCATTTAACTGCCATGAAGAGCAACCTGGCTGAAGCTTCGTACACACTTTCGGGGCTGCTGGCCGGGTAGGTGGACATCTGGTACTCAGTGGGTGTCCTCTCGGGCTCATTGCTCATCACGTCAATGTTCTCATCCACTGCAAGCCCAACATACAACAGTGAAATGTAAACCAATTCCCTCTTCGCTGCAGTCTTTTCCTTTCACATTGCTAATAAGGTACAGAAGCTTGAAAGTGCAGACCAGATTCTGGAAAGGCTTTCTCCTCTGTTATCAGTCTTTTGTATGGTCCTTCCATAGGCCAGGGTACTGTCCAATTCACTTCTTCCCCATTGTAGGCATTGACCTTTATCTCTGAAACTGTTGTGCTACAATGCTGAGAACTATATTCTGCACTCTGTATCGTTTCCTTCCCTCTGCCTATTGTACTTGAGTTTGGCTTGATTGTTTGTGTGTAGTATAATTTCATTTGATTAGCTAGCATGTAAAACAAAGCTGCACAATAATAAACCTAGATCAACAGAATGATTTGAGTCTGAAGAAGGGTCTCGACCCGAAACGTCACCCATTCCTTCTCTCCAGAGATGCTGCCTGTCCCGCTGAGTTACTCCAGCATTTTGTGTCTATCTTCGGTTTAAACCGGCATCTGCAGTTCTTGCCTTCTGTGGCAGCATCATGGGATCTTTTATGCTATCCCATACAATGAAGGCATGGAAAATATGCTTTCATATCCTTACATATCTGACTCCCGATCCATATGGAATCCATGAATCTCACCCATGGATGCTGAGTTGGATTAGCCCAAGTGCTAGATAATGGTTAAAGGTTCTTACTCCTGATCTTTCCTGTAAAGTGTGAGTGTGTGTGTGTGTACGTGTGTCTGTACACGTACGCATACAGCATTTAGCCCACTTTCCTTTGTGAGTGGTATTATCAACCCCTCTGTGATAATACCAATTTCAGCATGTCTTGAGGCCAAAGGAAGATCAGAGGCAGTAAAAAGGAAGGAAGGACACAAAATGCTGGAGTAACTCAGCGGGACAGGCAGCATCTCTGGAGAGAAGGAATGGGTGACGTGTCTGGTCGAGACCCTTCTTCAGACCCGACCCGAAACGTCACCCATTCCTTCTCTCCAGAGATGCTGCCTGTCCCGCTGAGTTACTCCAGCATTTTGTATCTACCTTCGATTTAAACCAGCATCTGCAGTTTTTTCCTACACAAAAAGGAAGGAAAAGTACATTTCCATCTTAAATGTATTTTGTGAATTGACAACAGACCTAATTTCTTATGAAAATAAAATCTTCCAGATACTTAAAAGAGTATGCATCATCTGTGAACAGAGAAATAGTTAATGGTTCAGCTTGGTGGATTTTCATCAAAACTGGATTACATTTTTCTGCATTGCCTACACTTAATGTTTTAATCCTCTACAATAAATAAGCAAGTGTTCAGATGACTGGTGAATGTTCACAGTTCTTTATTCCCCTGGGTGGAAGATGCAAAAACCTAAGGGCATAGGCTTAAAGTGGGAGAGGAGAGACTCGAAAGTGACCACTGGGCACGTTTTTCACACAGATTGTAATATGTAACTGGAACGTGGAAGCTAAAGAAGTGGGCACAATTATGGCTTTTAAAGGACATTTGGACAGATATATGGACAGGACAGGTTCACAGGGCGATGGTCCAAATGTAGGCAAATAGGACTAGCCCAATATGTCAACCTGATGAGCATGGACAAGGTCTAAAGAAGGGTCTCGACCCGAAACGTCACCCATTCCTTCTCTCCCGAGATGCTGCCTGACCTGCTGAGTTACTCCAGCATTTTGTGAATAAAAACCTGTTTCCATGCTGTCCAGCTCCGTGACTCTATGAAACGTACAGAATAGTGAAAGGCCTGGATAGAGTGGATGTGGAGAGGATGTTTCCACTAGTGGGAGAGTCTAGGACCAGAGGTCACAGCCTCAGAATTAAAGGACGATCTTTTAGGAAGGAATGAGAAGGAATTTCTTTAGTCAGAGGGTGGTGAATCTGTGGAATTCTTTGCCACAGAAGGCTGTGGAGTCCAAGTCAGTGGATATATTTAAGGCAGAGATAGATAGATTATTGATTAGTACGGGTGTCAGAGGTTATGGGGAGAAGGCAGGAGAATGGGGATAGGAGGGAGAGATAGATCAGCCATGATTGAATGGTGGAGTAGATTTGATGGGCCAATTGGCTCCTATCATATATGACTTGATTAAGATGGAGCAACTGACCATCCTCTGGCTCTAGCTTGGCGCAGGTCTCCGCAGTCATCAGGCTCGCCATGAACCTGTGGTTGTTTTGTGGGCTGGTGGACCTTTGGCTGGCGCTGGTGTTGGAGCAGATGGGCCTCTGGGTGCTAGCAGACGACGAGGTTGTCTCTCTGGTTGTGGCAATGTGCTCCTTGTCAGGGTCAAGCTCGGCCGTGTCCACCCGTACCTGCGCAGTGCTTCTGGGCTGCCGCTCGTTCTGTACAGCTGGGGATGGTGAAAGCACAAAGACGGAGACCAAGAGTGAAGACGAAAAGCAGCGGAACATGAGGGAAGATGAAGCATAATACATTAAGCACAAAGAGTTTCCACAGTTACAGCTGCAAACCCAGAAACCTCAAGCCATGATGTTTTGTACCTGCTCACGTAAACTAGCCCAGTGACATTGACATCCACTCACCGTCTTTGTTCATGCCAGCCTGTAAACACTTCTTGAGTCTGCAAGCTTGACACTGATTCCGATGGGCTTTATCCACGGGACACATCCCCGAACCAGCCTGGCATCTGAAAACAGGAATCAACAACAGTCTCTGAGACTCTGCGACACCAAATGCTGAAGAACGCTGTCTTGGTGACATTCGGGGGGCAATGAACTTCCCAAGGACGTTAGATTGCACGAGGAATCTTATGTCGAGAGGGACTCCTATAACCATATAACATATAACAACTACAGCATGGAAACAGGCCTGTCCGGCCCTACCAGTCCACGCCGACCATTCTCCCTGACCTAGTCTCATCTACCTGCACTCAGACCATAACCCTCTAATCCCCTCCTATCCATATACCTATCCAATTTACTCTTAAATAATAAAATCGAGCCAGCCTCCACCACTTCCACCGGAAGCTCATTCCATACAGCCACCACCCTCTGAGTAAAGAAGTTCCCCCTCATGTTACCCCTAAACCTTTGTCCCTCAATTCTGAAGCTATGTCCCCTTGTTGGAATCTTCCCCACTCTCAAAGGGAAAAGCCTCCCCACGTCAACTCTGTCCGTCCCTCTCAAAAATTTAAAAACCTCTATCAAGTCCCCCCTCAACCTTCTACGCTCCAAAGAATAAAGACCCAACCTGTTCAATCTCTCTCTGTAGCCTAAGTGCTGAAACCCAGGCAACATTCTAGTAAATCTCCTCTGTACCCTATTCCTATGTCTTCTGATGCAGAAAGTGGGGAAGAATGGAACAGTAGTCTAGTTTATTGTACCCGATTATCGCCCAATTACCCGAGTACCAGGTTATCAGCTGAAATCATGACAATATGTTCCATCTAAATCATTTTATTGCCATTGAGCAATATTAGCTTCGCTGGAGTATTCCTGTCTTCGAGTCAGGAGGTTAAATATTTAAACGTCACGGTTAATTTGAAGTGTAATTTTTTTCTTTAGTACAGAGGTTGCCAGGGGTGCAGTCATGTAAATTAAACATTAAGCTCCTCGTTATAGTGCATATAAAGACTCAAGGTGAAGAGCAGGAGATTTTACTAATCTCCTGATCGCCGGTTGTCCGTCAGTCTTCACCATTAGAACGACTTTGGGTTTTTTCGTGAACCCTTGCTCTGCGCAAATTAGTGACTCTTAAAACACTAGCACCATGATTTTAAAATCTAATATGTAGGATGTCCTGAAGAATGGACAATGTTCTATCAATACATGTGTGCTCTTTTCCAGAGCATTTGCACCTTATTCATTAACCTACCCCTTAAATTTTGTCTGAAGAAGGTTCTCAACCCAAAATATCATCAATTGATTCCCTTCACAGATGCTGCCTGACCTGCTGAGTTCCTCCAGCACTTTGTGTTTTGCTCAAGATTCCAGCATCTGCAATTCGTTTGGTCTCCTCTAATTTTCGTCCCTCCATTCCTACCATCGGCTTGGATACTGATTCCAGAATTGCTAACACTTCTGATTTAGTTGATTGTTAATGCTCTTGCGGTATTATTAAACAAGCAATCCTTTAATCACTTGAATCTCGAGCCTAGGTTCTCTCCCTTCACATGCTTCTCCACCCCACCCCTTCTCATAACTTATCTTTATGCAGTAATTTCAATGTTTAAAAATGAACAATATCAACAGAAGAAGAAGACACAAACACTTGGCAGCGTCAGTCTCTGACATCCATGCAAACAGTCTGTAAGCAAGTCCTGGGTATTTTTTTCCAATCAGGACATCCCCTCTGAACCCTTCCATGCTTCTCCTCTCTTAATGGTTTTATTGTTCATATTGCCAGCAGTTTCCATCTGGAGCTTCGAACCATGTCTGATATGAACCGCAAGGAATAGTCCAGTGGAATTTGGTGAAATTCACCTGTGGCTGGGAAGGAGCCAATGGAAGTAATAACTTAGGGTCCTGATTAATTCTGTACATCTCATTATAACAAATATGAACTCATCCATCCCACAGTATTGAATGCATAAGGATCCCATTCACGTCCCAATATGTGGCATTTCAGTTCCAGATTTACATCGCCTGACATTGGTTTATGTTCAGGAAAGAACTGCAGATGCTGCTTAAAATTGAAGATAGACGCAAAATGCTGGAGTAACTCATCGGGACAGGCAGCGTCGCTGGAGAGAAGCAATGGTAGATGTTTCGGGTCGAGACCTTTCTCCATCAGTCTGAAGAAGGGTCGCGACCTGAAACGTCACCCATTCCATCTCTCCAGAGATGCTGCCTGTCCCGCTGAGTTACTCCACCATTTTGTGTCTATTGAGTTATGTTTTCTGTTCCAGACAACTGAATGTTGCCCAAGTTCAAATACACAGTGCTGGGTATGCCCTCACTCATCACTTCATTTTACTTGTGTAGGAAGGAACGGCAGATGCTGGTTTATGCCGAGGATACACACAAAATGCCAGAGTAACTCAGGGGGACAGGCAGCATCGCTGGAGAGAAGCAATGGTAAATGTTTCGGGTTGAGACGTCACCCATTCCTTCTCTCCAGAGATGCTGCCTGTCCCGCTGAGTTACTCCAGCATTTTGTGTCTATCTACTTTATTTTACTTTTTACATAATGAATCATTGATTAACAATTTCAAAGCCTTGACAAGTTAGTTTAAAGAGTTAACACAGTAGGTAACCACAAATGGTAAATGCACTTTACCTGTAGATGAGCTTCCGTCTCACGCTCCTCTTGAAGAACCCACTGCAACCGTTGCAAGCGTAGATACCATAGTGCTTCCCACTGCTTGTGTCTCCACACACCTTGCACATGAGCGCAGGGCTGAGAGACTTCCCTGGACTTGGACTCTTTACTATAGCAAGCACATAAGGAAAAATACCTCAGTACTGACCCTGACCATACTAGTAGGGCAAAGGAGTCCAATCAGTCCCACAATAAAGACATTGACTTGATTAATCTCTGACTGAGATCACGTCTGCACCAAGAGTATACACTGGAATTTAGAAGGATGAGAGGAGATCTTATCGAAACGTATAAGATTATTAAGGGGTTGGACACGTTAGAGGCAGGAAACATGTTCCCAATGTTGGGGGAGTCCAGAACAAGGGGCCACAGTTTAAGAATAAGGGGTAGGCCATTTAGAACTGAGATGAGGAAAAACTTTTTCAGTCAGAGAGTTGTGAATCTGTGGAATTCTCTGCCTCAGAAGGCAGTGGAGGCCAATTCTCTGAATGCATTCAAGAGAGAGCTGGATAGAGCTCTTAAGGATAGCGGAGTCAGGGGGTATGGGGAGAAGGCAGGAACGGGGTACTGATTGAGAATGATCAGCCATGATCACATTGAATGGCGGTGCTGGCTTGAAGGGCCGAATGGCCTCCTCCTGCACCTATTGTCTATAGGCTTCATTCCTATCTCAGATTTGGACTTACCTTAACAGATAATTAAATATAAATAACACAAGATCAAAAATATTGATCGCACTTAATACGAAAGAAGAAATGTCAGCGTTTTGAACAACAACAAAACAGTGATAAACATGTGATTCTCTCTGAGTTTCAAAGGTAGTTCCTCCTGTGACCCAAAAAAATTAAGAATTTAGCCTGAACACTGAGATAACAGCTGATGGGCATCTTGGAGTCTTTTCAGTATCATTACACTGGGACTTCTTGCTGCAGCGAGATTTATTCATTGGAGCCATCTCATCTCAGCATGTAGTTGCACGCTGTCAACATTCATATTTATACCATGAATCCATAAATAGATCCATGATAATCAATAGAGGAACACTCTAATTGTAGGCTCATACTATAAATAAGTATAATTAAGAGCAGTATTCTGTTTGATCTGAAATTTCAATAATCTTTGTTTTATATATAATTTATGCTTAATATTATTTTCCAATGCATTCTGGATGCAATTAGCTCCCAAAGATTTATTACATAAAGGTTTTTTAGATTGAAGGCCCACAGTACATTTACACTTAATTAATCTTTGGATGCTTCTCTGCTTCAAGAATATGCTGAAATATTCATACTTGTTTGCAGTACCTTTACCAACGTGTCTGTTTCTCCCCCTAATTACTTATATTTGAGCCCTGACAACATTTTACCTGACAAAATTGCATTTCAAGTACTGGAACATTATCACCAAATTCAGTGAATCTTTGTTTCAGCCCCTCTGTCTCCAGGTGTATGTCTATCTGTCTGTCTCTTTTCCCTTCCAATAACACATTTTTCTTAGACTATCAGTCTTTTACCGCCATTTTCTCAGATTTTTTACTGTTTTTGCCTTCCGTCGTTATCCTTGCTTCTGGCTGGCTCTCATTTTAATTCCACTGGCTTTCTATCTACTTGCCAGTCGTCTTCCATTTGTATGGCTATCCTTGTTAGCCATCCCTCCTACCTGCTAATAGGTTTTCTCGTTCTCTCTGTCCTCATTTCTGTTAACCTCTAAAATTTGCTCTCTCCTTCATTGCTCATCCCAAATCCTGGACTTCCCACGTGTCACTTCAATTTCCTGTTTCATGTAGCTTCTTGTGTTTTATGACTGTTGGCAGACTAATTTCCCCTCCAGGGACAAATAAAGTTCTTATTCACAAAATGCTGGAGTAACTCAGCAGGTCAGGCAGCATCTCGGGAGAGAAGGAATGGGTGACGTTTCGGGTCGATACCCTTCTTCTGAAGAAGAAGGGTCTCGACCCGAAACGTCACCCATTCCTTCTCTCCCGAGATGCTGCCTGACCTGCTGAGTTACTCCAGCATTTTGTGAATAAATACCTTCAATTTGTACCAGCATCTGCAGTTATCTTCTTATACAAATAAAGTTCTATTGTATCGTATCGTTTCATCCTTTCATTCCCTCAGGCAAATACTCATTCATTCTGTCTTTTACGTACCTGTCTGGCTGTCCTCCAACTCTGGGCTGACTGCAAACTCTCTTGGAGAGCTGCTCATTCTACACCTCAGAGGAAGATCTGACCTCTGAGCACACAACTTCTATCAAAGTGAGCTGGGAGCAGTCGATCAGTTGAAGCAGGATTCCCCAGTGGGGGGGGGTTATCTAATCTTAAGAGATAAATGGAAAATCCAACTTTAGAAAAAGGCAGAATCCAGAATTTAATGAGGGAATGTTGCGTGTGTCCGATCCTGCCTCACTCCTCTGAGTTATCGCTGGAAGCCTTAAACTGTTGTTGCCTGGAGTCTGAGGAGTCGATGTATGGATGAGCCTTGCTGCTTTCCCTGTCCTGCTCAAACCCACACAGCAGATTAGCCTCTTACACTAACGAGATGCCTATTTGTCAGTCTCTTAATCTTTACCGTCCATTGGAAAGATGCATCAATCAGTCAGTCAGCAGACAAAGAATGTAAATGCTAAAACCTCCTCTGCCTCAGATGGATAAGTTTCAACTCAGTGTTAGTCCTACCTGCCTTACCTTTGAATACTGCACTGTATAAAAACATGCATAGAAATGCTTATTATATCTCAATGCATCTTTTTTTCTATAGACTGAGAACTAGATTATACAGTACGTGTCAGTTCTGAAGAGGTGAATTATAATGTTTGCTAGCATTAGCTGAGCATTTCTCTGTGAGTTTATGCCCAATTTTCTGATGTAAATCTGATCTATTTGATAGCTCAGGGATATAATGGGGCAACCATTTGCTCAGGTGCCTGTTAGCTCTGCTTTTCCGTTTGAAAGGGGAGCAGGCAATTCAATTACACAAATAATTGAATTTCTAATCATCGAGTTTCACTTGCACTAAATTCATTTCTTTCTCAGGCAGTGAGGGCAGCCCATGAATTATGAACCCGGCAAGACATAAATTGCACCATTCTCTGCTAATTATAAGCTCTCCTGAATAGAACTCCACGAGGGGTTGATCTTTTGACAGCTGGAAAGCGAGGATCAAGAATTGTCACAGTGTACAAGGAGCCAAACTACATCTTACGTTTATATTATTAGTGGGCTGTACATTACATTTTAATACATTTTTCAAAAATATTTCATGTGTGTCTCTTACATATCTGTGTCCTTTGTGTCGCTATTTTCTATGTCTTCTTCTTTGTGTCTCTTCATGGCTTTATCAACTCTTCCTCGGTCTGTACTGTTCACGTGCTGGCACAGCAAAGAGGAAGGCAATTGTTTGTTGGCCTTTATTGCAAAGAGATTGGAATGAAAAAATTATGAAAATTGTACAGGGCTTCAGTTTGATACCATTTTACCTTTACTGTGCATGGAGTTCTAGTCCCTGTACCTAAACGAGGATACTCAAAACAGAGTGAATTCACTGGAGTGAAAGTAAGGACTGGATTGAATGTAATGGAATGAATTCAGGTGCACAGTGGCCCCCTTCTGCTCCTTGTCTCCTGTTCTTATGATTTCTGAGATGGTAGAGTTTTGATGAGGAGACATTGAAGAAGATTGACCTATAGTCTCTGGAATGTAGAAGATAGCCAGTATATCTAAAACAACATTGAAGATTCAGAGGGGTCCTGTTGCCTTCGGCTGTCTCTCACACTTTTTATGGACCTATAGATTCTACATTTCCCATCTTTTGGTGCCAAGAACAGGAAAGCAGACTATTATCTGAATGGTGGCCGATTAGGAAAAGGGGAGATGAACCGAGACCTGGGTGTCGTGGTACATCAGTCATTGAAAGTAGGCATGCAGGTGCAGCAGGCAGTGAAGAAAGCCAATGGTATGTTGGCATTCATAGCGAGGGGATTTGAGTATAGGAGCAGGGAGGTTCTGCTGCAGTTGTACAGGGACTTGGTGAGACCACACCTGGAGTATTGCGTACAGTTTTGGTCTCCTAATCTGAGGAAAGACATTCTTGCCATAGAGGGAGTACAGAGAAGGTTCACCAGATTGATTCCTGGGATGGCAGGACTTTCATATGAAGAAAGACTGGATAGACTCGGCTTGTACTCGCTGGAATTTAGAAGATTGAGGGGGGATCTTATAGAAACTTACAAAATTCTTAAGGGGTTGGACAGGCTAGATGCAGGAAGATTGTTCCCGATGTTGGGGAAGTCCAGAACAAGGGGTCACAGTTTAAGGATAAGGGGGAAGTCTTTTAGGACTGAGATGAGAAAGTTTTTTTTCACACAGAGAGTGGTGAATCTGTGGAATTCTCTGCCACAGAAGGTAGTTGAGGCCAGTTCATTGGCTATATTTAAGAGGGAGTTAGATGTGGCCCTTGTGGCTAAAGGGATCAGGGGGTATGGAGAGAAGGCAGGTACAGGATACTGAGTTGGATGATCAGCCATGATCATATCGAATGGTGGTGCAGGATCGAAGGGCCGAATGGCCTACTCCTGCACCTACTTTCTATGTTTCTATCCTCGGTTGTCTGCAGTTTACTGAAGTATCTGCTTCAACCACCAATCCTGGCAATGCATTCCAGGCACCCACCACCCTCTGAAAAACAATACTTGACCCACACATCTCCTTTAAACTTTGCCCCTCTCACTTAGTGGAGGAAAACAAACCAGAAGGCGAAGGAAAGGCTTCTTAGAGTACTAAAAACAATTATCACGTGGATTAAGGCAGGCAGCCCAGATGATCCTTTGTAGAGGCCTAGATTCACACCATATGTTAACAGACACTGTTCCCTAACAGAGTAATTAGTTGAGTGAAGCCATTGACTTTGTTTTGTTTCTCTGTTTTTCTTTCATAGTGGATTTAACTTATTACAGACTTAAGTTCAGATCAGGCTACTGTGTCACAGAAAGCAAGACTCCGATGAGTACCTACTTAACGAACGTTTGGCATTGCCGTGTTAATAAGAGATCATAAATATCTAATGTGAGATATTGTCAAGAAATCCTTTTTTAATTCATCTCTTGTTGCAATATTTGTAATCCCTCTCAACCAAAGCTGATGATCTCGGCTGCCACACACCGTTTCTCCTGCTGATTCCTGTTGACAAAGGTGAACTCTGCTGCAACGTAGTGGCTTTTGATGAGGACACTGTTTCTCTTTGAGATTACTACTGGGTAGATTATTCCTTTGACAATCAGTAACCCGTGCCTGCCTTCTCCCCATATCCCTTGATTCCACTAGACCCGAGAGCTCTATCTAACTCTCTTTTAAATCCATCCAGTGAATTGGCCTCCACTGCCCTCTGGCAGAGAATTCCACAAGTTTTCAACTCTCTGGGTGAAAATTAAATGGCCTCCCCTTTATTCTTAGACTGTGGCCCCTGGTTCTGGACTCCCCCAACACTGGGAGTATGTTTATTAGCATGCTGTTCAACAACAGAAATTAATCCTAGATCTGATCTCGAGTATCTTTGTTCATGCACCTTCCAGTAATTAGAGTTTCTGGCTGATTTTCTCAACTCAAACGTGCAGAATGCTTCACCATTCCCTGTTTACCATCTCTCATGTATCGGGATTTAACATAGGTGTTGTCTTTATCACACTTGGTGTGCTGCATGCATTCTGGTCACCCAGCTATGGAAAGGATGTCATTAATTTGGAAAGGGTGCAGAGGAAATTCATCAGGATGTTACCTTGACTTGCAGGTGGAGTTATAGGGAAAGATTGGATAGGCTAGGAGTTTATTCTGTTTTGGAGTGTATCTTTTTCTTGCGTATGGCGTGCACAGCTTAAAGTTGTAGGTCAAGGGTAGACATCCAGGCCAGGGCAGCATCAGTTGCTGGGTAGATGGCCTTGATGCCACCAGGGAAAAGCCTCAGTGAGCAGTCATTCACGATGTGTGGGATGGTCTGGTCTGGAGTGTAGGGAGGTGAGTGGTGACCTTATTGACATGTACAAAATCGTAAGAGGTATGGTTAAAGTGATTTTTTTGTCTTGTGTGACATGGGCTTCAGTGTTCACTTCAGTGTTGTACTGAAGACACGCTCCACTGTTGAAAGTCCTGCTATTCATACAGTACTTGGAGAGTTATAGTCATATAACCCAATTCGTTCATGCCTTTCAAAATACCTCATCTAAGCTATTATGCCAATTTATCTATATTTGGCCCATATCCCTCTAAACATTTGCTGTCCATGTTCCTGTCCATATGTCTTCTCAATGTTGTTATTTTACCTGCCCCAACTACATCCTTGGGCAGCTCGTTCCATACGCCATTGTGTGTGAAAAAGTTCCTATTAAAATTTTCCCCCTTCGTCATAAACCTAGGTCCTCTAGTTCTTGATACCCCTGCTCTGGGAAAAAGACTTTGTGCATTTACCCCATCTATTTCCCCCATGATGTTATACACCCCTATAAAATCATTCATCACCCTCCTGTGCTCCAAGGAATCAAGTCCTTGCCAACACAAGCTCTCTCTGTAGCTAATTGTGGGAATCTGCTGCACAAACATTAGTTCTCACATTTCTCTCATTATAATAGTGATGGTTCTCCAAAGTGTTATTGGCTGTAAAAGTGCTTTATGACATAAATACAAATTACTATTTTAAGTACAGCTGTAATGATCTCAAGTCAGCATTTATGTTTTGAATATAAAACACATGCAGGGACATAATTTGCTAACTACCATGTTATCAACCAGAAGCCGGAATGGGCTTGAGGCAGCAATCCAAAGTGATCGATCTGTATTGATTGCAAATTTATGCCTTTATTTCATTCAGAAGAAATCTTATTTTGTAAATGTACCCAGAGAGCAGTGCTGAACTACTATCTACCTCATTGGTGACCCTCGCACGATCCTTGATCGGACTTTGCTGGCTTTACTTTGCACTAAACGTTATGGCTTGATTGTAATCATGTATTGTCTTTCTGCTGATTGGTTAGCACGCAACAAAAGCTTTTCACTGTACCTCAATAAACTAAACCAAACTGGGGGAGATTTCCAGTCATGTATTGATTAACACCATCTGTGAGACACAGTCGGGATATGGCAACTGATTCCATTGATTCTGTAACGCGTGAGCTTGGTGGAAAATATCCTTGGACAGTTTGATGTCTCAAATTGACTTTCTGTGTTGTTTAAAGCAAAATTATCATCCTTTCTCTCTTGGTTACCACCATCTTTTAAATGGACGAGCTTGTGATCCACATTGCTTAACTGAAACAGGTTATTGACCTAATACTGTGATTGGTTTCACAGATGAAAAATCCTTGATCGCATTATAGTGTAATGTGACTGTGTGATGCGGCCCATTCATTGAGATTCCAGAGTTGTGTTTTAGTGTGGAGATACAGCATGGAAACAGGCCTTTCAACCCACCGAGTCCACGCCGGCCATTGCTCACTCTAGGTCTACGTTATCCCACATTGGCACCCACTCTCTGCAGGCTACGGGCAATCTACAGAAGCCAATTAACCTACAAACATGCACGTCTTTGGTGTGTAGCAGGAAACCGGAACAGCTGGAGAAAACCCACGCGGTCACGGGGAATGTGCAAACTCCACACAGACAACACCTGAGGTCAGGATTGAACCTGGGTCTCTGGCGCTGTGAGGCAGCAACTCTAACAGCTGTGCCATCGTGCCTGTAAACACCCACTGTGCCTGTACAGATCTGATTACTTTATTGGAATTTAGAAAAGCAAGCCGCTTGGCGTGGTTCGAATGTGGCAGCTGATTTTGTGAATCACGGACCGTGTTAATGATCCAGCAGGTGTGTCTTGTCATTTCACAGCTCCTTAAGCCTGCACTGTGACACCTCTATACTATTTTGGATTTAATATGTCAGCTTATCACTTTATCTCAAAATCTCTCACTGCATGCAACTTCATAGATCTGCACTCGAGTCATTGAGAAACGATATAACAACAGCCAGGCACATTAAAAACCCATCAGTTCACTTTCAGAAGAGATGTAAAGAGTTCCATGGGCATTTCTTGACCTTTCCCTGCCCATGAGCCAAGGTAACAGGGAGCAGTTGAATTGGTAAATTACGCAGCTTAGCAAACTAGAAGCACACAGCATCTGAACTTTGAAAGATTGCCAAGTTGAGAACATAAAAATCTATTGTAACATTTTTTGAAGATCTCGGAGAAAACCCTCGCAGGTCACGGGGAGAACGTACAAACTCCGTACAGACAGCACCCGTGGTCAGGATTGCCCCATGTCTGTAAGGCAGTATCTCTACCGCTACGCCACAGACCGAGTGGGTTTCCTCTGGGTACAGTTTCCTCCCACATTCCAAATATGTGCAGGTTTGTAGGTTAATTGGCCTCTGTAAGTTGCCCCTAGTGTGTAAGGAGTGGATGCAAAAGTGGCCAACGTAGATCTGGTATGGACTTGATGGGCTGGAGTGGCAGAGCTACTGCCTTACAAACATGGGTGCGATCCTGACTACGGGTGCCGTCTGTACGAGAGTGGTCGGCGTGGACTGGTAGGGCCGAACGGGCCTGTTTCCGTGCCTGTTTCTGTGCTGTAGTTGTTATATGGTTATATGTACGGAGTTTGTACATTCTTCCCGTGACCTGCGTGGGTTTTCTCCAAGATCTTCGGTTCCCTCCCACACTCCAAAGACGCGCAGGTTTGTAGGTTAATTGGCTTGGTGTAATTGTAAACACTGTCTTGTATGTAGGGTAGTGTTCATGTTTTACAAGCTGTTGTTGATCAATCTATCAAATACATAAGTAAAGAGTAGAAACACGGAACTGCAGGTGCTGGTTTACAAAAGAAGACACATAGTGCTGGAGTAGCTCAGCAGGTCAGGCAGCATTTCAGGAGAAGGTGTATCAGCAATGATTCAGGTCGGGACCTTTCTTCATAAGTATGTAATCTGACCTCGGTCTGAGGATACCATCTGCGTTCATTCCTTTTTTTAGGTGCTCATCTTTCCTGAGTATTAATATTGCGATGTGTATAAGTTCAGAGGTCAAGGACGGCTTTGTTCATTCTGTCTGGTTTCTAAAGCCGGATATTAGCCTGGATCACTGGCCTCTGAGCTGCCGTCATGTGGCACTGACCTGACCATTCCTCCTATCATCAGCAGAATGGTGACGTGGTGCCACAGCTGAAAGCAGATTACTGTCAGATTGCTCTTGCCTTGATCCACTTGACAGGACTTATCTGCTTTGATATCGTTTAGAAGTCCCGTCAGCCAACTGTCCTTCTCACACAGTTCTCAGTTCAGTTTAGTGTATTGTCATGTGTACCGAGGTACAGTGAAAAGCTTTTGTCGCGTGCAAACCGGTCAGCGGAAAGACAATACATGACCACAGTGACATGATAAGGGAATAACGTTTAGTGCAAGGTAAAGCCATCAAAGTTCGAAACTGTACGTTCCAAACCTGTACGTCTTTGGAGTGTGGGAAGAAACCAAAGATCGCAGAGAAAACCCTAGCAAGTCACGGGGAGAGCGTACAAACTCCGTGCAGACAGCACCGATAGTCAGGATCGAACCCGAGTCTTCGGCGCTGCAAGGGCAGTAAGGCAGCAACTCTACCGCTGCACCACCGTGCCGCCCTTCAGACTGATGTCAGGCTGTTTGGAAGTGGATGTGTTGCCTGACATCAGTCTGCAGAAGGGTCTTGACCCAAAACATCACCCATTCCTTCTCTCCAGAGATGCTGCCTGTCCCTCTGAGTTACTCCAGCATTTTGTGTCTACCTTTGATTTAAACCAGCATTTGCAGTTCTTTCCTACACATGATAAGGGAATAATGTTTAGCGCAAGGTAAAGCCAGTAAATTCCGATCAAAGATAGTCCGAGGGTCACCATTGAGGTGGATAGTAGTTAAGCACTGCTCTCTAGTTGTGGCAGGATGGTTCAGTTGCCTGATAACAGCTGGGAAGAAACTGTCCCTGAATCTGGAGGTGTGCGTTTTCACACTTCTGTACCTATTGCCTGATGGGAGAGGGGAGAAGAGGGAGTGGCCAGGGTGTGACTGGTCCTTGATTATGCTGCTGGCCTTGGCGAAGGCAGCCTGAGGTATAAATGGAGTCATTCTAAGGGAGTAGGAAGGAACTGCAGATGCTGGTTTACACCAAAGATAGACACAAAATGCTGGAGTAACTCAGCGGGTCAGACAGCATCTCTGGAGAAGAGGTATAGGTGATGTTTCAGGTCGAGACCCTTCTTCAGGAAGGTAGATTGGTTTGTGTGATGGTCTAGGCTGCGCCCACAAGAGATTCAGCTGGCATGGAGCGTTTTGGGAAGATTTAATCATCTTTCAGGCTGTGATCAAATAAAAATGGCAGTCGGGGTGGCATACACTGAGTGTGAAAAGATATGAAGGAACTAAGAAGTATTTGAAGCAGGCATAATAAAGCATGAATTTAGATAAAGAGAGGAATTGAAGACTATGCTGATGGAATGGGATAAAGAGGGATGAGGGGAGGCTTAGCACACCATCACCAATGTCTGAAGAAGGGTCTCAACCTGAATCGTCACCCATTCCTTCTCTCCAGAGATGCTGCCTGTCCCGCTGAGTTACTCCAGCATTTTGTGTCTACCTTCGATTTAAACCAGCACCAATGTCGAGTGCTTGGGCCAAATGGATGTTTGAATGGTGTCAATTCTATACAAGGCTTTTCAGATAGTGACGTGACTAATTGAGGGCAGCACAATGCTCAAGATTCCAGCGTCTCATTCTCCTGTGTCTCAATGTTTACTGTGCTCTGCTCTTAATTAAATGAGCACAGGATTATGCCAGCGTATGTTATGTTGCTAAATTTAACAGCTGTTCAGTGGAAGGAAGGACTGAAATTGCACATATATTTTATACAGGTTACTCTAATAACTATATGCAATTCAGATAAACAACAAGGTTCTTACTTAAAACTGGTTCTAGTGATGTATCACGAGTGTGGTACAGACAGACTGAGGAAGGTGGATTTGTCTAATGCTAACTATTGTTAATAAGAGTACAGGGATTAAATCAAAGGGATTATGTAAAGCATCCAAGTGTAGAACCAATTTAACTTGTCTGGTAAATGGACACAGTGGGTAAAACTCATTTTTTAATGTCAATGTTTAGATTATTACTGAGTTACAGTGAAAAAAAAAGCTTGTTGTGCATGCTATCCAGTCAAATTATATTATGAGTTCATTCATGCATAGAAACATAGAATATTGGTGCAGGAGTAGGCCATTCGGCCCTTCGAGCCAGCACCCCCATTCAATATGATCATGGCTGATCATCCAAAATCAATATGATCATGGCTGTTCATCCAAATTCAATATGATCATGGCTGATCATCCAAATTCAATATTTATTCACAAAATGCTGGAGTAACTCAGCAGGTCAGGCAGCATCTCAGGAGAGAAGGAATGGGTGACGTTTCAGGTCGAGACCCTTCTTCAGACTGATGTCATGTCAGGGGGGCGGGACAAAGGAAGGATATAGGTGGAGACAGGAAGATAGAGGGAGATCTTGGAAGGAGGAGGGGAAGAGAGGGACAGAGGAACTATCTAAAGTTGGAGAAGTCGATGTTCAAATTCAATATGATCATGGCTGATCATCCATGCGTACAAAAAGCTGAAGTGACCTCAAATGAAAACTCTAGTTCTCTTTCCACAGATGCTGCAGAGTATTTGCAGTGTTTCTTGGTCTTAGAGTGGATGAAACAAAATGCAACATCTCAGTCAATCTTGCAAACATTGTTTTCACAGACCTTATAAATACACACACTATGTTCAAAAACTGGATTACAATATTGTATTTTTAAGAGTGTTATTGAGTGTTGTAAAAATTCTGTTATTTGACAGTGTTCTAAATATATGACCCTGTTGCAAGTATGTGTAGTGAATATCAAAATTCTGCTGAGCGGCACGGTGGCGCAGTGGTGAAGTTGCTGCCTTATTCACTGTTACAGCGCCAGAGACCCGGGTTCGATCCTGACTACGGGTGCTGTCTGTACAGAATTTGTACGTTCTCCCTGTGACCGTGTGGGTTTTCTTCAAGATCTTTAATTTCCTCCAAGACTCCAAAGATGTACAGGTTTTGACGGTTAATTGGCTTGATATCAATGTAAAATTGTCCCTAGTGTGTGTAGTGTAGTGTTAGTGTGCAGGGGGTCATTGGTCGGTGCAGACTCAGTGGGCCAAAGGGCCTGT
This sequence comes from Rhinoraja longicauda, assembly GCF_053455715.1. Classification (NCBI taxonomy): domain Eukaryota; kingdom Metazoa; phylum Chordata; class Chondrichthyes; order Rajiformes; family Arhynchobatidae; genus Rhinoraja; species Rhinoraja longicauda. Next base: position 1,331,329 of record NC_135990.1, read on the forward strand.
TTCCGCACTGTATCTCTAAACTAAACTAAAATATAACCAAATTAATTGAACATTTTTCAACATTAGGATCCACAGAAATGTGCTGCTCGAGAGGCCACTAGCAAGAGAATTTGCCTGGAAAACTTGACCTTGTGATCTTCTGGGACCACGGGTAGTCTTGAAGAACAGGCAAGTTACAGATGTTATCAATACAATTACAGATAATAGAACCAGTTTCTTGAAACTTGAATGCTTTGTTGCAAAGCCATCTCATGTAACACTATATCCCCATCCGCAAAGCCATATGGTATTAATCTCAAGCTGTAGCAAGCACTCTGATCATCCACTTGTGTGCTTCTATTCTACACAGAGGGTGGTGGTGATAGGGATCGAGCTGCCAGAGGAAACTGTAGTGATGGCGACAGTCACAATGTTGTAAAGGCATTTGGACAAGTATCGGTATTAGTTTATCATTGTCACATGCACTAAGGTGAAAAATGTTGTGTGTGCTATGCGGGCAAGTCAAACCATACATGAGCACATCGGGTAATGATGCATGAGAAAATAAACAGTGCAGAATATAATGTTAAAACGCAGATAAAAAACAGTGCAGGGGGTGCAATAAGGTAGATTAGAACACCTGGAAAATGTATCCTGAGCATATGGGATGTTAGTTCAAGAGTCTGATAACTGGGGAGGAAACTGTTGTTCAATCTGGTGGTATGTGCGCTCAAGCTTTGTATCTTCTGCCCAAAGGGGAAGGGAGGTTTCGGGAGGATGTGAGAAAGAACCTTTTCACCCAGAGGGTGGTTGGAGTCTGGAACTCACTGCCTGGGGCGGTGGTGGAGGCGGGAACACTCACAACGTTTAAGAGGCATTTGGATGGGCACTTGAAATGCTACAACATTCAGCGCTACGGTCCAAATGCGGGAAAATGGGATTAAAATTAGACTGTGTTTGGTAACGGGCGGCACGGACACGATGGGCCGAAGGGCCTCTTTCTGTGCTGTAGGACTCTATGACTCTACTCTATGACTCTATGAGAGGAAGTCATGATGTGAATGTGGGTGGTCCTTGAATAGGAAAAAAACTGCAGATGCTGGTTTAAATCGAAGGTAGACACAAAATGCTGGAGTAACTCAGCGGGTCAAGCAGCATCTCGGGAGAGAAGGAATGGGTGACGTTTCGGGTCGAGACCCTTCTTCAGATCCAGGCTGGAGCTGGAGCGATTGGGCTTGTATACACTGGAATTTAGAAGGATGAGGGGGGATCTTATTGAAACATATAAGATAATTAGGGGATTGGACACATTAGAGGCAGATAACATGTTCCCAATGTTGGGGGAGTCCAGAACAAGGGGCCACAGTTTGAGAATAAGGGGTAGGCCATTTAGAACGGAGATGAGGAAGAACTTTTTCAGTCAGAGGGTGGTGAAGGTGTGGAATTCTCTGCCTCAGAAGGCAGTGGAGGCCAGTTCGCTGGATGCTTTCAAGAGAGAGCTGGATAGAGCTCTTAAGGATGGCGGAGTGAGGGGGTATGGGGAGAAGGCAGGAACGGGGTACTGATTGATAGTGATCAGCCATGATCGCATTGAATGGCGGTGCTGGCTCGAGGGGCTGAATGGCCTACTCCTGCACCTATTGTCTATTGTCTATTGTCTATTGTCCTGAGATGCTGCCTGACCCGCTGGGTTACTCCAGCATTTTGTGTCTATCTTTGGTCCTTGAATATGTTGGTTGCTTTCTTGAAGCAGCGTGAAGCACAGATGGAACAATGGGTTGGGAGGTGGTCTATGTGATGGACTGGGTGGCATTCACAACTTTCTGCAATTTCTTGATGTCATGGGAAGAGCAGTTACCAAACCAAGCTATGACGCACCCGGACAGGATACTGTCTGTGGACAAGAATGGGGCATAGTGATGCAGACCAAATGCAGGTAACTGGCAATAACTCAGATGGACATCTTGGTCAACAAGGGCAAATTTTGATCGAATGGCCATGAGGTCATAAGGGATAGGGGTAGAATTAAGCCATTTGGCCCATCAAGTCTACTCCGCCATTCAATCATGGCTGATCTATCTCTCCCTCCTAACCCCATTCTCCTGCCTTCTCCCCATAACCCCTGACACCCGTATTAATCTAGAATCTATCTATCTCTGCCTTTAAAATATCCACTGACTTGGCCTCCACAGCCTTCTGTGGCCTGTTTCAGTGCTGTATAACTCTACTCTTTTGGGCCACAGTTTAAGAATAAGGGGTCGGCCATTTAGAACGGAGATGAGGAAAAACTTTTTCAGTCAGAGAGTTGTGAATCTGCGGAATTCTCTGCCTCAGAAGGCAGTGGAGGCCAATTCTCTGGATGCATTCAAGAGGAGAGCTAGATAGAGCTCTTAAAGATAGCGGAGTCAGGGGGTATGGGGAGAAAGCAAGAACGGGGTACTGATTGTGAATAATCAGCCATGATCACATTGAATGGCGGTTCTGGCTCGAAGGGCTGAATGGCCTCCATGCACCTATTGTCTATTGTCTACTCTGTTATCTGACAGCCCCAGTCACTGCTTTTGGATGAATAAGTGTGGATGAATGTTGTTTTATTTTCACCTGTTGCAAACAGATAGTCCTGTAGTAAATGGAATTTTGAAGATTGTATTGAAACAAAATGACTAAACATAGAAGATTTTGAAGGGCTTAAGATGGATGCTGAGAGAATGTTTTTTCTTCAGGTTGGGGAATATAAACCATTGTGTCAGAATAGGTGATCTCCCCATTTAAGTTGGAGATGAAGAAGAATTTTGTCTGTGAGAGGGTTGTGAATCTCTAGAATTCTCCAGTGGAGGTGACATCATTGAATATATTCAGGACCGAGATGGATGGAGTTTGATCTATCTGGTAGCGAGGGAATGTGAGAAACAGGCAGGACCATGGATTGAGGCCGAGAGACAATCCTACCAACAACGGGGCAGCAGTCCTGAGCTACTATCTGCCACATTGGGGACCCTCGGATTATCTTTCATCTGACTTTACTTGACTTTATCTTGCGCTGAATGTTATTCTCTGTGTAATGTATCTGTACACTGTGGGCAGCTCGATTGTAATCATGTATTGTCTTTCCACTGACTGGCTAACACGCAACAATAGCTTTTCACTGTACCTCGGTGGACATGACAATAAACTAAACTAAACTAACAATCGGCTGATGGCAATGCCAGCCTGAGGACCAAAGGTCCACCTTGACTCTTGTGTCATCTCTCATGGCATTACTTGGGAATGATGAGTGGACTGGTCAACATGCTCATATATGTAAAATATGAAGTAGGAGTCAGACATAGTAACACAGCGTGTCCCAGTACAAAATCCTCCTCATGACCTACAAAGCCCTCCATAACCTGGCCCCATCCTACCTGACTGACCTCCTCCACAGACACACTCCAACCCGTAACCTCCGCTCTGCTGCTGCCAACCTTCTGTCCCCCCCCATCCGGACCAAACTCAGATCCTGGGGGGACAGGGCTTTCTCCATTGCTGCTCCCACCCTCTGGAACTCACTACCCCAAACCGTCAGAGACTCCTCCTCACTCACCACATTCAAAACATCACTGAAGTCTCACCTGTTCAGCACTGCCTTCAACCACTGAAGGTCACCTCACCTTCCGTCTCCTTTTTCTGTTCGTTTACTTATTTATCTATTTATTTTCTTTTATGTTTTAGTAAACCTTGTAAAGCGTCTTTGAGTGTTTAGAAAAGCGCTATATAAATGTAATGCATTATTATTATTATTATTATTAGACAACATTTGCTGGGAGAGGACAGCAAGGTTGACATTTTAAATAAATAACAAATTGGCCGTTTGCAGCAAGATCTTTGAAGCAAATTCCAGAGAGCAGGGAGAAGGAGGTTGAATGCATGTTGTCAAAAACGGGAAATGTTGACATGGATGACGAAGGACTTGATTTGAAGTAGACTTTGTAGAAATAGACTATTCTCCACTCTGCAATGTGAGGACTTTGAGTTCCTGTATCCCCTGTCCTCTTCTGAAACTTTTAAACAAGTGAACTGGAAACTGGAAACTGCCAAGACAGTGTTCCACACCCATTGAATTGCAGCAGCAGCAGGGATAATGCTCAACTAACACGCAAAATATTGATAAAATCGACTTTTGTTATGTTTAGAGACAGCAGTTTAGTTTATTATCAGGTGTACCGAGGTAGATGAAAAGCTTTTGTTACGTGCTAACCAGCCAGCAGAAAGCCAATACATGCTCACAATCAAGCCATTTACAGTGTACAGATAGATACATGATAAGGGAATAACGTTTCGTGCAAGGTAAAACGTGTATAGTCCGATCAAAGATAGTCCGAGGGTCACCAATGAGGTAGATAGTAGTCCAGCACTGCTCTCTAGTTGTGGTAGGACGGTTCAGTTGCCTGATAACAGCTGGGAAGAAACTGTCCCTGAATCTGGAGGTGTGCGTTTTCACACTTCTGTACCTTTTGCCCGATGTAAAATGGACAAGAGCTAAAAGAAACAAGTTGTATGGGGCAGAGAATGCATGTGTTAAGGTTGAGGATTAATGTTTAGTGAGCGATGTTGTGATCAGTCTGTGGTTTAAGGATTAGAGCTTGAAGGGAGAGGGGGGTGGGGGAGGGGGGGGGGGGGGGGGGTGGATGGTGGTGCAGTTACAGGAGCCGGGGCTGAGTCCCTCTAAGCAGAAGGCTAAACATTGATCTCCCAGAAAGTCCTTCAATCAGCAAAACACAACCGAGTTTGGATTGGGGAGGATTAGCTGTAGCTGCCATCTGCCATTACCATCGATAATTTTCAAAATGTATAAATCAATTAATTAAAATTGATTTAAACAAATACAAGAGCCACTTGGGACCATTTAGTGAAACACATTAAAGAGGGGCCTTAGCAGTGAGGATGTATAATCTGCCCTTCCTAGTAATGTTTGATGGAGCATCAGAAATAATAGATCATTGAATTGGTAATTAATACCGGATACCTGTCTGCTGATGGAATTAACATTGTGACAGACAAATCTCCAGTATTTTAGCCGGACACTTGGTCAGAGAAGATGTTTAACTGCTGATCAAATTAATGTACTAAGGAAATCAGTAGGACCATTCATAAGTATAAGAAAATAACTGCAGATGCTGGTACAAATCGATTTATTCACAAAATGCTGGAGTAACTCAGCAGGTCAGGCAGCATCTCGGGAGAGAAGGAATGGGTGACGTTTCGGGTCGAGACCCTTCTTCATAATCTCCAGTGGCACCTAGCACTAGAGTTAAATCAGACTGCTGGAGATTAATGTGAAATAAACTGCCTCAGAAATGTTTGTAAAGATGTTTACTGTGTTTTATTTTTATCAACAATCTATGGTCCATCCGTCAAGCCCAGAGCGAGACATTCATCTTTACTGGTGCTTTAGTTCACCATTTAAATCTGGATTTCATGCCCACATTCAGAGATGGATGTCAGCACCAAAACTCCTTTCCTCTCAGAGACCTGAATGTTAAAATACTAACTATTTTAACTCCCCTTCCCACTCGCACAATGTCCTTTCTGTTATGGGCCGCCTCTATTATCAGAATTAAGCCAAACGCAGAATGAAGGAACATCTTGTACACAAAATGATGGAGTTACTCAGCAGGACAGGCAGCATCTCTGGAGAGAAGGAATGGGCGATGTTTCGGGTCGAGACCCTTCTTCAACTGAATTCTCCAATTTCAAGTACCTCCACCCCATTCCACACCACCAATCCCTCTCCCTTTCACCCGCACCTCCCACATTGGTGCACAACCATCTCTCCCACCACTCCCGTTTCTCTGGCTCTTTCCCACTCCCCCCGGATGCTCACCCCTCACCCCTCACCCCTCACCCCTCACCCCCAAGTCCCATCTTTCCTTTAATGCCCTCTCTCCCCCCCCCCCCCCCCCAAGTCCCCTTCTATCCATATCCCAGCATTCAGCAAGAACCGCTCACATCATGAAGGGAAGTAGATTGCAATTGGAGCTTCAGTTTCCGTCAGAGAGCTGTTGTCAATTGTCCAGCCATTCAAAGAGTTAACTTGAAGATGGACAGAAAAAGCTGGAGTAACTCAGCGGGACAGGCAACATCTCTGGAGAGAAGGAATGGGTGACGTTTCGGGTCAAGACCTTTCTCAACCCAAAACATCACCCATTCCTTCTCTCAAGAGATGCTGCCTGTCCCATTGAGTTACTCCAGCTTTTTCTGTCTATCTTCTGTTTAAACCAGCATCTGCAGTTCCTTCCTACACAAAGAGTTAACTTGACTTGTTTACCATGGATTGCCATTTTGAAATTGGCCCGATGAAAGGGATTACTGTCCTGGGTGGCACAAACATGGCTGTAAACATTCGGCTTACCGAACTCCTCTGGAACCTGGGATTTGGCTTTACACCATGCACCGCATCTGCGCCTGTTTTCCCCGCGTTGATTAAGTCTGTAATTAAGGACGGTAATTGAACGCAAACGCGTGATAAACAAGAACAGGAGAAGGTTTACATCTCCAGTAAGCATCAGATATGGCCAAGAGCAGGCAGCAACCAAAAATGAGGTCAATCAATTCCACCTAATTTGACCGAAGATTAGATCCTTCCACGGAACGGTTTAGAGTTTTTGCTGAGGTTGGAAGATTATCTGCTGAAGTCACCCTGAGCTATCAACAACATAGCTTCAGTGGTGTTTACATAACCATCATTTATCTGAAATCAGCTTTAACACTCACAGCTAAATTAGAATTCAGAGCGAAGGTCTCACTCAAGACATTATCCTTAAAGAATCACAACCCAATTTCCAGAGCTGCTTTCTGCTCACTTTTTGAATACCATCTTCATTTAGATCAGGGGTACCTGTGTTGGGTGTAATATCCCACCCTTGTACACCATACATTATTGTACAAGAGGCAACATGGAACAATGGTCCTTCCAGCCCCTCCAACCTGTCCCACATTGTGTCCATCTTTGATGTAAACCAGCACCTCGGCCAGATCTTATGAGATGTGAAATTCAGAAACACTGCTCCTGACAGATATTTTCGGATAAATTTGAAACCTTCTTAATGCTTTGTAATATGCAGCAAAGGCAGGGACTTGTCAGAGATCATGTAAGAAAATAACTGCAGATGCTGGTACAAATCGAAGGTATTTATTTCACAAAATGCTGGAGTAACTCAGTGGGTCAGGCAGCATCTCAGGAGAGAAGGAATGGGTGACGTTTCGGGTCGAGGCCCTTCTTCAGACTGATGTCAGGGGGGCGGGACAAAGGAAGGATATAGGTGGAGACAGGAAGATAGAGGGAGAACTGGGAAGGGGGAGGGGAAGAGAGGGACAGAGGAACTATCTAAAGTTGGAGAAGTCAATGTTCATACCGCCGGGATGCAAGCTGCCTAAGCTGTCAGAGATCATGGCTGCCTCTGATAAGTTCCTGCGTTCCTGCATATTTCTTAATTTCTCTTTAGTTATCAAAGATAATTCAATTTTAGATACAAAATAAGCATTAAGAAGGTTTCAAATGTATCTGAGAATATCTGTAAGGAGCAGCATTTCTGAATGTCATATCTGATAAGAGAACTGATCAGAGATAGCTGAGAGAATTCTGTCAGTTGTTACAGAGACTGATGTGGGCAATGCTCTCTTATTGGTAATGGCATTGAGGTGGGCTGGGCACCAGAAACACGGCAATGAGGTACAAGATAACCTCGTGCCAAAACACCCCTGTAATGACTGATGTTAATCAGTTAGATCAGTCTGAAGAAGGGTCTCGACCCGAAACGTCACCCATTCCTTCTCTCCAGAGACGCTGCCTGTCCCACTGATTTACTCCAGCTTTTTGTGTCTACCTTCAATTTGAACCAGCACCTGCAGTTCCTTCCTACACATGACTGATATGATGACTGGGAAAGTTGCTATGCTGACATAATATCTAAAGAAGGATCCTGTCCCAAAACGTCACCTATCCATGTTCTCTCGGGATGCTGCCTGACCCGCTGAGTTTCTCCAGCATTTTGTGTTTCCATGGTAAATCAGCATCTGTGGTTCCTTGTTTATATCTTTCATTTGTGCAACAGTTTTTCTGGTGTCACACTAACAATATCTTTGGCCACGATAAAACCCAAAGTGCTGGAGTAACTCAGTGGGTCAGACATGGGTCAGACAGTGGGTCAGACATGGGTCAGACATGGGTCAGACATGGGTCAGACATGGGTCAGACAGTGGGTCAGACAGTGGGTCAGACATGGGTCAGACAGTGGGTCAGACAGTGGGTCAGACAGTGGGTCAGACATGGGTCAGACAGTGGGTCAGACAGTGGGTCAGACAGTGGGTCAGACAGTGGGTCAGACAGTGGGTCAGACAGTGGGTCAGACAGTGGGTCAGACAGTGGGTCAGACAGTGGGTCAGGGAATGGATAGGTGGCATTTCAATAGACAATAGGTGCAGGAGGAGGCCATTCAGCCCTTCGAGCCAGCACCGCCATTCAATGCGATCATGGCTGATCATTCTCAATCAGTACCCCGTTCCTGCCTTCTCCCCATACCACCTGACTCCGTTATCCTTAAGAGCTCTATCTAGCTCTCTCTTGAATGCATTCAGAGAATTGGCCTCCACTGCCTTCTGAGGCAGAGAATTCCACAGATTCACAACTCATTGACTGAAAATGTTTTTCCTCATCTCCGTTCTAAATGGCCTCCCCCTTATTCTTAAACTGTGGCCCCTGGTTCTGGACTCCCCCAACATTGGGAACATGTTTCCTGCCTCTAATGTGTCCAACCCCTTAATAATCTTATGTTTCGATAAGATCCCCTCTCATCCTTCTGTATACAAGCTGTATACAAGCCTAGTCGCTCCAGTCTTTCAACATATGACAGTCCCGCCATTCTGGGAATTAACCTAGTAAACCTACGCTGCACTCCCTCAATAGCAAGAATATCCTTCCTCAAATTTGGAGACCAAAACTGCACACAGTACTCCAGGTGCGGTCTCACTAGGGCCCTGTACAACTGTAGAAGGACCTTTTTGCTCTTATACTCAACCCCTCTTGTTATGAAGGCCAACATTCCATTGGCTTTCTTCACTGCCTGCTGTACCTGCATGCTTCCTTTCAGTGACTGATGCACTAGGACATCCAGATCTCGTTGTACGTCCCCTTTTCCTAACTTGACACCATTCAGATACGGACCCTTCTGCAGACTGACTGTAGTAGCAGGCAGAAAGCTTGAAAAGTTCTTCAGTCTGAAGAAGGGTCTCGACCCGAAACGTCACCCATTCCTTCTCTCCTGAGATGTTGCCTGACCCGCTGAGTTACTCCAGCATTTTTGTGTCTATCTTTGGTGCAAACCAGCATCTGCAGTTCCTGCCTACACAAATAATAGTCTGATGCAGGTGAAGGGAGGGTTTTGATTTTTAGGCCAGAGTTTTGAGTCTGGATATGCAAACGTCGCAGTTTCACTTTGTTTCCACTAGGTGGTAGGCTTGTTCCACAATGTTTCAACATGTGGCCAAGGCGTTGGAACCTCACCCTGTTCATCACTGAGCTCTCTTGTTCATTCACAGTGCCCAGCCGCTCATTACATCAATGCCCCTCTCGCTCGCACTCTGTCTCTGTTGGCTCCGTTCCCTCCACTCCAACTAGGGTTGCCAACTTCCTCACTCCCAAATACGGGACAAGGTGACGTCACCGCCCCGCGCCCCACGTGACCTCACCCCACCCGACCCTGGCGGCCGCCATTGGTGGAGCGGGAACACGTGTTCCCTACTAATACGGGACAAGGGCGGTCCCATTATGGGACAAACTAATTTAGCCCAAAATACGGGATGTCCCGGCTAATACGGGACAGTTGGCAACCCCAACTCCAATGGTGATTACTCTTCCCCTTTCATTAGTTTCAATGAATCAATGGAAATCAAGAACCAGAGAACAAAAGGTTTAAGATGAAAGGAAAAAGATTTAATAGGAACCTGAGGGGCAGCTTTTTCACATAGAGTGTGGTGGGTGTATGGTTCGAGCTGCCAGAGGAGGTAGTCGTCGTGTTCGGTAATGATATCATGAACCAAAGGTAGACACAAAATGCTGGAGTAACTCAGTGGGTCAGGCCGCATCTCGGGAGAGAAGGAATGGGTGGCGTTTCGGGTCGAGACCCTTCTTCAGACTGATGTCAGGGGAGGGGGTGGGACAAAGATAGGATGTAGACAGAGACAGGAAGGCTAGTGGGAGAACTGGGAAGGGGGAGGTGATAGAGAGGGAAAGCAGGGACTACCTGAAGTTAGAGAAGTCAATGTTCATACCGCTGGGGGGTAAGCTCCCCAAGCGAAATATGAGGTGCTGTTCCTCCAATTTGCGCTGGGCCTCACTCTGACAATGGAGGAGGCCCAGGACAGAAAGGTCACGAATCAAAGGGCTGTTCTATGTTCTGTGGGGAAGAGCGTAGTGAGAGGTAGTCAAAATTAGATTGTAATTAATCATTCCAATCTTGACAGGAGTTGTTCAGAAGAAACATTATTGCCCAGGGAGGTGAGAATGGGGACGACCCCCCCCCCACAGAAAAGAATAATGTTTAAGAAAATAACTGCAGATGCTGGTACAAATCGATTTATTCACAAAATGCTGGAGTAACTCAGCAGGTCAGGCAGCATCTCGGGAGAGAAGGAATGAGGAGAACTTCTTCAAAGTGGACATACCTCGAAGAGAAATCGCAGTGGAGCAACAAGTAGCAAAAGAAAATAAGCCTGAGGAAGGGTCTCGACCCGAAACGTCACCCATTCCTTCTCTCCCGAGATGCTGCCTGACCTGCTGAGTTACTCCAGCATTGTGTGAATAAAATAATAATGTTTGCTGCATTTAAGTGATTCAAGTGGTAATTCGAATTGGTGCACGTGACCATAAACTGACCTTAAAACCCTTGAAATGCTCGGCAAATATACGAGGTAGAGCAGGACAGAGGGTAAAGCCGGACAAAGGAAAGAGGTGCTTGAGGGCAAATGGGATGGCATGTTCTGGATGGGCCAAATGGCCTGCATCTGTGCTGCAGTTTGAATATATTCTAGTGCAATCTTGAAAGACGGTCCAGAGGCTTCTTGTGAAGGGGCAGATAGATGGGCCTCGTTAATTGGGGAGAGGAGATTTCACACATCTCCAACAAAATGTTCCAGTGAGTGCTCGGTGTCTTTGTGTAAGGTTAACCACAACAGTGATGACTCAGCATCGTTGCTGATCTGTGCGGTTAAATGGGTCATGAAGGAATCAGCGATAAAAGGGTTTGAGTGAAAGGGCAACAGCAGAGATCACAGTGAGAACCAAATCTCTATGAAAGCACAGCTGCAGTAAATACATTATCAGCAATTCATTCCCAATCAGCACTAATTGCTGGAAGCCTTTTAAGCATCTGTTGGTTTAGTAAACTTAAGCAAATCAGATGTTGCTTGTATTTAAATGATTTCCGGTGCTAATTATTACTGCAGGAGCTAACAACAAACTTCTTCAAACAAACAAGGGCAATTAACCATGAAAGCAATACGCCACTAGGAGCATTGGTCCAGTTTCTGCTGTCAGTGTGGACTGTATTTTACTTGTGGTCTTAGAGATCTATAACATTCTCTTTCAATCTGAAGTCCTGAAATAGAAATTTCATTGTTCCATTTCGGGACATTTGACAAACAACACCCTTCATTCTAGAAGTCCAATCATTCACAGAAATCATCTGGCAAGTCTTGGGAATCACCAAGCCTGGAGAGCCTGTTTCCTTTATCATCGTCACTTTTTTGCACACCTTTCATTCATTTGTTCTATATCTCTCTGAATCATCATCTATATTTCTCGTTTCCCTCTCCCCTGACTCTCAGTCTGAAGAAGGGTCTCATCCCGAAACGCCACCTATTCCTACTCTCCAGAGATGCTGCCCGTCCCGTTGAGTTACTCCAGCCTTTTGTGTCTATCTTCGGGTTAAACCAGCATCTGCAGTTCCTTGGTAGACACAAAATGCTGGAGTAATTCAGTGGGTCAGGCAGCATCTCTGGAGAGAAGGAATGAGTGATGTTTCAGGTTGAGACCTTCTCCTACACATCTGCAGTTCCTTCCTACACAAGTCCAGAGAACAGTTTGGATCATGACCGCCAGGAAGGAGCTTGGAAGGAAGGTCCAAGAGCTTGGAAGGAAGGTCCAAGAGCTTGGAAGGAAGGTCCAAGAGCTTGGAAGGAAGGGCCAAGAGCTTGGAAGGAAGGGCCAAGAGCTTGGAAGGAAGGTCCAAGAGCTTGGAAGGAAGGTCCAAGAGCTTGGAAGGAAGGTCCAAGAGCTTGGAAGGAAGGTCCAAGAGCTTGGAAGGAAGGGCCAAGAGCTTGGAAGGAAGGTCCAAGAGCTTGGAAGGAAGGTCCAAGAGCTTGGAAGGAAGGTCCAAGAGCTTGGAAGGAAGGGCCAAGAGCTTGGAAGGAAGGTCCAAGAGCTTGGAAGGAAGGTCCAAGAGCTTGGAAGGAAGGTCCAAGAGCTTGGAAGGATGGGCCAAGAGCTTGGAAGGAAGGGCCAAGAGCTTGGAAGGAAGGTCCAAGAGCTTGGAAGGAAGGTCCAAGAGCTTGGAAGGAAGGTCCAAGAGCTTGGAAGGAAGGTCCAAGAGCTTGGAAGGAAGGGCAGTAGATCCAAAGGCCAGAGGTGAAAAAGACAAAAAAGGAACTGCAGATGCTGGTTTTTTTTTTAAAGACATAAATTGCTGGAGTAACTCAACTGGTCAGCCAGCATCTCTGGAGAACATGGATATGCAACATTTCTAAGACCCTTCTTCAGACTGATTGTAGTAGGGTGGTGAAAGCTGGAAGAGAATTGGGGTGGGACAATGCCGTGTAAGTGATAGGTGGATACAGGTGAAGTGGTGTTTTAATAGGTAGATGTTTGGACAAAGGCCAGAGATGAAAAAGACAAAAAGAATCTGCATAGGCTGGATTGGGGAATGGAGTTCCTATGATGTATATTGGCATCTTCTGATGGATCACATTTATTGCCAAAACAATAGACAATAGGTGCAGGAGGAGGCCATTCAGCCCTCTGAGCCAGCACCGCCATTCAATGTGATCATGGCTGATCATTCTCAATCAGTACCCCGTTCCTGCCTTCTCCCCATACCCCCTGACTCCGCTATCCTTAAGAGCTCTATCGAGCTCTCTCTTGAATGTATTCAGAGAATTGGCCTTTTGGGGCAGAGAACACATACAGCCAATAGTAACCAGATTTAAAATATTTTAAGAGGATACGAGAGATGTGCCTACCTAAATGCAAGAGCTATTATTAATGGACTGGCGAACAGCTGATTTGAAGATCTGAGAATCAAACTCGGAAAGATAAAATGGATAACAATATTGGCTAACAACAATAAAATACATTTAAAATGATTTGGTTTGAAAACAATTGAATGAACAAGACATGGAGGGATATGGAATTAATACAGGCAAGTGGGATTAGTATAGTTTAGTTTAACGATACAGCGCGGAAACAGTCCCCTAGGCCCACCGAGTCCTGCCGACCAGTGATTCCGGCACGCTAACATTATCCTACACACACTAGGGACAATTTACAATTTTTTACCGAAGCCAGTTAACCTACAAACCTGTACATGTTTGGAATATGGGAGGAAACCGGAGATCCTGGAGAAATCCCACGCAGGACACAGGGAGGACGTACAAATTCTGTACAGACAGCACCTGTAGTCAGGATAGAACTAGGGTCCTTGGTGCTGTGAGGTAGCAACTCTACCGCTGTGCCACCATGCCACCATCCCCATGGATGAGCTTGATGGTCAGCATAGAGGTGGTGGGCTGAAGGGCCTGTTTCTGCACTGTACAACTCTATGACTATGATATTTAGAGTGCAGGAAATGTACATTCCATTAAAACAGCTCGAGGCTTCATCGCTGAAGAACGACACAAAGGAAACAATTTGGGGTCAAGAAAGAGGCATGCATTAAATAAACGCTGCAGAAGACTGATGGTATCAGAGAGTACAAATAGATTAGGAAAGGATTTAAAAAAAATAGAACGACAAACAAGAACTGTGATATTAAATTAACAAGGAACATAAAATAAAGTAGCTAAATATTTTACACATCAATAATGGGTGTTTGGGATGGGAATAGGGTCATTAAGGAATATAAAGATAATAGAGAAATGGCAGTAGAATTTAATCATTACTTTGCTTCAGTATTTATCAGGGAGACAAAACAGGTGAACATGACATAAGATAATGAGTAAAGGAATAAATGCATTTAAACAGAAAACAAGACATATTAAATTAAGCCCAAAGAAGATAAAAGCCCATGAAAGGATGTGTTGCATTCACACATTTAAACAAATCTTGTAGAAGAGATAGTGTGGGCAATCTTACTTATATTTAATAATTCATTAGGTAAATGTGTGGGGTGCTGGAGGACTGGAGATAACCAAAGTAATACCTGCATTTAAAAAGGCAAATAGAACTTGTGCAAGGAATTACAGATTAATTAACTTAGCAATTGTGAATAATGGAATCTCGACTAAAGGAGAGAACAACGAACATTCAGCAAAGCGAAGTAGACTAATGAATAGTTAGACACAAAAAGCTGGAGTAACTCAGCGGGACAGGCAGCATCTCTGTTGAGAAGGGATGGGTGACATTTCGGGTCAAGACCCTGAAGAAGGGTCTCGGCCCGAAACGTGACCTATTCCTTCTCACCAGAGATGCTGCCTGTCCCGCTGAGTTACACCAGCATTTTGTGTCTGTCTTCAGTTTAAACCTTCCTACATATAATGAATAGTTAGTGTGGGTTTCAAAAGAAAAGGTCATCTTGCTGGACCAAACTTATTGAATTTTATGAAGAGTAAACAAAGCGATGAGACAATGGTAATGCAGTGGATGCAATTCATTTGGAATTTCAATAGGCTTTGATAAGATACTCTCTAATGGACTAATGAATGTAAAGAGAAGGTGGACTCACGGGGCAAGTGGAAGAATGGGTTGCCAGCTGGTGTCCGGGCAGAAACGAGGCAGTGGGCGTGGAGAGTGGCTCTCTGCTGGGGAACAAGGTGGGTGGATAATGGTAGGAGCTGGCACATTGTCATTCATAATTTACAGTAATGATCCAGGCTCTTGGTCGGAAACATGCAATTTTCAAACAATGGAATGAAGACACAATGGGAACCAATAGAGGATCAGTGAAGAAACATCCATCAAATAAATAGACAGCAGAGGAATGCCTGACATTAAAAACAACGGGATTAGGAGAGACACTGGCATAGATCGATTCGTAGGCAGAAGGCCAGAGTGGGAATAAATGAGCAGTTGTTGCGTTGGCAAGTGGTGCCTGGTGAGGTACCACTGGGATCGGTGTTTGGGCTCCAGTCTTTCACAGCCTACATCAATGATTTGGCTGAGAATGCCAAATGTTATAAATTATAAAAACAGGGATGTAATGCTGAGGCTTTATAAGGCACTGGTCAGACCACACTTGGAGTGTTGTGAGCAGTTTAGGGGCTCCGAACCTCAGGAAGGATGTGCTGGCGTTGGAGAGGGTGATGAGGAGGGTGACGAGAATGATCCCAGGAGTGAGTGGGTTAACATATGATGAGCGTCTGACGGCACTGGGCCTGTACTCGCTGGAGTTTAGAAGGATGATTGGGGACCTCATTGAAACTTACCGAATAGTGAAAGGCCTGGATAGAGTGAACATGGAGAGGATTGTTTCCATTAGTGGGAGTGTCGAGGATCAATGGCCATAGCCTTAGAATAAAAGGACCTACCTTTACAAGGGAGATGAGGAGGAATTTCTTTCGTCAGAAGGTGGTGAACCTGTGGAATTCATTCATACTTTAAAGGCGGATTATTCTTGAACAGGAAGGATGTCAGGGGTTACGGGGAGAAGGCAGGAGAATGGGGTTTAGAGGGAAAGGTAGATCAGAGGAGAGATGTGATGGGCCGAATGGCCTCATTTTACTAGAACGTATGTTGGCTGTTGATCACAAGGGAGGGGTGGGGGAGATGATGTAGGTCTGGAGGTGATGTACAGAGGTTTCATGGAGATAGGGACAAACTGAGTGAATGGGGCAGGACCACAGTGGATGGAATGAACAAGTGTGAATGATCCACTTTGTACACTGAAAAAAAAGCAGTGTGAAATGAAGAGAAATTGGATAACGTTGAAGTTGGAAAGGACCTAAATATACTTGTCCACAAGTAGGTTTTGTTTCCTACTTGGATAGGATGGGAGGGAAATTGGCCAAACACAGGCAGGTGGTCAGCATCTTGGTCAGCATGGGCAAGTTGGGCCGAATGGCCTGTTTCCACGCTATAGAAACATAGAAAATAGGTGCAGGAGTAGGCCATTCGGCCTTCGAGCCTGCACCGCCATTCAATATGATCATGGCTGATCATCCAGCTCAGTAACTTGTACCTGCCTTCTCTCCAAACCCCCTGATCCCTTTAGCCATAAGGGCCACATCTAACTCCCTCTTAAATATAGCCAATGAACTGACCTCAACTACCTTCTGTGGCAGAGAATTCCACAGACTCACCACTGTCTGTGTGAAAAAATGTTTTCTCATCTCGGTCCTAAAAGACTTCCCCCTTATCCTTAAACTGTGACCCCTGGTTCTGGACTTCCCCAACATCGGGAACAATCTTCCCGCATCTAGCCTCTCCAACCCCTTAAGAATTTTATATGTTTCAATAAGCTATGTGACTCAAAGACTCGTGTTGAAGACCAATCTGCAGCTGCAAATGACTTATTAGCCATTTTTATGGGAGAATTTGAATGCAAGAATAAGAAATTCCTTTTTGCAATTATATAGTGCCTTGTTGAGTAATCATATTGGGTATTGTGGACAGTTACGGTCTCCTTACTGAAGAAAGGATGCACTTGACATGCGGAGTGCAGCATAGCTTCTCCAGATTGGTTATGGGGATGGTTCTCCAGCACTCTCACAGATATTTTGATCAAGTATCCAACAGAGCTATCCACCAACATGGTCTGTGCTTACAGATGTGAGTTAGGCATGAGGCATGGGTAGACCGTTAATCAATGAACATTGGCTCTTTCAGTGGAGCTAAGGAGAGAAAGATATCATATCATATCATATCATATATATACAGCCGGTATTGAATGTTTCAGCCTTCATCCTCTGCATATGTCCTGAAGCATCTCTTACCAGTTTTTAAGAGACTTTCCTCCCTCCCAGCCCCTAATAATCATCTTCAGAGTTTTTGGTATTAAATGCTCCACAGAAGCTACAAACAGGAGAGACTGAGCTCAATCAATGGTTGCGATTTCTACAGCCTGGCCTCACTAAATGTTTACTCTCGTATATGAGACATAGGAGGTAAAAAAATTGAAGATTAAATAATAACAGCTGTGAGAAGCTGTGGTCTATTGCAAATTGGATAAACTGCTCAATATTTTCCACGAGTTAGTGAAAGATTGCAGGGGAAAATCAATGTGTATTTCTGAGACTAATTGAAGGACGGAAGAGGCCATTCAAAAGGACTTTAGAAGTTGTTGAAGTTTGGTTATTACCCACTCTACCAGCCCAATACCAGAAGCTGCACATGATCTTGAACACAATTCCAGAAAATACCACAAATCCAATAAAAATCGAACAAAAAATCACTATAACGTTTGTAGGTTAATTGCCCTCTGTAAAATAACCCTAATGTGTGGAGGGTGAGGAGAAAGTGGGATAACATGGAACTAGCTTGAAAAGGAGATTGATGGTTGGCATGGAATTGGTGGGGAAAGCACCTGTTTCCATGTAACCCTTGCTTCCCCTCTCTCGCCATCCCTCCCCTTCCCAGTTCTCTGACCAGTCTTACTGTCGCTGACCACATTTTTTCTCTGTTTACTTTGAACAGAGATTTTTTTTTAAAAGCAGCTAACTCCCTAGTCTCCATTCCCTTTGTCCTATTTTCACACCTTACACTTCCTTATCTATGTATCTCCCTCTCCCCTGATATCACTCTGAAGAAGGGTCTCGACCCGAAAAGTCACCCTTTCCTTCTCTCCAGAGATGCTGCCTGTCCCACTGAGTTAGACAATAGACAAAAAGTGCAGGAGGAGGCCATTCGACCCTTCGAGCCAGCACCGCCATTCAATGTGATCATGGCTGATCATTCACAATCAGTACCCCGTTCCTGCCTTCTCCCCATACCCCCTGACTCCGCTATCCTTAAGAGCTCTATCCAGCTCTCTCTTGAATGCATTCAGAGAATTGGCCTCCACTGCCTTCTGAGGCAGAGAATTCCACAGATGCACAACTCTCTGACTGAAAAGGTTTTTCCTCATCTCAGTTCTAAATGGCCTACCCCTTATTCTCAAACTGTGCCCCCTGGTTCTGGACTCCCCCAACATTGGGAACATGTTTCCTGCCTCTAACGTGTCCAACCCCTTAATAATCTTATACGTTTCGATAAGATCTCCTCTCATCCTTCTAAATTCCAGAGTTACTCCAGCACTTTGTGTCTACAGTTTAAACAAACATCTGCAGTTCCTTCCTACACATGTTTCCATGTTGCATCTCTAACATTTCCATTAAACTTTTTTTCCCCCAAATGATTTTGAAGGGGTTTGGTACTGGGAAGTTCAGTTCATTCACATTCCAGCCCCTTACAAACATAGTGGTCAGGAGAGACAATGCATCAATTCTGATTGATTCCCTTATCATCTCCCAGGGAACCAAAACCAATTGCATTACCCTCACTCTGCTTTTGCTGGGACTGGGTGTGTATATAACTCTAGCGATCAAACCCACCACTTTCTTGGCTGATGTTGGGTTAATTGCATCTCTGGGCAATGCCTTCTCAGTTAGGCATTTCGAGGATTTAACTATCTAATTATTAAGCTTAAAGGACAGATCAGACAATTGTAATATAACTGAGTAATTGGTTTTATCTGTATTAGTTTGCCTTGGGTCTAATTGTTCTTTCTCTAAATAGTGATGGGTGACTATAATTTTGGCCTGGTAGCAGGAACATCTTATCATCAGCTGGGGGACATAGATGCAATAGATATAATTCAGAAATCTCATTGTAAATCCTCCGCTGTAGATTTACATTACAGATACTGAGGTGCCCCTTGAAAACAGAGGAAGTGATTTGCTTTAACATCCAGTGATCAAGTTCTTCACCCATCATGCAGAAAGGTGCCTAATCACTTACAGTTATCATGAAGGTAAACACAAAATGCTGGAGTAAATGCTGTAGGCTTGGGTTTTGAATACTTAGTATGAGTGTAAATTGTCCTTAGTGTGCATAGGTTTGTGTTAATGTGCGGGGATCGCTGGTCGGCCTGGACTCGGTGGGCCGAAGAGCCTGTTTCGGCACTGTATCTCTAATCTAAACCATGTTGCTCTTTGAAAGGATGGCTGTGAGTTCCTTTATGTGCAATGAGAGAGCAAATGGGGCGTTGGTTTGAGGCCTCATCTGAAAGAGGTTCCGCTGAGGAAGTATGAGCAGTCAGTCTTTAAATTAAAAAAACTAAAGTACAAGCAAAATATCTCTAAATTGCTGCCGTACACAAAAGGGGACAGAGCTCATAGGATCAGAGATTTGTTTGTGGTGCTCAAAGACTGGTGTTTGAGAGGTTTTTTTTAATGCATGGGTGCTGGTACCAGTACTCGGGAAAGAAAGAACTGTTCAGTTGGGACATACTTCACTTGAAAGACACAGCATTAAATCAGGCCCTTCAGCCCACCGAGTCCATGCCGCCCATCGATCACCTGTTCACAGTAGTTTTTTCATCGCACTTTCTCATCCAGAAATTTACAGAGGCCAATTAATTCCCTTGTCAAGTATCTATACACTGTAAATGGATTGATTGTAATCATGTGTTGTCTTTCTGCTGACTGGTTAGCACGCAACAAAAGCATTTCACTGTACCTCAGTACATGTGACAATAAACTGAACTGAAACTGAAAGCTACAAACCCGCATGTCTTTGGGATGTGGGAGGGAGCCGAGATGGACACGAAAAGCTGGAGTAACTCAGCGGGTCAGGCAGCATCTCTGGAGAGAAGGAATGGGTGACGTTTCGGGTCGAGACCCTTCTTCAGACTGATGTCAGGCGATGGGGCGGGACAAAGATAGGATGTAGTAGGAGACAGGAAGACTTACATTTATCATGTGCCCTTCCTTTCATTCTGGAGGAGCTGTCTGTTTAGCTTGAATACTGCTTGATCTGAGTTTCTTTCCTCTCCTAAACTGAACTAGTAAATGCTGACATTTGATTGATTGAAAGATACTGGGGAAGCAGACTCTTCGGAGCACCGAGTCCACACCCACCATCCCGTTCACACTTGTTCTATGTTCTCCCATGTTGGCATCCACTCCCTACACACTAGGGGGCAGTTCACAGTGGTCAATTAACCCACACACACACACACGTCTTTGGGATGCAACAGGAGGAAACCCACGAGGTCACAGGGAAACGAGCAAACTCCACACAGACAGCACTCAATCCGGGTCTCTGGTGCTGTGAGGCAGTAGTTCTACCAGCTGTGCCATACCTTATTTGCCAGAACAAGACACAGATGGCACACAGGCAAGATTACCGGATGTTTTTCTGCAAAAAAGCGGGAGTTAGTTCAATGTAGTGAAAAACATGGAGGGAATGAGTAGTAGTGGTGATTTTCATCACTTTGCCTCTGTGGTTGTTGCCTCACAGGGGGCATTTTCCTTCGGCCAGTTTCTGGTTCCTGGTCCCAAGTGAACCTCCTCCATCTGTGAACTGAGATGGTATGTGTTGATAATCCATCTGACCTTGGAGGATTGTGATCATTGAACCAAACCCATCCTCAATCAATGGCCACGTGCAAACATATTGAAATCTATTAGAATTTCTATGAGGTAACTAAGAGGATTGAGCAGGGAAGGTTGGTGGTTGATGTCCATATTGATTTCAGCAAGACCTTTCACGAGGTCTCCTTTGGTATGCTCAGTTGAATGGCATGGGGTTCGGGGAGAGTAGCTAATTGGCTTGGTGGTAGGAAGCAGAGGGTGATGGTGGAGAGTGATCACTGGATCAGCATTATTTGGTGTTGAGTAGAAGATGGTGCGAGGAGGGGATGTTCAGGGAATGGAGATAGGAGCAGACATCACCAGACACCAGACACCAGACTGGTTGTTTAGTTTAGTTTGGAGATACAGCGCGGAGCCAGGCCCTTCGGCCCACTGAGTCCGCACCGACCAGCGATTATCCCGTAGACTAGCACAATCCCACACACTAAGAACAATTTTACCGAAGCCAATTAAGCTACAAACCTATATGTCTGGAACGTGGGAGGAAACCGGAGAAACCACACGGTAACAGTGAGAACGTACAAACTCCGTACAGACAGCACCCATAGTCAGGATCGAAGCCAGGGTCTCTGGCACTGTGAGGCAGCAACTGCACCACTGTGCCGGATAGTGTTGGATATTGATGAAGGATTATGAATTGTGAATGGTACGCATAATAAGCTCTGTGTGTTGTTGCAGGCAGAGGTGCGGCAAGGTGGGTGAGGTGAGGGTGTAGATCATGGCATGGCAATAAAGAAGAAAGGTCACTGGTGTTAGGTAACAGAGGTCACTGGGCAGTGTCAAGGAGCTGAGGCCACTGGGCAGTGTCAACTAGGGTTGCCAACTGTCCCGTATTAGCCGGGACATCCTGTATTTTGGGCTAAATTGGTTTGTCCCGTACGGAACCGCCCTTGTCCCGTATTAGTAGGGTTGCCAACTTCCTCACTCCCAAATACGGGACAAGGTGACATCACCGCCCCACGCCCCACCTCGTCCAGCCAGCGGCCACGTGCTCCCGCTCCACCAATGGCGGCCGCCCGGGCCGGGCGGTAAAGTCACCTTGATCCGTATTTCGGAGTGAGGAAGTTGGCAACCCTAGTGTCAAGGAGCAGAGGTCACGGCAGTGTGAAGAAGCAAAGGTCACAGGGCACTTTGAAGGAGCAAAGGTCACAGGGTACTTTGAAGGAGCAAAGGTCACAGGGCATTGTCAAGGAGCAAAGGTCACTGGTCAGTGTCAAGGAGCAAAGGTCAAGGCAGTGTCAAGGAGCAAAGTCACAGGGCAGTGTCAAGGAGCAAAGGTCACTGGTCAGTGTCAAGGAGCAAAGGTCAGGGCAGTGTCAAGGAGCAGGAATGACAGAGCTTCAGTCTATTGTGTCAGCGCAGTCACATAATCTTTTTAATTGGTGTTAGTAAATTTTCCCACAGGTCAGATATTGCATCAGTCATTGAACAAAAGATATTGTAATCACAGTGAGGGAAGCTGGAACTTTTCCATACTTGTTTTGATAAGCTCCTAATATTTCTGGGAGGTTTGCCACAAGCAGAATGCTATAAATATGCTCCAGTGAGCATTTAAAATGACGGCGCTCCATCATAAAGTCTCTGAATAGCCTTGAAATGGGTATGCGCTGTCATGAATAATACAACAAACCCCACTCTTCACAAACAAAAGCACATTCCAGTGAATAAGGAGCTCATTTTATCTGATCGAGGGCAAAACCATTTGCAGAATTGGTTATTTTCAACCCACAGCAGTCAGACATTTCCCCAAAAAACGATTGACTGACAGCGTGTTGCTTTGACAGGAATCATACGTCTTCTGTGCAATACACCTGAGAAGAATATTTCCAGTGTGTTTCTTTCATAAGATCATAAGTGATAGGAGCAGAATTAGGCCATTCGGCCCATCAAGTCTACTTCGCCATTCAATCATGGCTGATCTATCCCTCCCTCCCAACCCCCATTCTCCTGCCTTCTCCCCATAACCCTTGACACCCGTACTAATCAAGAATCTATCTATCTCTGCCTTAAATATATCCACTGACTTGGCCTCCACAGCCTTCTGTGGCAATGAGTTCCACAGATTCACTACCCTCTGACTAAAGAAATTCCTCCTCATCTCCTTCCTTAAAGAACGTTCTTCTGAGGCTGTGACCTCCAGTCCTAGACTCTGCCACGAGTGCAAACATCCTCTCCACATCCACTCTATCCAAGCCTCTCACTTTTTTTGACAGACATGAAGCTGCCAGCTGCATATCAATTAAAAATTAAGCTACATTTCTCAATCATTTTTTTTTACAACTTTAACTTGTCATGTAATAACCAAACTTGAAGCTCAAACGAATAAATGTTTTAAATCATTCATGTAAGACTCATACCAACTCCGTGCACAACTGTATCATATCGTCCCGACTTGTATATTCATTTCCCTGACTGATGAAGGCCAGCGTGCCTAAAGCCTTCTTCACCACTCTATTCATCTATGCTGCCATTTTCAGAGAACTATGTACTTGTACTCCTGGATCCATTAGGTTGACAACATTGCGCAGGACCCTGTCTGTTCACTGTGAATGTCCTCCCCTGGTTTGGGTTCCCAAAATGCATGCACCTAGCTGATTAAGATCCTACTGTAAATGTTGATAATAATAATAATAATAATAAACATGTATTTTATATAATGCTTTTCCAGATGCTCAAAGACGCTTTACAAAAACAGTCAAGACATAAAAACAAACAGACGAACTGTCCTGACGGAGAAGCGGTGAACAAATATCGCCAGCGTCCTCTCACGTCAGGGTCCGGCAGTGGACAATAAAGAACACAAGACACACAATTACAATTTTTAACACAAACAGCCATCACAGTGATTGCTCCAGGCACACCCTCACTGTGATGGAAGGCAAAGAAAAGTCTTATCTCCTCCTCATTCTTCTCCCGTGGTGCCACGCGGCGATCGAGGCTCCCAACTCTTGAAGCCCCCACCGGGCGATGGAAAGTCCCAGGGCCGAGCCGAGCCGAGCAGGCCGATGAAGGCCCTGAGCCCCCACCGGGCGATGGAAAGTGCCGCGGCCAGGCCACGCAGGGCGATGAAGGTCCTGCGAGCGGGTCAATCAAACCTCGCGCTTCGGGGCGGTCGAAGCTGCTACGGCTGGAGCTCCCGAAAGCCGGTCGCCAGCCAGGGACCTGCGAACTCCCGATGTTGCGGTCTGCAGGGCCCACGGCCGAAGCCTCCCAGATGGTAAGTCCAGGCCCTGCGACCGGAGTCTTCAAGGTCGATCCCAGCTGGAGGCCGCCGATAAGCTTCACCATCTATGATACCACTTACTTTTGGTGTTGTCTTGAGTCTTAAGAAGGGTCTCGACCCAAAACGGCACCTATCCTTTTTCTCCAGAGATACTTCCTAACCCGCTGAGTAACTCCAGCACTTTGTGTCTATCTGTGGTATAAAGCAGCATCTACAGTTCTTTCTTTCTTCCACCATCACCCTCTGCTTCCTACCATCAAGCCATTTAACTAGCCCTCCTTGAACCCCATGCCATCTCACCTACCAGATGTCTACCATGTAGGACCTTGTCAAAGGTCTTGGTAAAGATAGACACAAAATGCTGGAGTAACTCAGCGGGTCAGGCAGCATCTCTGGAGAAAAGGAATAGGTGACGTTTCGTGTCGAGACCCTTCTTCAGACTTGGTTTACACCGAAGATAGACACAAAAAGCTGGAGTAACTCAGCGGCTCAGACAGCATCTCTGGTGAAAAGGAATATGTGACGTTTCGGGTTGGGACCCTTCTTCAGACTCGGGGCTAAAGGAATCAAGGGATATGGGGAAAAAGCAGATATGGGGTACTAATTTTAGATGATCAGCCATGATCATATGAATGGCGGTGCTGGCTCGAAGGGCTGAATGGCCTACTCCTGCACCTACTTTTCTATGTTCTATGTTTCTAAACGAATGGCTGGTTCAGGGTTAAATAATTGTAGTGTCAGAATGGGCACATAGATTTATTAGAAGTGATTATTCAGCTGTCCGCAATGGTAGTGCATGAGGATCTTCAGAAAGGACAGTGGCTGTGACAGATTGGAGTAGCCGCCCCTGGGGATGGGTAATGCAGTATATGATAGATTTGATTCAGTAATTCCCTACAACTTCATCTAGTGAGCCATACCCTCACTGGTATCTTTTATACAGCACCTCTCTTGCTGGACTTCATTTCAAATTATTTATAAAATGTGTGAAGATTGCAACAATTTCTCCCCGTGGCAAATCCGGTGGAATTCATTGCATGCCCGTTCATCTCTGTCGGCCGGGTTGTGTCTCATTTCTCAGCTGTCTGTCTGTCCTTGTGATTAGATTTCATCCTGTACCACACTTCCAATCTTGGTGCAACCAGCCCCTCTCTCCTGTGCGGCCCTTCACCTGCACTGACCAACCCGACCCTCCTACATGTGTTCCAAGCCAATCACCCATCTGCTGTCTGAAGAAGGGTCTCGACCCGAAACGTCACCCATTCCTTCTCTCCAGAGATGTTGCCTGTCCCGCTGAATTACTCCAGCATTTTGTGTCTATCTTCGGTTTAAACCACCATCTGCAGTTCCTTTGTACACATCCCGCCTGTGTGGAGTCCAGACCCATCTCTGTGTGGGTTTTAGCAGAGAGCATGGAACATAGAACAGCACAGGAACAGGCCCTTCAGCCCACAATGTCTGTGCCAAACATGATTTTTTTTATTTTTTAGATTTTAGAGATACAGCGCAGAAACAGGCCCTTCGGCCCACCGGGTCCGCGCCGCCCAGCGATCCCCGCACACTAACACTATCCTACACCCACTAGGGACAATTTTTACATTTTGCCCAGCCAATTAACCTACATACCTGTACGTCTTTGGAGTGTGGGAGGAAACCGAAGATCTCGGAGAAAACCCACGCAGGTCACGGGGAGAACGTGCAAACTCCGTACAGACGGCGCCCGTAGTCAGGATCGAACCTGAGTCTCCGGCGCTGCATTAGCTGTAAGGCAGCAACCCTACCGCTGCGCCACCGTGCCGCACATTAAACTAATCTCATCTACCTGTACATGATCCATATTCCTCCATTCCCTGCATAGCCATGTGCCTATCTAAATGCTTTTAAAATGCCACTATTATATCTGTCACAACCAGTGCATTCCAGGCACCCACTGCTCTCTTAAATAACCTGGTTTGCACATCTTCTTGAAACTTTTCCCCTTTCACCTTAAAGCCCTGCCCTCTAGTCTTTGACATTTCCTCCCTGGGAAAAATGTTTTGACTGTCTATCGTATCTATGCCTCTCATGATCTCCCCTCAGTCTCTGCTGTTCCAGGAAGTACAGTGCAGGTAAGGTGTCACAGCAGTAGTATTTGGAAGTTGATGGAAACTAAGGGAACTTTGATAACCACATCTACTGCCATAAATGTCTACAGCATCAGGATCTTTGTGTTCATAAACT
This sequence comes from Rhinoraja longicauda, assembly GCF_053455715.1. Classification (NCBI taxonomy): domain Eukaryota; kingdom Metazoa; phylum Chordata; class Chondrichthyes; order Rajiformes; family Arhynchobatidae; genus Rhinoraja; species Rhinoraja longicauda. The sequence continues at coordinate 1,357,565 of NC_135990.1, forward strand.
AGGGCTTGAAATATGTGTCAATGAGGTAGAGAGTTATCTGGAATCTTAGTTCTAAAAGGAACTAAAAGGAAGATGCTATGAGGTTGCAGGGTGACTTGGACAGGTTGTGTGAGTGGACGGATGCATGGCAGATGCAGTTTAATGTGGATAAGTGTGAGGTTATCCACTTTGGTGGTCGGAATAGGAAGGCAGAGCATTATCTGAATGGTGTCAAGTTAGGAACAGGGGACGTACAACAAGATCTGGGTGTCCTAGTGCATCAGTCACTGAAAGGCAGCATGCAGGTACAGCAGGCAGTGAAGTAAGCCAATGGAATGTTGGCCTTCATAACAAGAGGAGTTGAGTATAGGAGCAAAGAGGTCCTTCTGCAGTTGTACAGGGCCCTAGTGAGACCACACCTGGAGTACTGTGTGCAGTTTTGGTCTCCAAATTTGAGGAAGGATATTCTTGCTATTGAGGGCGTGCAGCGTAGGTTTACTAGGTTAATTCCCGGAATGGCGGGACTGTCATATGTTGAAAGACTGGAGTGACTAGGCTTGTATACACTGGAATTTAGAAGGATGAGAGGAGATCTTATCGAAACGTATAAGATTATTAAGGGGTTGGACATGTTAGAGGCAGGAAACATGTTCCCAATGTTGGGGGAAGTCCAGAACAAGGGGCCACAGTTTAAGAATAAGGGGTAGGCCATTTAGAACGGAGATGAGGAAAAACTTTTTCAGTCAGAGAGTTGTGAATCTGTGGAATTCTCTGCCTTAGAAGGCAATGGAGGCCAATTCTCTGAATGCATTCAAGAGAGAGCTAGAAAGAGCTCTTAAGGATAGCGGAGTGAGGGGGTATGGGGAGAAGGCAGGAACGGGGTACTGATTGAGATTGATCAGCCATGATCATGTTGAATGGTGGTGCTGGCTTGAAGGGCCGAATGGCCTCCTCCTGCACCTATTGTCTATTGTCTATAAAAGACGGTCACCCTCCTTGGATTAAGAGTTTGATTCATAGAGCTCTTCAGCACCCTCCTTGTCTGCACCAACTAGGTTGGCATATTGGGCTGATCCCATTTGAACTTAGAACAAAGAAAGGCACAGCACAGAAACAGGCCCTTCAGCATCTTTGCGTCATCAGTGATGTACTGGCACACTGGAGCTTTCACTGTGGAGACGAATTTTGAAGTGAATCCCATTCTATCTTTCAACAATGAAGGGAAATTGATATCAATATCGGGCTCGGGTGAGACACTGAACCATTGTTGATAGCTGACCATGGAATCTAAGGCGCGACCTGTCTCAATCTGTAGCTCGCTGTGAAAGGACAATTCTTTAATCCAATGGCTAGTCTGCTGGGGCCGATTGGATTTATAGATTTGTGCAGCATTGCTCCTCAGTTGTGGGTTCCAGATTCAGAATCCTCTCTGCTGAATGCATATAAACGCACAGGAATAATTCAGCTATGGTATCCTTCTCATGTTTAAACTGCCAACCATCTGCAAGGATTCTTGATCTTGGAGAAGTTAGTCTCTTTCAGGGCAGTAGTTTTGCCTTCCTATTATATCCACTGAGGTTCAGTATTGATCAGTTGCCAGTTAGATACATGCTTAGTTGACACAGAGCTAAGAACCTTTCACTCTGTCCCATTGAAAACTCCCAATTACGGCACAGGACGAGGATAGAATAAAGTCCATCTGCTTCGTCACATCCACATGCTGAAGCCCCTGGCTGCAGACAAACTCGCCTTGATACATCGGTTGAACCATTCTCCATTTGTAGTGCCCCTTTTGATCATTTTTAAGAGTCAGTGTGTGATCCAGAGTTGCAAGTAATGTTGCAATGGCGGCATGGTGGCGCAGCGGTAGAGTTGCTGCCTTACAGCGCTTGCAGCGCCGGAGACCTGGGTTCAGTGCCGACCACAGGTGCCGTCTGTACAAAGTTTGTACGTTCTCCCCGTGACCGCGTGGGTTTTCCTCCGAGATCTTCGGTTTCCTCCCACACTCCAAAGACGTGCAGGTTTGTAGGATAATTGGTACTGAATTAGTGAAATTGTCCCTAGTGTGTGTAGGATTGCTGGCTGGTGCGGACTCGGTGGGCCGAGGTGCCTGTTTTCGCGCTGTATCTCTAAACTAAACTAAACTGATGTGTCGTGTTGCGATGATGAACTCCTTTGCCCAAGGATCCAGCTATGCAGATTCAGCCTTTTCCACAGATTGCCAGATAGTTTATAAAATGGAAAGGTTAGATTTTAGTTTGTCTACCTTTGGATAATCACTATCAAAGTGAAGTTTTTTTAGATTTTTAAGATTTAGAGATACAGTGCGGAAACAGGCCCTTCGGCCCACCGGGTCCGCGCCGCCCAGCGATCCCCGCACATTAACACTATCCTACACCCACTAGGGACAATTTTTACATTTGCCCAGCCAATTAACCTACATACCTGTACGTCTTTGGAGTGTGGGAGGAAACCGAACATCTCAGAGAAAACCCATGGGGAGAACATCCAACGTGATTTGGAGAGCACAAACTATGAAGAGAGGTATGACAATGGAAAGAATACTTTTATAAACTTAAGGTTGGACTATCTTGTGAAGTTGTGAATTCTACATATTTGGGCACATGACAATAAACTCCATTTCATCACCTCCACATGTACCAAAATAGTATCACGCTCACTGCATGTATTTAGAACACGCATGAAACATGGAAGATGTTGCTGTTCTACTTACGGAGTAGTTCATGTTTTCTTCACAATTTGAATCGCAGAGTTGTGTTCTAGCTCAAGACTAGTTGCAGGGTTTTAATATCAATGCAATGGTGAAATAGAAGCAGGGAATGCTGGAATTACTCAGAAGGTCAGGTGGCATCCCTGGAGAGGCTCACTGGGTTGGCATTCCAGGTTGAAGAGACCACTGTGACATAATGGTCCTTCAGACAGACACAGAGTGCTGGAGTAACTCATCGGGTCAGGCAGCATCTCTGGAGAAAGAGGAGAGGTGACGTTTTGACTCGGGACCCTTCTTCAGACCTGAAGTTACTCCAGCACTTTGTGTCTATCTTTGGTATGAATCGGCATCTGCAGTTCCTTCCTATAATATCCCCTCACAGGTGTGAAAGGGGGTTCCAGGAATGGGACACATGCAATGTTGCAAAAAACAGACGAGCGAACGGGTGTACATGGGTGTGTTTGTTCCACGCCACATGTCCCTGCACCCGCCAGCACACACCCTGGGTCACAGCCAAAGTATTTGTTTCCAGGGCCCTTGGGTGACACAGACCCATGTCAGGGAGAATGCTGTCAGCTGAGCCATGAAAGACCACTATCAGAATAAAGAAACTACGATGGGCAAGAAACAAATGACAGAGTTAGAAGAAGCTGCCCGGGTTTATGTGGGAAACAGAGATTAAGTTATTAGTTTAGTTTAGAGATACAGCGTGGAAAAAGGCTCTTCACACCGACCAGCGACCCCCGCACATTAACACTATCCTCTCCACACTAGGGAGAATTTACATTTATATCAATTTATACCGATTAACACCAATTAACCAGCAAACCTGTACATCTTTGGAGTGTGGGAGGAAACCAAAGATCTCAGAGAAAACCCACATGGTCACGGGGAGAACGTACAAACTCCGTACAGGCAGCACCCGTAGTCGGGATGGAACCCGGGTCTCTGGCGCTGCATTCGCTGTAAGGCAGCAACTCTGCCGCTGCGCCACCGTGCCACTCTATTAGTTTCAATAAATGTGAACTCCAGACAAGGTAATTAGTTTAGTTTAGAAAGGAAACAGGTTTAGCAGGGAAACAGGCCCTTCGACCCACTGAGTCCATGCCAACCATTGATCACCTGTTCATATTAGTTCGATGTAATCCCACCTTCTCATCCACACCCTACACACTCGGGGGAATTTACAGAGTGCCAATTAACCAACAAACCCGCACGTCTTTGGGATGTGGGTGGAAACCAGAGCACCCCCCTGGTCACAGGGAGAGTGTGCAAACTCCACACAGACAGTACTCGAGGTCAGGATGGAACCTGAGTCTCTGGCACTGTGGGCAGCAGCACTACTAGCTGCACCACTGTGCCGCCCTATCATGGGAGCTGTGAGGAGCGGATTGGACAGCAGGGGCTGTGCTTCTCCATTCAACAGTAAACACAGTTCAGCTGGGAGAACGTGAGGGGGGAATGTAAGGCATCATCACCAGACCAATACCCTGCCCTTTCTGAATGGACAAAGCAGGCAGCAAGTCAGACGGACACCACACCTGGTAGTGCAGCTTGCCACTGGGTTAAAGTACCCCCTGTATCAGCATTGCACGATCCTCACGTAGGCTGCTGAACACGATAAAAAAACGCCTTCATTTTGAGATCATTTCTTCAGGTTGCTTTCTCATTGTTCTTCACGTTTTTATGGAAAGGATGAGTGAGCTGATCACTCATGAGCTGAGTGAGCCAGTGTGTGAGAGTGGTACTGGTGGTGAGGAGGCTGGATCTGAGAGGGTGTGTGTGATGGGACCGGCTGGTGCGTGACTGTGGGACAGGCTCATCCAAATGTTTATCACTGCGTCTTGGTACAAATCACAATGATAAACCAATGTTAGTGTCCAGATTTAAAAGCAGCTTCTTCCTCAGTGTTACTAGACTCCTGAACCAATCACTACCTTCACACACACTTCTCAGACGTGCTGCCACATAATCTCACTCTTAATTTTACCTCATTCATTTATTCTCTTATTGAATTTTAGTATTTTGTGTTTTGTACTAGAGTGATACAGTGTGGAAACAACTTGCCCAAACTGGCCAACATGTCCCGGCTACACTAGTACCACCTGCCTGCGTTTGGCCCAGATCCCCCCCCCAAACCTTGTCCTATCTGGTATTTATTCACAAAATGCTGGAGTAACTCAGCAGGTCAGGCAGCATCTCAGGAGAGAAGGAATGGGTGACGTTTCTGGTCGAGACCCTTCTTCAGACTGATGTCAAGGGGGCGGGACAAAGGTGAAAGATATAGGTGGAGACAGGAAGATAGAGGGAGATCTGGGAAGGAGGAGGGGAAGAGAGGGACAGAGGAACTATCTAATGTTGTGTCATCCTATCTTATCTGTGTCACCACTGGAGATTGCACAACAATCTTTGCATCATTCTGCTATTCTGCATTAATTGTTGTATTTATTGATGTATTCGTCATTTCTCTATTCTGTTTACTGTGAGCTTCATGCTAACAAGGAATTTCATTGCACCCTGGGGCATATGATGATAAACTAATCTGAATCATAAAAATGGATTCCAACATTTTCCCCAATGATGAACATTAGGTTAACTGGCATTTGGTTTCCTGCGTTCCCTCCCTGTCCTTTCTTTAATAGTGTTGTGACATTTGTGGTTTTCCAGTCCTCTGAGATCTCTGTCGTGTTCAGGGAGTTTTGGTAGATCGCAACCATTCACTATCTCTGCAGCCACTTCCTTCAAAAGACCTTGGATGAAGTGTGATGGTTTCTGAGCGTGAGATTGAGCGTGAGTGGGTTGCAAAACGACAGACTGGCAGGTATGTGAGAATGGGACAGACTGCGACCAAGCAGCTGAAGGTTTGACTCTTACTTCAGATAGATTTATGAGAAGAGATGGTGCCTCCCCCCAATCATGCGCCGCTGATTGCAATCCTCAATGTTATCGTATTGCAATAGCACTTATGCTTGTGGTCTAAATCCAACCACAAACTTCACTCTACGCTGTGGTTGCTTCCTGCGTTTCTGCAAAGTGATAAATCGAGATATGAGAGGAAGCAGATTTCTTGGATGAATACTTTAGCCTGAGACTTTGGATGCTGTAAATGTTACAAAACTCCCAACCTAAAATCAGAAATGTATCTGGCTGAAATGACTGTGTAGGAAGGAACTGCAGGTGCTGGTTTAAACTGAAGGTAGACACAAAAAGCTGGAGTCACTTAGCAGGATAGGCAGCATCTCTGGAGAAAAGGAATAGGTGATGTTTCGGGTCGAGACCCTTCTTCAGGTCACCCATTCCTTCTCTCCACTGATGCTGCCTGTCCTGCTGCGTTACTCCAGCACTCTGTGAAACGTCACCCATTCCTTCTCTCCACTGATGCTGCCTGTCCTGCTGAGTTACTCCAGCACTCTGTGAAACGTCACCCATTCCTTCTCTCCACAGATGCTGCCTGTCCTGCTGAGTTACTCCAGCACTCTGTGAAACGTCACCCATTCCTTCTCTCCACAGATGCTGCCTGTCCTGCTGAGTTACTCCAGCATTTTGTGTCCATAACGACTTTGAAGCTAGTGCAACTTGGGTGGGGGAGGGATGGAGAGGGAGGAATGCAGGGGTTACGTGAAGTTATTTCAATGTCTGCTGCCCCACACGAGGCTGACAGTATTCGGTGCCAGATAGTTTTCTGGTGCTGACTGTGAATCACATCTCGTCATGAATATTTGATAGCTTGCTCTGCCCGGCAGCTCAGGACTGCTTGTCTATGAGGACAAAAACATGTGGGATTTGCTGCTTCAAAACTGCGTCAGCTTTTCTTTTTGCCGACTTCCTCACAAGGAATGAATCATCCCTTGCACTGTTGTCTGTGTTGGAATGGGAAGAAGTGTGGGAGATATAAATAGAAGATGGGTTGTGATGTAAGAGCATAAAGTATAATGAGTGTATGGTGGGGAATGATGTGTGTGAGAAGGGATGTGTACAGCGAGTGTCAGGCAGAGATGTATGTGTATGGTGGCTTGATGCTTGTGTCAAGGGATGTGTGCCGTCTATGCCTGAGAGCCATGTATGGGCGAGGGAGTGATGCAAGTGTGAAAGGATGACGTGCGAGCCTGTCGGAGAGCAATGCAAACGACAGCCGTTTCCACATCCATCTGAAGAAGGTTCTCGACCCGAAACGTCACCCATTCCTTCTCTCCAGAGATGCTGCTTGTCCCGCTGAGTTACTCCAGCATTTTGTGTCCATCTTCGGTTTAAACCAGCATCTCTGGACAGTTCAGCCAATCCTAACCATGCCAATGCCCTGAAAGAGTTGACCCATGACCGTACCAAAGTCCTTCTCAACTTTTCATTTTGAAAATAGTTATCTCCACATTTCAATATAATTGCCTTTAGACAATAGACAACAGACGATTGGTGCCGGAGGAGGCCATTGATGTCACCCTTTGTCCCTTATTTCAGTCAGAGAGTTGTGAATCTGTGGAATTCTCTGCCTCAGAAGGCAATGGAGGCCAATTCTCTGAATGCATTTAAGAGAGAGCTGGATAGAGCTCTTAAGGATAGCGGAGTCAGGGGGTATGGGGAGAAGGCAGGACCGGGGTACTGATTGAGAATGATCAGCCATGATCACATTGAAGGGCCGAATGGCCTCCTCCTGCACCTATTGTCTATTTGGAAGTGAGGAAGTTGGCAACCCTACTAATAGGGGACAAGGGCGGTCCCGTACAGGACAAACTAATTTAGCCCAAAATACGGGATGTCCCGGCTAATAAGGGACAGTTGGCAACCCTAGCTTCTGGGACCAGCGCTCAGAGGGTCAGTTGGCTTGGCACTGACCTCTGCACTTATTGTTTTTAAGCAAGTCAGACATTTTTACCTGGCGATGCCCCCAAACATTCTGTATTCTAATGCAGAGAATACTCATTCTGTCAGTTAGTACTGGAGAATCAGTGGTGATCTTCATTTTGAGCATCACGGAACAGTAGAGAGGGCCAATTGCTTTGATACCTGTAGACTGTGCAGCATTGTGGGATCTACCTTTCCAACCCATCCCATGCAGACTGTGGAATCCAGGTGTGAGGAGAATAGATTGGTGGACCTGCATCAAAATATACTCCCACTGCTGGTGGATGTGTTCAAGTGAAGCCAGATGAACTGTAACTTGCCCCCAGAGGCATGTATACTTTCTGAGCCTTATTACTTCAATGGCTTGGAAAAAAAGAGCTGCGATATAACAGGATATTAATAGAGCAGCCATTAACTAGACAGTATTAGGAAGCCATTAAAGATGATACGGTTCCACATAGGGCAGGATGTACAGTGAGGTCAGGGCTGTGGAGATTTTACAGCATCCTGTGACTCTGTAGGTTTATGGTCAGTGAAGGTTTATGTCAAGGGTTGTTTAAGTTAATACTGACTAGCTAATTAAATGATTGCATCGTATGGGAGGCGCATTCCCAATCTCGTTGTACCCCTGTACAATGACAATAAAGATATATTGTATTGTATTGTATTAAATAACCAATATTTTCCATATTCCTCTCTAATGTTTCTCCAGTCTTTGGCACGTTTCTTTATTAATAACTTATTTGACTAAATACAGGCACTGTTCAATAAATAATGAATAGATATTCATTTTAAAGAACCATTGTCAAGAAGCCTATGAAGCACCCTGCCAGAGTGGTGACCTTTTAGATATTTCAGGCTGAGAAATGGAAATCTTTAATCCTCATCGGACATTTAAGGATAATGTGTTTTTGTGAAGTGATGGCACCCAGCTCTGTGCTGACCCAAAGGCTCATGTCTACCATTGACAATAGACAATAGGTGCAGGAGGAAGCTATTCGGCCCTTCGAGCCAGCACCGCCATTCAATGTGATCATGGCTGATCATTCTCAATCAGTACCCCGTTCCTGCCTTCTCCCCATACCCCCTGACTCCGCTATCCTTAAGAGCTCTATCTAGCTCTCTCTTGAATGCATTCAGAGAATTGGCCTCCACTGCCTTCTGAGGCAGAGAATTCCACAGATTTACAACTCTCTGACTGAAAAAGTTTTTCCTCATCTCAGTTCTAAATGGCCTACCCCTTATTCTTAAACTGTGGCCCCTGGTTCTGGACTCCCACAACATTGGGAACATGTTTCCTGCCTCTAACGTGTCCAACCCCTTAATAATCTTATACGTTTCGATAAACGATTGAAAACCTCCCTTTGTGTCGTTTAATTCTTACAGTGTATAGAAAGACCCTTCAGCACATTGAGTTACTGCTGGCTGTTGGAGCGTTCCTAGCGGTTCCATCTCTTCACTTATTTCCCGATATTAAACCTGGGTCATTGACGATATCAGTTGTCAGATGTCCAGTTGTCAATGCTTTCCTGTCCAACACTTCTAGGATGGGTCAGCAAAGGCTACTAACAGAATAAAACTCCCTCTACCTTCACCCTCTTTGGGTAGAGACACAGGGCTTAGGACAGTAAAAAATGTCATGAGACTATGAAGAAGGGCCTTGATCAACTGGGCAAATGGGTTGAGGAATGGCGGATGGAGTTTATCATATCATATCATATCATATATATACAGCCGGAAACAGGCCTTTTCGGCCCTCCAAGTCCGTGCCGCCCAGCGATCCCCGTACATTAACACTATCCACTAGGGACAATTTTACATTTACCCAGCCAATTAACCTACATACCTGTACGTCTTTGGAGTGTGGGAGGAAACCGAAGATCTCGGAGAAAACCCACGCAGGTCACGGGGAGAACGTACAAACTCCTTTCAGATACATATGAGATGTTGCAATTTGTTAAGACAAACAGTAAATGGTAGGACATAGAAACATAGAAAATTGGTGCAGGAGGAGGCCATTCGACCCTTCGAGACAGCACCGCCATTCAATATGATCATGGCTGATCATCCAAAATCAATACCCCATTCCTGCTCTCTCCCCACATCCCTTGATTTTGTTAGCACTTAGAGCTATACCTAACTCTCTCTTGAATACATCTGGGTCCCTGGGGAATATTACAGAACAGAGATCGGTGTTGGGTCCCTTACTGTTTGTAATCTACATAAATGATCTGGATGTCAACGTACAGGGCATGATCAGCAAGTTTGCAGATGACACAAAGGTAGGGGGGGTGGTGAATAGCGAGGAAGGGATCTGCAAGCTGCAGGAAGATATAGATGAGATGGTCAGATGGGCGGAGCAGTGGCAGATGGAATTTAATCCTGAAAAGTGCGAGGTGATGCACTTTGGCAGAAATAACTTGGAGAGGGAATACACCATGAATGGAAGGACCCTAGGGAAGACAGGGGTACAGAGGGACCTTGGAGTACAGGTACACAAGTCCTTGAAGGCAGCAGGACAGGTGGACAGGGTGGTCAAAAAGGCATATGGGTTACTGGCCTTCATTAGCCGGGGCATCGAATATAAAAGTAGGGGGGTAATGATGGAATTGTACAGAACACTGGTGAGGCCACAGCTGGAGTATTGTGTACAGTTCTGGTCACCACATTATAGAAAGGATGTGATAGCTTTGGAGAGGGTGCAGAGGAGATTCACCAGGATGCTGCCAGGGATGAAGGGCCTCGGCTATGAGGAGAGACTGAGCAGACTGGGGTTGTTTTCCCTGGAGCAGAGAAGGCTGAGAGGGGACATGATCGAGGTGTACAAGATCATGAGGGGCATAGATGAGGTAGATAGCGGGGAACTTCTTCCACTGGTGGAAGGTTCAACAACGAGGGGACATAGATACAGGGTAAGGGGAGGGAGGTTTCGGGGGGATGTGAGAAAGAACTTTTTCACCCAGAGGGTGGTTGGAGTCTGGAACTCACTGCCTGGGGTGGTGGTGGAGGCGGGAACACTCACAACGTTTAAGAGGCATTTGGATGGGCACTTGAAATGCTACAACATTCAGGGCTACGGTCCAAATGCGGGAAAATGGGATTAAAATTAGACTGTGTTTGGTAACGGGCGGCGTGGACACGATGGGCCGAAGGGCCTCTTTCTGTGCTGTAGGACTCTATGACTATGAGAGAGCCATTGGGGCGCAGGTACACAGTTCCGTGAAGGTGGTGACGCAGGTGGACAGGGTACTGAAGGGGACGTTTGCCTTCATCGATCAACGTGTTGAGTACAGCACTTGGGACATCCTATTATGGCTGTGGAAGATGATATTAAGGCCACATTTGGAGTACTGCAAACTGTTCTCACACTCTGCTATGGGAGCGTGTCATTAAACTAGAAAAGGCGCAAAAAAGATTTATGAGGTTGTTACCATGTTACCACGTCTAACCTTGGAGGTTTCCACCAGAACCACAGGTCCCACCAGCATCCCAACAACAAATTAATAGGTAACGTTTGACTGTAAATAGGTGTCGGCAAATCAGAGGGTGGTGAATCTGTGGAACTCATTGCCTCAGGAGGCTGTGGAAGCCAAGTCAATCGATATTTTTAAGGCAGAGATAGATTCTTGAATAACACGGGTGTCAGGGGTTATGGGGGAGAAGGCAGGAGAATGGGGTTAGGAGGGAGAGATAGATCAGCCATGCTTGAATGGCGGAGTAGACTTGATGGGCCGAATGGCCTAATTCTGCTCCTATCACTAATGACAAGAGAACCAGAGGCAAGTTGATGGGCAAGTGAGAGACAATAACTTGCAGAGTTATTAACTGGGGAATGGACTGATGGGGTTGGTCTGTACCTGGCTGAATGACCTCCAGTACAGCAAGCAAATATGGACGTGTGAGAAATAATGCTTCCTTTACAACAACTGGGCAGGAAAAGCACTGTGTGTTGCAACGAACTGTAGATGTTGATTACCAAACATCACCGATTCCTTTTCTCCAGAGATGCTGCCTTACCCACTGAGTTGCTCCAGCATTTGTGTAGGAAGGAACTGCAGATATTGATCTACACCGAAGATAGGCACAAAATGCTGGAGTAACTCTGAGGGACAGGCAGCATCTCTGGAGAGAAGGAATAGGTGACGTTTCGGGTCGAGATCCTTCGTCAGACAGGGACTGTGCTTTACTCCAGCATTTCATGTGTCTATCTTCAGGAAAAACACTGATGATACACAGAATATTGTTGTCTCCCCACAGTTCCATCCAACGCCCCCCACGCATGGATGGCACTGGCTAGACATGTGGTGGGGTTCCCTCCGTGCCGTGCCATAAAACATTCCCAGGACACATCCATGCTTACATAGACATTGCATATGTCTCCTCCAACCTCATCTATTGTATCCGCTACTCCAGATGTCAACTTCTCTTCATCGGCGAGACCAAACGCAGGCTCGGCGATCGTTTCGCTCAACACCTTCGCTCAGTCCGCCTTAACCAACCTGATCTCCCGGTGGCTGAGCACTTCAACTCCCCATCCCACTCCCAGTCTGACTTTTCTTGCATGGGCCTCCTCCAGTGCCATAGTGAGGCCCACCGGAAATTGGAGGAACAGCACTTCATATTTCGCTTGGGCAGCTTGCAGGTATGAACATTGACTTCTCCAACTTTAGATATTTCCTCTGTCCCTCTCTTCCCCTCCCCCTTCCCAGTTCTCCCTCGGTCTTCACCTATCTCCTTTCCTTATCCCGCTCCCCTGACATCAGTCTGAAGAAGGATCTCGACCCAAAACATGACCCATTCCCTCTCTCCTAGATGCTGCCTGACTTGCTGAGTTACTCCAACATTTTGTGATACCTTAGACATTGCATATGTTGAACTGTAATGGTTGTGATTGCAGTTCTTGTGTGGGCTGGATTAAGGCAGAGTTCCTGCATGACTTTCGGGCTAATTGCCTTTCCCCTGTTTTAGGTCTGTGAAGCAGTTTTCCATAAAATTGAGGTAAACATCTAGCAGCAATTCACACACCCGTTACGTTCAACTTTAAATTCTGTTATCCCATCATAATGAATTAAAAAGCAACCAAAATGCAAAGCATTAAATGTAATATAATAAATCAATCTCTGTTCTGTGGGAAGATAGACTTCGGTCTAAGCTGAGCTATTTGATTTCAACTGGAATAGAAATTGATGTAAAATTAGTTTGATGCTCTGGGACAGAGAAAGAGAAAGCCAGTCTTGATCTGTTCCATCTGTCAATTACTTAGAAGTAAAGCTGAACTCAATGCGGATGGACTATTCACATCTGGGAGAATTATTTTTTATTTTACCCTCTTGAGAACAGAGTGCAAAGTCCAGGCTAACTCGTTTGCAGTGTTGAGGGGGTTCTGAACCATTTGTGATTGAATTGATTGATTTTAAAGATACAGCATGGAAACAGGCCATTCGGCCCACCGAGTCCACACCGACCATCGATCACCCGTTCACACTAGTTCTATGTTATCCCAATTTCGCATCCGCTCCCGACAGACTAGTGACATTTACAGAGGCCAATTAAATCTACAAACCTGTGGTGATTTAAGATGTGGGAGGAAACGGGAGCACCTGGGGGGAAACCCATGCAGTCACACAGGGAATGTGCAAACTCCATATAGTCAGTACCCAAGGCAGGATTGAACCCTGGTCTCTGGTGCTGTGAGATTCAGAACCATAAATTCACCAGACCCTAAGGGATTGCAGATTTTCCTCTCCTGAGATTCACAGAATAAGATGGATTATTACAGCACTCTGGCAGTTTAATTCCTTAAATTAGTCATTTTTAAAGTTCAACATTTATTAAATTATTTAACCCAGATTGTGTGGTGGGATTTGAGTTCATGTCCTTGGATCAATAATTCAAGCCTCTCAATACTAGCCCAGTAATTTAAAGTGCTGTTACTTTTCAGACAACTTGCACTGATTGTTAGATGAAAGCCTCAATGGAAAGAGGAACAAAAAACAGAACACTAGAAAGACTCAGCAGTCAGGCAGTAATCTTTAGTTTAGTTTAGAGATACAGTGTGGAATCAGGCTCTTCGGCCCACCCAGTCCGCACCGACCAGCGATCCCCACACACTAACGCGACCCTACACACACTAGGGACTGTTCATTTATATCAAGCCAATTAACCGACAAACCTGTACGTTTTTGGAGTGTGGGAGGAAACCGGAGATATAGGAGAAAACCCACGCAGTCCCGGGGAGAACGTGCAAACTCAGGAGAGACAGCGCACATAGTCGGGATCGAACCCGGGTCAATGCCTCTGCAAGTGCTGTAAGGCAGCAACTCTACCGCTGCGCCACCGTGCTGCCAACTTGTGGAGGCAAAAGGAGCAAGTTGACGTTTTGGGTCGAGACCTTGCATCAGGATGGAGAGGGCAGGGGAAAAGTTGCCAGTGCATGGCAGTGTGAGGGAGGGGTGGGACAGGTGGATCTAGATGGTCAGGGTACGAGGGGGCAGGTGGGCCGATGAGTGGGGAGGGGGTGGGAGAGGGGAACAAATGGAGAAGTAAGCTGGGAGGACAGGTGAGTGTGTGTGGGAACGCAAGAATTGAGTTGAAACAAGCACCAGGTTTTCTTCTGGCATGAAATCATCACTCAATGTATTTCGTGCTGCAGTGGAGAAAATGTGAGAAGTAATTTAACGTGGCCTTTGCATTGATCACAAGAACTGTACAGATGAGGGAAATTGCTAAAAGCTTGAAGAATTCATGTGGCATGGTGAACATAATCTAAAGCTCAGAACAAATGCTCCTCTGTAAGGAAAGATGCAGTGTATTTGGGCCTGAGGGCAAATCTAAACAGTCTACAATCAATTAAAGAGAAGGTTGGAGCCATTCTTATGGCTAAAAAATCCAAGAATGCTACTGAATTTCAATCAGATTTACCAGAAAAATGCCTGGATTAGAGGGTGTGAGCTGTAGGGAGAGGTTGGACGTGCTTGGAGTGGCTTGAGGGAAGACCTAATAGAAGTATATAAAAATATGAGCGGTATAGATAGGGTAAACGGTAAGGACTTTCTGACCCGATACGTCACCTGTTCCTTTCCTCCAGAGACGCTGCCTGTCCCGCTGAGTTACTCCAGCTTTTTGTGTCTAAGCTGATATTGAACTTGGAGCATCTACATGGAGTGCTCCACGGGTGCTTTAACCAGGAGTTACCAAATTGCTGGAAGGATTACGCTCATTTACAATGCCTTGCTTGTAATGAATGTGAAGATATCAATTCTGCAGAGAATAGACAATAGAGCCAGCACCACCATTCAATGTGATCATGGCTGATCATTCACAATCGGTACCCCGTTCCTGCCTTCTCCCCATACCCCCTGACTCCGCTATCCTTAAGAGCTCTATCTAGCTCTCTCTTGAATGCATTCAGAGAATTGGCCTCCACTGCCTTCTGCGGCAGAGAATTCCACAGATTTTCAACTCTCTGACTGAAAAAGTGTTTCCTCATATCCGTTCTAAGGAACTAGTTTCCGAAGGGAATATACTTTGTGTGGATAATGATCATCCATTAATTCAGTTTTAGCAGTTTATGAAACAAAGTGGAATCAAACATTGCTTCACATATGCTTACTGTCTCAACCTCAAGCTGAGAGATCAGAGTTTGGTGCAATAAGACGCTAAAACAGCAAATCCTGGCAGGCAAATCGAATATTGTGTGTAAGCAAATTTTCAACTGCCATGTAGAACAACTTTGCTCTACTGGAGAAAGGCTGATGAATGAAAGATTCAGGACATAGCTGAGTCTGGATCAACTGAATCAGGAAGAGATGGTGGGAGAAAAGCAGCTGACATGGGGTGAACATTCTACAACGTGAAGAAATTCAGATTACACGTTGAGATTTATGAAGTTTGCAGAAAGATCGGTGGTGGACTGGTAGAGTTGCTGCCTTACGGTGCCAGAGAGCCTGGTTCGATCCTGACTACGGGTGCTGGCATTACGGAGTTTGTACATTCTCCCCATGACCCGTGTAGGTTTTCATATGTTTAAGGAGAAGGGGAAAAGATTTAATAGGAATCCGAGGGGTAACCTTTTCACACAAAGGGTGGTGGGTGTATGGAACAAGCTGCCAGAGGAGGTAGTTGAGGCTGGGACTATCCTAACGTTTAAGGAACAGTTAGACAGGTACATGGATAGGACAGGTTTGGAGGGATATGGACCAAACGCAGGCAGGTGGGACTAGTATAGCTGGGACATGTTGGCCGGTTTGGGCAAGTTGGGCCGAAGGGCCTGTTTCCACACTGTATCACTCTATGACTCTATCAGCAATGAGAAAATGGAATAGAGAAAGAGGGAGAGGGAGAGGGAGTGAGGGAGACTGTGAAGATATACGGTTCCATGTTGGGTAAAGATTTGAAGCGGCTTGCAAGGAACAGTTGATTCAGCGCGTGATCTCCACGAAAATAATGATGAAGATTGTGTAGAAATTATTGAGCATATTCTATGGAAGATGAGTTGAGGTGGAGCTTGACTGAAGAAAGTCAAAGAGTCATCTCTTCATTGAACCCGGAGCTAAGATGACATTTACATCCATGGAGACCCCAATAACAGTACAACACCAGCCATACATGTAGGAAAGAACTGTAGATGCTGGTTTAAATCGAAGGTAGACACAAAATGCTGGAGTAAATCAGCGGGTCAGGCAGCATCTCTGGACAGAAGGAAACGTCGCCCATTCCTTCTCTCCAGAGATGCTGCCTGACCTGCTGAGTTACTCCAGCATTTATAGACCATAGACAATAGGTGCAGGAGTAGGCCATTCGGCCCTTCGAGCCAGCACCGCCATTCAATGTGATTATGGCTGATCATTCTCAATCAGTACCCCGTTCCTGCCTTCTCCCCATACCCCCTGACTCCGCTATCCTTAAGAGCTCTATCTAGCTCTCTCTTGAATGTATTCAGAGAATTGGCCTCCACTGCCCTCTGAGACAGAGACTTCCACAGATTCACAACTCTCTGACTAAAAAAGTTTTTCCTCATCTCTGTTCTAAATGGCCTACTCCTTATTCTTAAACAGTGGCCCCTGGTTCTGGACTCCCCCAACATTGGGAACATGTTTCCTGCCTCTAACATGTCCAACCCCTTAATAATCTTATACGTTTCGATAAGATCCCCTCTCATCCTTCTAAATTCCAGTGTATACAAACCTAGTCGCTCCAGTCTTTCAACATATGACAGTCCCGCCATTCCGGGAATTAACCTAGTAAACCTACGCTGCACGCCCTCAATAGCAAGAATATCCTTCCTCAAATTTGGAGACCAAAACTGCACACAGTACTCCAGGTGCAGTCTCACTAGGGCCCTGTACAACTGCAGAAGGACCTCTTTGCTCCTATACTCAACTCTTCTTGTTATGAAGGCCAACATTCCATTGGCTTTCTTCACTGCCTGCTGTACCTGCATGCTTCCTTTCAGTGACTGATGCACTAGGACACCCAGATCACGTTGTACGTCCCCTTTTCCTAACTTGACACCATTCAAATAATAATCTGCCTTCCTATTCTTACCACCAAAGTGGATAACCTCACACTTATCCACATTAAACTGCATCTGCCATGCATCCGCCCACTCACACAACCTGTCCAAGTCACCCTGCAACCTCATAGCATCTTCCTCACAGTTCACACTGCCACCTAGCTTTGTATCATCGGCAAATTTGCTAATGGTACTTTTAATCCCTTCATCCAAGTCATTGATGTATATTGTAAATAGCTGTGGTCCCAACACCGAGCCTTGCGGTACCCCACTAGTCACTGCCTGCCATTTATCCCCACTCTTTGCTTTCTGTCTGTCAACCAACTTTCTATCCATGTCAGTACCCTACCTCCAATACCATGTGCTCTAATTTTGCCCACCAATCTCCTATGTGGGGCCTTGTCGAAGGCTTTCTGAAAGTCGAGGTACACCACATCCACCGGCTCTCCCCTGTCAATTTTCCTAGTTACATCCTCAAAAAATTCCAGTAGATTAGTCAAGCACGATTTCCCCTTCGTAAATCCATGCTGACTCGGAACGATCCTGTTACTGCGATCCAAATGCTCTGCAATTTCGTCTTTTATAATTGACTCCAGCAACTTCCCCACCACTGATGTCAGACTAACTGGTCTGTAATTTCCCGTTTTCTCTCTCCCTCCTTTCTTGAAAAGTAGGATAACATTAGCTACCCTCCAAGCCACAGGAACTGACCCGGAATCTATAGAACTTTGGAAAATAATTTTGCTATACTGTAATACTGACACCTCCGATTTTCCCTTCTCCCTCTCCATTTGTAGAGTAAAACTTATCATATTGTGGTCACTGCCTCCTAATGGCTCATTTACCTCGAGTCCCCTTATCAGGTCAGGTTCATTACATAACACTAAATCCAGAATTGCCTTCTCCCTGGTAGGCTCCAGTACAAGCTGTTCTAAGAATCCATCTCGGAGGCACTCCACAAACTCTCTTTCCTGGGGTCCATTACCAACCTGATTTTCCCAGTCTACCTGCATGTTGAAATCTCCCATGACCACCGTAGCATTACATTTGTGACATGCCAATTTTAGCTCCTGATTCAACTTGCACCCTATGTCGAGGCTACTGTTTGGGGGCCTGTAGATGACTCCCATTAGGGTCTTTTTACCCTTACAATTCCTCATCTCTATCCATACTGATTCTACATCTCCTGATTCTATGTCACTCCTTGCAAGGGAGTGAATATCATTCCTTACCAACAGAGCTACCCCGCCCCCTCTCCCCACCTGCCTGTTTTTTCTGTACGTTGTGTACCCCTGAATATTCAGCTCCCAGCCCTGGTCCTCTTGTAGCCATGTCTCAGTGATTCCCACAACATCATACTTGCCAATGTCTAACTGAGACTCAAGCTCATCCACTTTATTTCTTATACTTCGCGCATTTAAATACAACACTTTAACTTCGGTATTAACCTCCCCTCTCACACCGGTCACAATTGGCCCTGACCTTACTCTCATATCCCTTCTAGAACTTCCCTTCCCATTCATTCGAGAGTCCTTTACAGTTTCTCCTGTATTCGCTTCCCCTTTAACCCCATCTCCATATTCCCAGTTTGTCAACCCCTCCCCCCCACTACTTAGTTTAAAGCCACGCTTGTAGCACTAGCAAGAGATTCAAGATTCAAGATTCAAGATAGCTTTATTTGTCATCCAATATTGGACGAAATTCAGTCACCCACAGTCCAACAATAAAAGCATTAAATAGGCATTAAAATTACACAACCCCAAAAACACACAAAAAAAGCAACATCCATCAAAGAAACATCCATCACAGTGAGTCTCCTCCAGTCCTCTCCTCACTGTGATGGAAGGCCACAATGTCTTTCCCTTCTCCTGCCGTCTTCTCCCGCGGTCAGGTTGTTGTGGTTGCAGGCCGCACCGGACGGTCCGCAGCGGGCCGAGCCTAAGGCGAGTCGCAGCCGCTCCCGCAGCCTCCGAAGACGGCCGGCTCCGCCGATGATAAGTCCGATCCGGGGCGGGCGAACACGCTGCCGCTGTTGCTGTTGCTGCACGTCGGGGCGGTCGTGGCTCCCGACATTGAAGCCCCCGCCCAGCAGAGAAATATCCCGCGGCATATTTTAGGCCGCGCCGGACGGTGAAATGTCCGCGACCCAAGCCCCGCGATCCGGGGTGGGCGAACACGCTGCCGCTGCCGGAGCTCCCGATGTCGGCATCCACGCGGCCCGAGCCTAAGGCGAGTCGCTGCCGCTCCCGCAGCCTCCGAAGACGTCCGGCTCCGCTGATGGTAAGTCCGGTCCGCGGGCTCTGCGAACCAGATCCCTGGAGGCCGCCAGCTCCAGGAGTTGGGCCGATGGTAGGCCGCAGCAGGAACGGAGACACGGCCCAGAAAACAAAGGTCGGGTCTCCGTTCGGAAGGGACACATATTTACAATTTTACAGTTCCCCCCTCCCCCCCACATACACACACAGTACACAAACACAAAAACACCACATCACAACTACAATTAAGACAAAAAAACAACAAAAACACAAAGACAAATGGACCGCAGGTAAGCCGCAGCTGCTATGGCAGACCGCCACCACCTGCCTGCCAGAATGTTGGTCCCCCTGCTGTTGTATGTCTACCAGCCATACATGTAAGCAGGTGGAAAATACCTGTGCTGTCGTTCCAACAGGAGAGAAAGCACATTTGTGAAGAAGAAGATAAAATATTTTAGTGTCACAGTGTTTTTCTTTGCAGATAAGTATTCTGGAACAATATCAGTTAGATCTAACAATGGGCAGAGTGGCAGGCATTTGGAACAGTTAATGCAGTAAGCACAGAATTGGCAAATACATTTACTGGGACATGGAGATGATCAGAATCTAATAATCAAGATCAAACAGAAGGAGAAAATGAATATATATAGGAAAAGAAGATTGTAGATGCAATAAAAGTAATTTGCAATCTTTGTATGTCATCGACAGCTGCCAAAACACTCTGTCGTTTCCACTCTTGGATCTTTTTAACTTTCAGTAACTAACAGTTGAGCTGTGAAATGAATTAGTTTCTTTGTTACATCAAAGGTGACGCTGGCTTGTCAGAAGTGATGGATATTTGATAAAATGAAATTAGGCGCAAGCACAAATACATGTACAGTATGTGTAGGCAGGAACTGCAGATGCTGCTTTGAACCGAAGATAGACACAGGATGCTGGTGTAACTCAGCGAGGAATGAGTGATCAGCCGTGATCTTATTGAATAATGGAACAGTTTTGATGGGCCGTAGTCTTGTTCTGCTTCTAAGGGAATATTTGTAGATGTCAATGGTTCAATGGTCCTTTATTGTCACGTGTACTGAGGTACAGTGAAATTTGAAAAGCAACAAGATACACAACTACATGAAGATTAACTCCATTTAGAACGGAGATGAGGAAGAACTTTTTCAGTCAGAGAGTGGTGAAGGTGTGGAATTCTCTGCCTCAAAAGGCAGTGGAGGCCAGTTCATTGGATGCTTTCAAGAGAGAGCTGGATAGAGCTCTTAAGGATAGCGGAGTGAGGGGGTATGGGGAGAAGGCAGGAACGGGGTACTGATTGAGAGTGATCAGCCATGATCGCATTGAATGGCGGTGCTGGCTCGAAGGGCTGAATGGCCTACTCCTGCACCTATTGTCTATTGTCTAAACATAAACAGTCACCACGTGTGAGAATCCCTGGGGCACACAGCCTAAGAGGAGACCTGCAGTCATCAGTTCAATGTCCGGCCCACACGCAGGTAACTCAGCAGGACAGGCAGCATCTTTGGAGAGAAGGAACGGGTGACGTTTTGGGCCGAGACCTTTCTTCAGACTCATTACCCACTCACTGTCATTGTCCGGACATGCAGGTAAAACCATGGCATTTGTGGGGTGGGGCAAGGACAGGGTCTACACAGAGGCGAGATATCTTGCTCTGTGCGGGAGGCTGTAAGGTTGAAACGGAACGTCAGTAACTTGAACAGATCGGTTTAGTTTATTGTCACGTGTACCGAGGTACAGTGAAAAGCTTGTGGGTGGCACAATGGCACACTTGCTGCCTCACAATGCCAGAGATTCAGGTTCGATCGTGACCACGGGTACCGTCTGTGTGGAGTTTGTATGTTCTCCCTCTGGTCCATGTTGTTTTTCTCTCGGTACTCCTGTTCCCTCCCACATCTCAAAGGCGTGCGGGTTTGCAGGTTTCAGTTTCAGTTTAGTTTATTGTCACGTGTACCGAGGTACAGTGAAAAGCTTTTGTTGCGCGCTAACCAGTCAGTGGAAAGACAATACATGATTACAGTCGAGCCATTCACAGTGTATAGATACAGGATAAAGGAATAATGTTTAGTCGAAGGAAAAGCCAGCAAAGTACAATCGAAGGAGTCTGAAGAAAGGTCTCGACCCGAAACGTCACCCATTCCTTCTCTCCTGAGATGCTGCCTGACCCGCTGAGTTACTCCAGCATTTTGTGATTCTTTCGAAGATAGTCCGAGAGTCACCAATGAGGTAGCTAGTAGTTCAGCACTGCTCTCTGGTTGTGGTAGGATGATTCAGTTGCCTGATAACAGCTGGGAAGAAACTGTCCCTGAATGAGTGAGACTTTGGGAATGGAGGTGCCTGGAAATCTCATTAACACAGTCGGTGTGCAGCTAGACTAGCCCAGGGTCTCGCTTTTGTTCAGACGCTGCATTCTGGTTTAATAATCGTTTCTGCTGAATAGATATCCTGTGGGTTCTCCCCATGTGAGCTGATAGATTCCATTGCCTCCTGCAGGCTCTGGTTCCATTAGGCTCATTGGACTCCCAGACACTTGCCCGTGGTCTGGCCGTCAGGCTTGCAGGTACAGATCTAACCCAACATCTGGTACAATCGCACCACAGAGATCTTCACCCACTGTTAAAATCAAACCCTTGCTTCGAAAACTGAGATTAGCGTGAAATGAGAACTCCAAACGGTGATAAACAAAGAGAAGCCTGAAGAGAATATCACAATCAACACCACATGGACACTGATCAAATTAAAGTTTCACGTCTCAAAGTGTCTTGAACCTGCTGGTGTCAGATGATTGAAGGCTTGTTTTAGTTAATGCATCCCAGAAAAGCTAATTAGTTAGAAACTCAGACAAAAAGCTCACGGTGTGCAATGCTATTAAGTCAGTGGGAGAGAGAGAGTGAGAAAAATCAGGAAATTATTGGTGGGAGGTTGGGATTTCAAATCCTGCAGAACATTAGATAGAGAGGTGATCAAGGGAGGAATGTAGTTCCCAGGGTTGACACGGTAAAAATGTAGAATATATCGTGAAGAAAGAACACGATCATGTCCAAAGAGGAAACGACCAGACAAAGACGGATGAAAGAGAGAGATGCTTGTGATGGAGCGTAGGAACAAAGCCTGAACTCCCTTGCATACCCACTTGCCTTCCTTACATATAATGTGATCGTGTGGAGACAGGCCCTTCGACCACACCAACAACATGTCCCAGCTACACTAGTCCCACCTGCCCGCGTTTGGTCCATATCCCTCCAAACCTGTCCTCTCTGCACATGGTACATTAGAATGGTTCTAGAAGAGTTTCCCAGGCATAGATAGCATGTAGATCCTTTCACGTAACACACCTCATCTCTTTATTTCACGTCTGAAGAAGGGTCTCCAGCATTTGGTGTCTATCTTCGGTCTAAACCAGCATCTGCAGTTACTTCCTACATAGATCATTTCACTTCCTGAGGATAGACACAAAATGGTGGAGTAACTCTGCGGGACAGGCGGCATCTCTAGAGAGAAGGAGTGGGTGGCATTTCTGGTCGAGACTCTTCTGCAGACGGAGAGTCAGGGGAGATAGAGACTAGAGATATGGAAGGGTAAGGGGTGAAAAAGAAAGATCAAAGCAGATGCTGATCAAGGAAATGTAGAATGGTTTGTTGAGTGCTGGAGGGAAGGTGAAAACAAGGCAAACATTCAGAAAAGTTAATCAGGAGGACAGTGAAACTAGTCAGAGAACTAGGGTGGGGAGGAACGGAGAGAGAGGAAAACAAGGGTTACTTGAAGTTAGAGAAATCAATAGAGTTACTCCAGCATTTTGTGCCTATCTATCAGCATCTGCAGTTCCTTCCTATCATTTCACTTACTGACAGACAGAAGGATAGTATGAGTACACGATACATGATGACACACATGCAGTTTGCAGTTACATGTGTGTTAACTGTGTGACTGAGCTCAAACAGACTGCTGGCCATTGGTGTCCAAGCGCTGGGTGAATTTCCACATGTCCACAGAGCCATTGAGAGTGGTACCAGTGTCAGTCCCAGAGGAGGTATGTTCTAACCTCCGCCAGTGTGTAAAATTATGAGAGGAATAGGTCGGATAGATGCACAGTGTCTTGCCCAGAGTTGGGGAATCGAGGACCAGAGGACATAGGTTTAGGGTGAAGGGGAACAGATTTAATAGGAATCTGAGGGGTAACTTTTTCACACAAAGGGTGATGGGGTGTATGGAATGAGCTGCTGGAGGAGTTAGTTGAGGCTGGGACTATACCAACATTTAAGAAACAATTATATAGTTACATGGATAGGACAGGTTTGGAGGGATATGGACCAAATGCGGGCAGGTGGGGCTAGTGTAGCTGGGACATGTTGGCCGGTGTGGGCAAATTGGGCTGAAGGGCCTGTTTCCAGGCTGTATCACTCTGTGTCTCTCTGAGGACTGCAGGCGATGAAGGAACCATCTCAATCAACCAGATACCATTGCTCAAGGCATGTACGATGAAATGCAGAGATAGTGAAATGATCAACTTGATAGAAAGTATGAGGAGAAGCAATATAAGCTAAAAGCCACAATGCTAAAGAGGTTGCACGATCAGGAGTCAAATGCTTGAATGAGATAAATTGAAAAGGCTATTGAAAAGCACACAGAATACTTGCTTTATTAATATATCATAAGCTCTTTACGAATCATTGGTTATGCATCAGCTGGAGTATTATCCCCAATTCAGGACCGTAAAGGACAGTTTACTTTAATAAAGGATGAAACAACTTGTTCTCTGCTGTTATCAGACTACTGTAGGGACCTCTCATAGGCCAAGGGTGTATTCCTGATCTCCCAATCTACCTCACTGTGGTCCTTGCACTTTTTCTTTATTTTATCTGCACTCTCTCTGTAGCTGTAATATTGCAGCTTTATATTCTGCACTATATCCTGGTTGTTTTTCACTTTAATAGACAATAGGTGCAGGAGGAGGCCATTCGGCCCTTCGAGCCAGCAACGCCATTCAATGTGATCATGGCTGATCATTCTCAATCAGTACCCCGTTCCTGCCTTCTCCCCATACCCCCTGACTCAGCTATCCTTAAGAGCTCTATCTAGCTCTCCTTTTGAATGCATTCAGAGAATTGGCCTCCACTGCCTTCTGAGGCAGAGAATTCCACAGATTCACAACTCTCTGACTGAAAAAGTTTTTCCTCATCTCCGTTCTAAATGGCCTACCCCTTATTCTTAAACTGTGGCCCCTTGTTCTGGTCTCCCCCAACATTGGGAACATGTTTCCTGCCTCTAACGTGTCCAACCCCTTAATAATCTTATACATTTCGATAAGATCCCCTCTCATCCATTAAATTCCAGTGTATACAAGCCT
Source organism: Rhinoraja longicauda (assembly GCF_053455715.1). Classification (NCBI taxonomy): domain Eukaryota; kingdom Metazoa; phylum Chordata; class Chondrichthyes; order Rajiformes; family Arhynchobatidae; genus Rhinoraja; species Rhinoraja longicauda. The sequence goes on from NC_135990.1 coordinate 1,382,248, forward strand.
AGTCGCTCCAGTCTTTCAACATATGACAGACCCGCCATTCCGGGAATTAACCTAGTAAACCTACGCTGCACGCCCTCAATAGCAAGAATATCCTTCCTCAAATTTGGAGACCAAAACTGCACACAGTACTCCAGGTGCGGTCTCACTAGGGCCCTGTACAACTGCACACAGTACTCCAGGTGCGGTCTCACTAGGGCCCTGTACAACTGCACACAGTACTCCAGGTGCGGTCTCACTAGGGCCCTGTACAACTGCACACAGTACTCCAGGTGCGGTCTCACTAGGGCCCTGTACAACTGCACACAGTACTCCAGGTGCGGTCTCACTAGGGCCCTGTACAACTGCACACAGTACTCCAGGTGCGGTCTCACTAGGGCCCTGTACAACTGCACACAGTACTCCAGGTGCGGTCTCACTAGGGCCCTGTACAACTTTACGTTTCCCGTCTGGTTTACATACTCGTGCGTGGTATAGATTCTTCTTCCTTCGTGTCCATCGTCCATGTTTCAAATGTTACATCGCTGTCATCGTCCGTCCTGAAAAGGCCGCAAGCTTCCGGCGACAATCAGTGGGAGCCATCACTTGTACAGTAGATGATGGTGGTAGCAGAATTAGCTCAGGACACTTCCAGTTTCCAGCTCCGCCATGTGGACGATTCTGCTATGGGGCCATGGTATAGATTGACTGGGTAGCATGCAAAACTGTACATGTACCAATGATCAACCAATTCCAATTCCCCCTTGCATGGAGTCCAGAGGGATTTGCTGGAAGGCCACAGAAATGAGGGAGTTCAGTAATGGGGAGAGAAGCAAAAAGCTGTTCACATTTCCTTACAGTGCACACCCTTTAAGAGGGGGTTCAAAATCAGGAGTGGCCGCGGTTCAGAAGCTAGATGACGTAAATGTCAGGTGATTGATAAAAGGCACCAGCGATATTCACAACCATTGTCCACGCACAGTGTTGAGATGTGGAAAGTGGTGTCAGAATAGTGAGATTAGTTGGAGAGTGGGGCCAATAGGATCACTCTGCTGAATTCTGGTGCGTGTATTGGGCTGAATGGCCTCCCTTTCTGCTGGGCAATCCTCAGGTTCTATTCCAGCGGTAGATATATAAGCTGGTTTGCATCAATGTGGGGAAATGATGAATGAATTGTTCCAGTTGTTGTGCAGACACTTTGAGAGTGTTGGAGTGGTGAATTGCTGCAGATTGAATGTAAAGATCAGAGTTGTTCTTATCGAACCAGGATGTGACAAATGCTCAATATTTCATTTTTGTAATCTCAGCGGCCCCACATTTTGAACATGAAGCTTCGACTCTGCCCTCTGCGAATTGTGATCATTCTGCTGCAGATTTTCTATTCCTGCTTGCAGAAATCTCATTTTCTTATTCTACACCCTGTGCTCTCATACATTTCCGCTGCCTGTCATTTCTACATAATCGCCATTAGAACCACCTCCTGCTGGTGGCAGGATGCTGCATCCATCTTCCTTGTTATCGGCACTTTGAGTTGATTGCTCTCCAATGTAAGCCGGGGATGCCTTGGGCAAAAGGAGCATCAAGCCGGGGTTTTGTTATGTGGCACCATTTCCCGAAGAATTCCCAAGAAACCGGTTCACTTGGTGTTAGATTTCCTAACTCAGCTTAGGGTCTAAATCAGTGCAGCAGAAAGAGAACAGATTACAGGCCATTTTCAAACGGTGGTCCCTGCGGTAACTGTTGTCAGTGCATCAACTACACAGCAAGATTCCCAGGAGCTGAGCAGGTGATGCCCAAATCATGGGGTTCATTCCCAGTAATGACACCTGTGAGAATTAGGCCCACTGTGAGGCTGGCACGGTGGCACAGCGGTAGAGTTGCTGCCTTACAGCTCTTGCAACGCCGGAGACCTGGGTTCAACCCCAACTACGGGCTCTGTCTGTAAAGAGTTTGTACGTTCTCCCCGTGACCACGTGGGTTTTCTCCAAGATCTTCGGTTTCCTCCCACATTCTAAAGACGAGCAGGTTTGTGGGTTAATTGGCTTGGGTTTTGAATACTTGGTATAAGTGTAAATTGTCCTTAGTGTGCATAGGTTTGTGTTAATGTGCGGGGATCGCTGGTCGGCCTGGACTCGGTGGGCCGAAGAGCCTGTTTCGGCACTGTATCTCTAATCTAAACCATGCTGCTCTTTGAAAGGATGGCAGTGAGTTCTTTTATGTGCAATGAGAGAGCAAATGGGGCGTTGGTTTGAGGCCTCATCTGAAAGAGGTTCCGCTGAGGAAGTATGAGCAGTCAGTCTTTAAATTAAAAAACTAAAGTACAAGCAAAATATCTCTAAATTGCTGCCGTACACAAAAGGGGACAGAGCTCATAAGATCAGAGATTTGTTTGTGGTGCTCAAAGACTGGTGTTTGAGAGGTTTTTTTAAATGCATGGGTGCTGGTACCAGTACTCGGGAAAGAAAGAACTGTTCAGTTGGGACATACTTCACTTGAAAGACACAGCATGGAAACAGGCCCTTCAGCCCACCGAGTCCATGCCGCCCATCGATCACCTGGTCACAGTAGTTTTTTCATCCCACTTTCTCATCTAGTCCCTACCAGCTAGAGGAAATTTACAGAGGCCAATTAATTCCCTTGTCAAGTATCTATACACTGTAAATGGATTGATTGTAATCATGTGTTGTCTTTCTGCTGACTGGTTAGCACGCAACAAAAGCATTTCACCGTACCTCGGTACACGTGACAATAAACTGAACTGAAACTGAAAGCTACAAACCGGCATGTCTTTGGGATGTGGGAGGGAGCCGAGATGGACACAAAAAGCTGGAGTAACTCAGCGGGTCAGGCAGCATCTCTGGAGAGAAGGAATGGGCGACGTTTTGGGTCGAGACAGTTTTTTAGATAATGGGTTTCTTCAGTCTGAAGAAGGGTCTTGACCCGAAACGTCGTCCATTCCTTCTCTCCAGAGATGCTGCCTGTCCCGCTGAGTTACTCCAGCATTTTGTGTCTATCTTCGAGTCACTGGTAAGAGTAGATTGTATGATACAATACGATACGATACGATACGATACGATAGAACTTTATTTATCCCAGGAGGGAAATTGATCTGCCAACAGTCATAAAAAACACGAAATACATGAAACAGAAAATTAAAGTGATGAGTGGAAAGGCTTGTGGGATGTGCAAAGATTGGGGAGGGGGGGGGGGGGGGAGGGGAGGGGGTCAGTCTCAGTCTATCCCACGACAGAAGGGGGGTTGTACAGTTTGAGAGCCACAGGGAAGAAGGATCTCCTGTGGTTTTCTGTGCTGCATCTTGGTGGAACCAGCCTGTTGCTGAAGGTACTGTGGGCATGCACTTTTACAATATGTAGACAATTCAATAGCAGGTGAACTGCAGGGCAAAGGCATAAGCAGTGTACACTGAGGGCATGTAGGAAAGGTAGTGTCGTATAATGGGTGACTTTAAACCTCGTCAGTTGACAAATTCAACGTAGAAACTTTCGCCAGAGTGAATTCAGGAAGTACTTTAGGTTGTGGCTACTTTAGATCTGACTGTGCAATGAGGCTTGCTTAATTAATGATCCTGTCATAAAGGATCCTTAGGAGAAGAGACTTCATAATATGATAGAATTTCATATTCCATTTGAATGTGAGAAACTTCAGTGTGAAACTAATGTCTTAAATAAATGTGATTAGGACAAATGAAAGTCGAGTTGGGAAAAGGTGGACTGGGACCATAAATAAGGAGAAGGAGATGGAGAAATAATAGGAATAGACAATAGACAATAGGTGCAGGAGGAGGCCATTCGGCCCTTCGAGCCAGCACCGCCATTCAATGTGATCATGGCTGATCATTCTCAATCAGTACCCCGTTCCTGCCTTCTCCCCATACCCCCTGACTCCGCTATCCTTAAGAGCTCTATCTAGCTCTCCCTTGAATGCATTCAGAGAATTGGCCTCCACTGCCCTCTGAGGCAGAGAATTCCACAGATTCACAACTCTCTGACTGAAAAAGTTTTTCCTCATCTCTGTTCTAAATGGCCTACCCCTTATTCTTAAACTGTGGCCCCTGGTTCTGGACTCCCCCAACATTGGGAACATGTTTCCTGCCTCTAATGTGTCCAACCCCTTAATAATCTTATACGTTTCGATAAGATCCCCTCTCATCCTTCTAAATTCTGAGGGGTGACTTTTTCACATAGAGGGTGGTGGGTGTATGGAACGAGCTGCCAGAGGAGGTAGTTGAGGCTGGGACTATCCCAACATTTAACAAAAAATTAGACCGGTCCATGGATAGAACAGGTTTGGAGGGATATGAACCAAATGCAGGCAGGTGGGACTAGTGTAGCTGGGACATGTTGGCCGGTGTGGGCACGTTGGGCCAAAGGGCTTGTTTCCACGTTGTATCAGTCTATGACTCTCTTTATGAGAAACAGTGACAGACAAATGTTATCATTATCATTTCCAGGTACATTCCATTGGGAAGTAAAGTCTGGACCCAGAAGGATGGTCCATTCATGGCTAACAACAAAAGCCATGGTTTGTACCAAGTTTAAAGAAAATATATATAATGTTATGAATGTTAGCAAAAATCTGTAAGACTTTAGAAGCCAGCAAAGGGAGAATGAAAAGTAAATACTGAGGGAGAAGGCAGATTATTAAACTAAACTATAAGTAGATGTTGGCTTCCAAGAAGATCATACTCAGAAAATAATGTCCATAAGGGATAGGAGCAGAATTAGGCCATTCAGCCCATCAAGTCTACTCTGCCATTCCATCTGATCTATCTCCCTCCTAACCCCATTCTCCTGCCTTCTCCCCATAACCTCTGACACCCGTACTCATTAAGAATCTATCTATCTCTCCCTTAAATATATCTATTGCCTTGGCCTCCACAGCCTTCTGTGGCAAAGAATTCCACAGATTCACCACCCTCTGACTAAAGAAATTCCTCCTCCTCTCCTTTCTAAAAGAACGGTGTTTAATTCTGAGGCTATGACCTCTAGTCCTAGACTCTAATAGCGAGCAATAAAGAAATAGCGAGACTTTGAACAAAATATTTTCGTGGGAGAAAGCTTTTTCGTAATAGTAGAAAATCAGTGGGCAAAATAGAAAGTGGAATTTAAATGCAATAATCATCACTGGAGATAAAATATGACTAAGCAATTAGACCAGAAACAAATCTATCCCCTAAAACGTTTTGGTCTCCATCCTAGGCCCTTTTACACACAGCTTTAACTATGGTGAATAAATTTGTTGTGATCTTCTAAAATTGATTCTCTTTTGGATTGGCCCTAACACTTTGGAAAATAGCATATGTACATATTTCACTTTGGCAGCTTACAAACCAGCGGCATGAATATTGACCTCTCTAACTCCAAGTAACCCTGGCTTTCCCTCTCTCTCCATCCCTCCCCATCCTAGTTCCCCGACCTGTCTGACTGTCTTCCTGATTCCATTTTATCTCTCTATGCTTCGTTGTCAGCTTCCCCTAGCTAACAATGATCCATTCTACATTTTCCTTGAAACTCCGTCCCCTTTGATGTCTCGTTTTCACACCTCACCCTTCCACATCTCTGTGTCTCCCTCTCCCCTGACTCTCAGTCTGAAGAAGGGTCTCGACCCAAAACGTCACCCATTCCTTCTATCCAGAGATGCTGCCTGTCCCGCCTAGTTACTCCAGTATTTTGTGCCTTCTTTTCAGCATATGTACACCCCTAGTCAAGAAAGGAGAAAAGGGATAGGTGGTGTTTCAGCTTGAAGCACATCTCTGGTCTGCTGCCTGACTTGCTGAGTTACTCTGGTCTTTTGTGTTTATCTTTGGTTTAAGCCAAAGTTCTTCCCTTCACTTATCACTTGCCAGGTTTTACCCCACCCCCGCTTCTTTTCCAGCTTTCTCTCTCCCCCCCCCCCACCCCCCCCCCCCCACTACAATCAGTCTGATGAATGGTCCCAACCTGAAACATTGCCTAGCCATGCCTTCCACAGATGCTGTCTGACCGGCTGAGTTACTCCAGCAATTGTGTTTTACTTTAGTACAGACCGATTGTCCAGTCAGCATTGAATTTGTCATTTGGCGGGGGATTGAGATGGGGAATTAAAATGCTGTTGAATTAGCAACTGAGAGTTCCAGGTGGCCAAGACCCACAGAGCACAGGTGATCAGCAAACCAGTGGCTGACCTGCATTTCAATAGTCAATAGTCAATAGTCAATAGTCATTTATTTGTCACATACACATAAATGTGCAGTGAAATGAAAAATTACCTGCAGTTCAACAATAAGACCAATAAGAATAATCAATAAAAATGCAATAACACATACAATCATAAACCAACCAAACAAAAGAAACATCCATCACAGTGAGTCTCCTCCAGTCCCTCCTCACTGTGATGGAAGGCCAGAATATATTTTCTCTTCCCCTGCCGCCTTCTCCCACGGTCAGGCTGTTGGGGTTACCATGTCGGGGCGGTCGGGGCTCCCAACATTGAAGCCCCCGCCCGGGCGGAGAAAATCCCGTGGCCTATTTCAGCCTTCCCAATGGAGAGGAGGCCACATCAAGAGCAAGGAATGCAATAGAGAGGGTTTGGAGGAGGTGCAGGTGAATCTCTGCCTCACCTGGAAGTGCTGTTTGGGTCATTGGATGGTGATGGGGCTGGACGTGCAGGGACAGGTGGTGCATCTCCGAGGGTTGTAGGTCAATGTTGCTGGGCAGGGATGGGCAAATCTGAGACCGTGAGATCAGGAGAGGGGGAGAGAGGTGCCGGAAATGGTGCAAGTGAGGGTAGACACGGGAAGTTCGGCACGCGTGCAAGAGGCAGCAGCAACACAGTTGTTGATGAGGCAGAGAAAGAGTGCCGGAGTCGACTGGAACAAAGACTGCTCCGTGTTTGACATGATGGAGGCTGAGAAGTTCTATCCAGTCCTGGCGAATCTCGAACCATAAGGCAGAGTTTCAGAGTAGGGGGCCACATTAGAGGCAGGAAACATGTTCCCAATGTTGGGGGAGTCCAGAACAAGGGGCCACAGTTTAAGAATAAGGGGTAGGCCATTTAGAACGGAGATGAGGAAGAACTTTTTCAGTCAGAGAGTGGTGAAGGTGTGGAATTCTCTGTCTCAGAAGGCAGTGGAGGCCAGTTTGTTGGATGCTTTCAAGAGAGAGCTGGATAGAGCTCTTAAGGATAGCGGAGTGAGGGGGTATGGGGAGAAGGCAGGAACGGGGTACTGATTGAGAGTGATCAGCCATGATCGCATTGAATGGCGGTGCTGGCTCGAAGGGCTGAATGGCCTACTCCTGCACCTATTGTCTATTGTCTATTGTCTATTGAGTAAGAAATTGAGGAGGATATATTCTCTCCTGGGTTGTCAACCTTTGGATTTTCTGGAGGTTTCTTTTTCTCATTTAAAAGATATTTGGCCAGGAAAGGATTAGAGAGATATGGACCATACATGGGCAGGTGGAACGAGCTATGGTGCATCTCAATCAGCATGGACAGGTTGAAGTCAGACAGGTTGAGTTTCAGAGGCAGATTCATGCATGTTTACTGTCCACAGTTGAAAACGTATTCATGTTATGGTAGATAGACACAAAATGCTGGAGTAACTCAGTGGGACAGGCAGCATCTCTGGAGAGAAGGAATGGGTGACGTTTCGGGTCGAGACCCTTCTTCAGGCTGATATTTTGGTAGATCAGTCGGTTCCTGCTTTTCGTTGTGTCACCAACAAATTTAATGAGCCTCCCTTTGGTGCCTTCACCCGAACCAATGTTTCCACAGCCTTGTTATTGTCATGTGCACAGAGACACCGTGAAATGCTTGTTCTTCATGCTAGCCATCAAATCATGCCACACATGAGCATAGACACAAAGGCTGGGGTAACTCAGCGGGTCAGGCAGCATCTCAGGAGAGAAGGAATGGGTGACGTTTCGGGTCGAGACCCTTCTTCAGACTGAGAGTCAGGGGAGAGGGAGACACAGAGATATGGACTCAGATCAGTCTGGAGAGAAGGCAGGTATGGGATACTGAGTTGGATGATCAGCCATGATCATATTGAATGGCGGTGCAGGCTCGAAGGGCCGAATGGCCTACTCCTGCACCTATTTTCTATGTTTCTATGTCTCTATGACCCGAAACGTCACCCATTCCTTCTCTCCAGAGATGCCGCCTGACCCGCTGAGTTACTCCAGCATTTTGCGTCTACCTTCAATTTGAACCAGCATCTGCAGTTATTTTCCTCCACACATGAGCGTGATGGATCCTTTCTGGAACAGCATGCAGAGAGTCCCCACACTCTGGCATCAGCTTGCAAGGTGCAAGTCTCTGAAACGTCCGATTGAAATAGTACAAAGCTGAGCCGGCAGCCCCAGCCCCAGCCCCTGTGGCACATTATGCATTGCATCCTGCCAACCAGAGATAGACCTATTCCCCCAATCTGCTTCCTGTTAGCCAGTCAGTCTTCCATCCACAACAATACGTTGCCTCCTGCACCACAAGCTATTATTTCCTGCAGAATCATCCGATGCGATTCCTCATCAAATGCCTCCTGGTAATCCAAATATCGTCCTTCCACCTGTCCCCCTTTATCAACAGCATATGCTATTTCTTCAAGTATGAGGCTGAGTGAAGACACAGTCATTCTGATGCTGATCCCTTGGTTAAATAGCGCGCTGAAACGCAGTGTTTAGGCTCAATACATGAGCAGTGAATATTGGAGAAGGCAGCTGGCAGATTGTGATGCTCATAAATTCATGTAACAACAATTGAGTGCCTTTGGAACAGGAGGAAAATTTGTAAAGAAAAGAGCAAACCTAATTCTAGTTCCTCCTCATCTCTGCTTTTTGTACTCTCAAGGGCAAATATATCCTTCTTCTGATTAGAGGAGCAGAACTGTACACTGCATTGCAAGCCAACGCAGGGCACTGGCTGTGAAGTATTCTCCTGTAAATATCCAGGCCAGTCAGTGTTATTCCACTGTAATGGTGCTACTATTAAGCTTGTGTGAACATCATTCTGGCGTGTAGTGATGCATGCCGTTCTCTGACAGCAACATCCGTCTCTGAGTGCCATCTTTTCTCTCTATTATATTACAATATCATCGCGGGCTTAGTGAAGGGAAAAAAAGGAGGATGACATTTAATAAAATGTATCACTCAAATCGAAGAGATAGAGCTCACAATCAGCTCCTCAGCATCCTATTAGGCTGAACGCTCTAGTGACAGCACTTTGAAATACACGCAGCTTTATTCAATGTGATGGGAAATCTGATTGCGAGTCCTTTTTACCAGTTCTTAAAGGCTAGCGTTCTCCTGGGGGTGGGAGATCAGAGAGATCTCAACATTGATCAGCCCTAACGCTGATTCTTTACACCGTGATTCCCCTGCCCCTTGCTTGCTCGGCTTGTTGTTCTCTCGATCACTTCCCTTTCTCCTGCTGCATCTCCCTCTTTCTCTCAATATCCCTTTCCTGTCCTTTTCTCCCCATTGATACCCCACTCAATCTCTGACAGCTTCTTGCCCCCTCTTTCCCCTATTTTCCTTTAGTTCGAGTAATTTATTTTGCTTTCTCTCTCTCACTCTCTCTCTCACTCTCTCTCTCTCTCTCCCTCTCCCCCTCTCTCCCCCTCTCTCCCCCCCTCTCTCTCTCTCTCTCTTCTCTCTCTCTCTCTCTCTCTCTCTCTCTCTCTCTCTCTCTCTCTCTCTCTCTCTCTCTCTCTCTCTCTCTCTCTCCCTCTCTCTCTCTCTCTCTCCCTCTCTCCCTGTCACCCTCTCTCCCTCTCTCCCTCCCTCCCTCCCTCTCTCTCTCTCACTCTCTCTCTCTCTCCCTCTCCCCCTCTCTCCCCCTCTCCCCCCCCCTCTCTCCCTCCCTCTCCCCCTCTCTCTCTCTCTCCCACCCTTTCTCCCATTCCTATGCTCACCTACCCTCTCCCCCTCCCATTCACTACCACCCCTCTCACCCTCTGCCTCCCACACTCCCTCTCCATCACCCTCTCTCTCCCCTTCCCACCCTTTCTCCCCCTCCCCTTTCTCTACCTCTCCTACCCACTCCCCTTGCTCTCACTTCCTCCCCTCCTCCCTCCCTCCCTCCCTCCCTCCCTCCCTCCCTCCCTCCCTCCCTCCCTCCCTCCCTCCCTCCCTTTATGTCTCTCTATCCATCCATCCCTCTCCAGTTGATGAGGAGCGGACCGTGTGAAAGCAGTGGGTCTCCCGTCCAAACCGCCAGGGGAAATAGATCAGCATTTCCCTGATTCTGTTTTGTCTTTTAAGATCCTAGTGTTTGAGTCAATTTATGAGTGTAATATTATAGAGTCCACTAAAGTAGTGCAGTGTGTGAGCATAAAGCATACATAACTGATGACCACAGCACCAGAATCACACATTTATAGCAGCCGGAGTTAAGAGGAACGATGATTCTTCCACATTAAGATAAAAATGTCTCATTTAGTCGTTGGCAGACATTTGCATTTCTACCATATTCAGTCCCGTGAAGGAAGCTGGTGAAAGCTTCTACTTCATTGAGAAAGTATCAAGAATTTATGATATTTCCAAGGTAATTATATTCATGAGCACAATGTTTATTGATTATTGTTTAAGGATATCTCCAGAACAGGTGAACCTGGCAATGAACTTTCCATTTAATGAGAGTCAGAGTATATTGACTTTCAGTGGTTTAAATAATGGCTCAGACCAGAGGCTTAGGCAAAGGCCTGTGTTTGTCTTCAGTGCTCGGTGGAGCTCTTACAGATAGAGGACGTTGTGGTTGTGGAGCCTGGCCTGGACAGAATGAGCTGCCCCAAGGCTGGTAGACTGCTGTGTTGGGCCTCACTGTACCTGCATGAGGGGAGTGTAGGTCAGACCAACACTGGACGACCTCCTGCTTTCACATTGTTGGAGGGTGGCACAGCCCTGCAGCAGGTAGAGCTGCTGCTTCACGGCACCAGAGACCCAGGTTCAATCCTGACCTCAGGTACTGTCTGTGTGGAGTTTGCACATTCTCCCTGTGTTTAGTTGTTTAGAGATACAGCTCGGGAACAGGCCCTTCAGCCCATCGAGTCCACACTGATCAGCGATCCCCGCACATTGCTGCTGTAACACTGTAAATTTCCCCGGTGTGGGACGAATAAAGGAATATATTATTATTATTATTATTATTAACACTATCCTACACACACTCGGGACAATTTACACTTATACCGAGCCATTAACCTGCAAACCTGCACGTCTTTGGAGTGCGGGAGGAAACCGAAGATCTCGGAGAAAGTCCAAGCAGGTCACGGGGTGAAGGTACAAACTCCGTACAAACAGCATCCTTAGTTGGGATGGAACCCGGGTCTCTGGCACTGCAAGCGCTGCAAGGCAGCAACTCTACCGCTGCACCACCGTGCTATGACTGTGTGGGTTTCCTCCGGGTGCTCCGGTTTCCTCCCACATCCCAAAGACGTGCAGGTTTGTAGGTTAATTGGCTTCTAGTAAGTTATGCCTAGTGTGTAGGGAATGGAACAAGTGTGAACGGGTGATCAGTGGTCGGTGTGGACACGGTGGGCCGAAGGACCTGTTTCTGTGCTGTATCTCTAAACTAAACTACAGCCACTGTGTTTCGCTCTTGCCTTTGTGTAATGCCAAGCCCCACTCCCTGAGTCTGAAGGACTAAACACAGGCTGATACTTCATTAGGGGCAGGAGAGGACGTCCACACACAGTTGTGGGCTCGGTGGATGAGATTTTAAGCCAAGGCCCTATCTGTATTCGCAAGTAAATTAAAAGTGCCATGACAACATTTTGAAGATCAAAGTTCTGCCATCCCACCTGATATTAAACTTTAAATCAATATTAATATAAAGAACAGCAGTAATTGTCACTTTGTTTTGGGGACTGGAATACGCTCTGTGTTTTTTGTATCATGATATGATCAAACTTCAGAGGAGTCAACCAGCTATCTTCATTGGAGTTCCTCAGAGCATGGAGAGAGCTGTCGATATGTAAGCCAGAGCTAAACATAGTGTTGGAGGAACTCAGTGGGTCAGGCGGCATCTCTGGAGAAAAATAATAGATGACGATTTGGTTTGAGATGCATCTTCCTTTTCTCCAGAGATGCTGCCTGTCCCGCTGAGTTACTCCTGCTTTTTGTGTCTAACTTCAGTTTAAACCAGCATCTGCAGTTCCTTCCTACACAAGTGCTGCAGGAACTCAGCAGGTCAGGCAGCATCTGTGGAGGGAATGAACAGATGACGTTTCGGGTTGGGACCCTGCCTCAGACTGATGGAGTTGGGGGGGAAAAAGCAGGAATATAGAGGTGGGGGCAGGACTGAGCCTGGCACGCAATGGGTGGATTCCATTCCTTTGGCCCGAAGAAGAGTCCTGACCCAAGACGTCACCTGCCCATTCCCTCCACAGATGCTGCCTGACCCGCAGAGTTCCTCCAGCACTTTGTGTTTTGTTCATGTTTACATATCTACAGTGATTTCCATGCTCTTAGGATTTTCAACAGAGAAAGCTGGTTGACTCCTCTCACTTTCAATCAATGCAGCAGAACCAAACTACCGCAACTAGAGAGCAGTCCTGAACTACTGTCAACCTCATTGGTGACCCTCGGATTATCCTCAATCAGACTTTACTGGCTTCACCTTGCACTAAACCTTATTCCCTTTATCATGTCTCTGCACACTGGAAATGACAACTTTTTCAGTCAGAGAGTTGTGAATCTGTGGAATTCTCTGCCTCAGAAGGCAGTGGAGGCCAATTCTCTGAATGCATTCAAGAGAGAGCTGGATAGAGCTCTTAAGGATAGCGGAGTCAGGGGGTATGGGGAGAAGGCAGGAACGGGGTACTGATTGAGAATGATCAGCCATGATCACATTGAATGGCGGTGCTGGCTTGAAGGGCCGAATGGCCTCCTCCTGCACCTATTGTCTATTGTCTATTGTCTATTGACTCGATTGTAATCACGTATTGTCTTTCCGCTGACAGGTTAGCAGACAACAAGAGCTTTTCACTGTACCTCAGTACACGTGACAATAAACTAATAAACTAAATAAATAATAAATATAATATAATGATAAGTATAAAATAAATATAATAAATAAATAAACTGAAACTGAAAACTGAAACTGTTGTCTTACAGAAAACACAGTGACCTATTCAAGTTCCCCAAATAAAATGGCAATAACTTGTTGTTTTTATTAATATTGATTTACAGTTTATCATCAGGTGGGAATGCTGGAAGGGCTTTGTTCTTTAAAATATTGTCACGGCACTTTTAATTTACTTGGGTTTAAAAATCTGAACACTTTTTTAGCACAGTAGCTCAGCTAGTAGAGCTGCTGCCTCAGCACCAGTGGCCTGGATTCAATCCTGACCTTGGTTCCTGTCTGTGTGGAGTTTGCATGTTCTCCCTGTGACATTGTGGGTCACTTCAGGGTGCCCTGGTTTCCCCCTGCATCGCAAAGATGTGCAGGTTTGTAGGTTAATTGGTCTCTGTAAATTGCCCCCTACTGTATAGGGGGAGGGTGAGATTTAGCTCTCGGGGAATCAAGGGGTATGAGGAGTGTTCTGCCCCAGGCTTTTGAATTCTTTTAGCACTGTTTTAGCAGCGCCCATAGTGGTGATTTGTTTGATCAGGAAGTGGGTCTTTTGTGACCTCTTGTGACCTCAAAGCGTGACCTCAAAGCAGCCATTGTCTCCTCAGGCAGTCCAAGAAGCAAACTTGTATATCTGCAGCCATCCTTTCCTTTAAGCTTGTGAAAGCATCATCTTTTCACTCTTGATTCATGAATATGCACCTACAACGGCATCTTAATAAAAGGCACAACTAAGATGATCCCTGACTCTTATGCATTTATTGGACGGAGTTTGGCTGGCTGTTAAATTGTGTCACCACATAATGAGAACATTACAGTGAAAAGATGTCAATCCTACAAGCAAAGCAAGCTTCATGGTAGTAGACTGCATACAAATTCTGCATCATGTCTGAAGAAGGCAGACCAACGGCCCCTGCAGAGGAAGGCAAGGCCATCGCCATGGCAGCGTCAACACTCTACACGACGGGCCATATGTCAGAGGCGGGCTCAGGACGTTCTGGTTCATCACGACTATCACGTCGATCTGGGTCATCAGCTGCTGCTGCAGCCGCCAAGGCCCGTGCTCACGCTGAAGCCGCACAGACACGTGCACAATTTACACAGAGGGAAAATGCCATCAAACTTGATAAAATTAAACTGGGGATGACCCACCAGCTTGACCGGGCCAAATTAGAGGCAGACTTAGATATGTTACGTCAGGAAAAGGAGGCAGCCGCCGCTCTGGTTCAAGCCGAAGTACTAGAGGCAGCAGCGGCAGCAGAGCTCGATGAAGAGTTCCCGAGAAAGTCAAACCATGCCACCTCAGTGCAAAGCAGAATGGATCGTACGGGAGTCTCTGTAAGGGCACAAGCTGACTTCACTGAGAGGGCTAAAACAAACGCAGAACGCTTGTACAAGAGAGAGCCGCCTTTCCAAAATCATCCCGATTCAGCCAATAGCAAGCAGCTCATTCATACACACTCTGCATACCAGGAAGGCATTTCAGCACATCCAAAGCTAACCAAGCTCGAGTCTCTCGACCCCCATCCATATTACTCCAGACATGGAGATGACCTCAGGGCAGGCTCACACCCAGCACCCCATCAACAGCCAGACTCTCGAGACATGTTAGACTTTGCTAGATTCTTAGCACGTCGTGAACTCATTAATACAGGTCTCACGAAGTTCGACGACCGACCAGAGACTTTCAGGGCATGGAAGTCAGCTTTCATCAACGCCATTCACGGCCTAGATCTTGCAGCTGGCGAGGAACTGGATTTACTCACAAAATGGTTGGGCAAGGAACCATCAGAGCATGTGAGGAGAATTCGATCTGTCCACGTGTCTGACCCCAGTGCAGCTGTAGAAATGGCTTGGGGTAGGTCCGATTGGGGAGAAGCTGCCCCATTATCTACAAGAGAGGTGGATTTCTCATGGCATGAAGTACAAAGAGGAAAACTATGACTGCTTCCCTCCATTCTAGTATTTCACCAATTTCAACTGCCGTGAGGCAAAGGCAAGGAATCACCTTCCTCAGCAGTAACCCTACGAAAGGTGACAAATTTACACCCAAGGACAACAGTCAGAGAATGGCCATTGCTGTTAACAAAATGGATGTCTTCCCCAAAACACCCTCCTACGTAGATCCATCTCCTGAAGAAAATGACCCACTGTCCTATTCATAATAAGCCTCACCCCTTGAGGAAGTGTCAAGGCTTCCGTATGAAGACACTGGAGGAGCGGAAAGTTTATTTGAAGGACAATGGCATCTGCTTCAGGTGCTGTGCATCTTCCTCTCATTTGGCACGTAATTGCAATGCTGCGGTTAAGTGTACGGAGTGCGCCAGTGAAAACCACAGCACTGCCCTCCATCCAGGTCCACCCCCTTCAGCTTCTCAAGCATCCAGCCCCTCTACAGGTCATGGCGGGGAGGAAGGAGCCTCGTCTTCATTACCATCCGTGAACAGCGCATGTACAGAGGTCTGTGGCAAAGGTCTTACAGCCAGGTCCTGTTCAAAGATTTGTTTGGTCCAAGTCTATCCAAAGGGTAGACGGGAGAATGCAGTGAAGATGTACGCAATGCTCGCCGATCAAAGCAACCGATCGCTAGCAAAGTCAGAGTTTTTTGAGCACTTTCACATCAACAGTAAAGCATCTCCTTACTCATTGAAGACCTGTGTCGGCATCACAGACACAGCCGGGAGAAGAGCTGACGTTTATCAGATCGAGCCTGTACATGGTGGAGTTAGTCTGTCACTCCCAACACTGATAGAATGTAATGAAATACTGGATAACAGATCTGAGATACCTACACCTGAGGCTGCCCGTTACCACCCACACTTGAAGTTCATTGCCCCAGAAATCCCAGAGCTGGATGAGAAAGCTCAAATCCTCCTACTGCTAGGCCGCGACATCTTGAGAGTCCACAAGGTGAGGAAGCGAGTGAACGGGCCTCACGACGCCCCCTTTGGCCTCAAGCTGGACCTGGGGTGGGTTCTAGTAGGTGATGTGTGTTTGGGCAGCTCTCATATGCCAAGAGTGCAATGCTTCAGAACCAGTGTGTTAGAGAATGGCAGGCCTTCAACCTTCACCCCGTGCGAAAACCACATCCATCTCAAAGAGAAGCTGAGCATCAGAGATGACAAACATGGGTTTCATCACGCCTTCAAAGGTGACTCTACAGGCAAAAACAGACAAAGATCACGTTTCACGATCCGTTCCTGCCTTTCAACTTAAGAATATAAATTGGCTTACAGGGCCAAATTTTCTCTACAAGCCATCCACATATCACCTTACCACACAAGCCTCCTTCGAACTGATAAGTCCAGAGATCGACTCTGAGATTCGCCCTCAGCCCCAAGTCGCCACATCTTCCACCAGAGTGAAAGACAGACAACTTGGTTCAGAACGCTTTGAGCGTTTCTCCACATGGGACAGTTTGCTGAAGGGAATCGCTTCACTTATCCATGTAGCCTGCTCTTCCAAGTCCTCCGCTGTCAATCGATCACACAGATGCACTGGTTGGCACCAGTGGGAACAACCGCATCCTCAAGAGGAGCTAGTTCAAGCCAAGACTGTAGCCATCCTCTCTGTTCAAAGGTCAGTTTTCCCCGAGGAATACAACGTTCTCATGGAAAAGAGAAACATTCCCAAGAATAGTCCTCTGGCAATTTTGACTCCTGTCCTCGATGAGAATGGACTAATAAGAGTTGGCGGTCGTCCGGCACATGCACAACTGAACAGTGAAGAAAGGAATCCTGTTGTCTTACCCGGCCGCCACCACATCTCCACCTTATTGATACGTCACTATCATAACCGAGTCCAGCACCAGGGCCGCCTGTTCACTGAGGGAGCTGTGCGCACCGCGGGATTCAGGCTGATCGGTGGTAAGACATGTGTCAGCAGTGTTCTTCACAAATGCCTCGTATGCAGGAAGCTCCGTGGGAAAAACCAACACCAGGTGATGGCCAACCTACCAGAGGAACGAGTAAGCACATCTCCTCCATTCTCATATGTCGGTCCGGATGTGTTTGGTCCTTTCACAGTCACCGCACGCAGAACTAGAGGAGGGCATGCTCATGGCAAGCGCTGGGCTGTGCTTTTCTCTTGTATGAGCACCAGAGCAGTCCATATTGAAGGTATCGAGACGATGGAGACTTCAAGCTGCATTAATGCTCTCCGAAGGTTCTTTGCTATTCGAGGACCTGCAAGACAGTTGCGCTCTGACTGTGGAACAAACTTCGTAGGAGCAAGCAAAGAACTGGGATTCCACAAGATGGCGAAGGAACCAGTGGTTCAGGGATACCTGAGGGACCACACTTGCACATGGGAATTCAATCCGCCCCATGCCTCCCACATGGGAGGGGCCTGGGAGCGAATGATAGGGATTGTCCGAAGGATACTGGACTCTATGTTGATGCAGGGTCAAGTCACAACCTCTCTCTCATGAGGTTCTCTGCACATTCATGGCAGAAATCTCTGCGATAATAAATGCAAGACCATTGACTCCTGTGTCTACCGACCCAGATTCACCCTTGATACTTACCCCAGCCATGCTACTTACCCAAAAGGTTGGATTACCTCCTCCAATGGGAGTGTTCTCAGAAGGCAACCACTTCAGACAGAAATGGAAATGGGTGCAGAGTCTTGCTGACCAGTTCTGGTATCGCTGGAGACGTGAATATCTTCCCACTCTGCAGACCCGCCGCAAATGGAAGTCAACACAGCCGGATATTCAGAAGGGAGACCTTGTTCTGATGAGAGACGCTCAAGTAGTGCGCAATGAGTGGCCGATGGCACTTGTCTCCGATGTCTTTAAAAGTCCAGATGAGAAGGTACGCAAGATACAAATCAAGCTTTCCAAGGAAGGATCGTGCAAGACATACCTCAGACCGGTCACGGAAGTCGTACTTCTGTTGTCAAGGAAAGACCAAGATAGCTAACTAGTTATGACATCTTATAGATGCCAGGCGGGGAGTGTTCTGCCCCAGGCTTTGGAGTTCTTTTAGCACTGTTTTAGCAGCGCCCATAGTGGTGATTTGTTTGATCAGGAAGTGGGTCTTTTGTGACCTCTTGTGACCTCAAAGCGTGACCTCAAAGCAGCCATTGTCTCCTCAGGCAGTCCAAGAAGCAAACTTGTATATCTGCAGCCATCCTTTCCTTTAAGCTTGTGAAAGCATCATCTTTTCACTCTTGATTCATGAATATGCACCTACAACGGCATCTTAATAAAAGGCACAACTAAGATGATCCCTGACTCTTATGCATTTATTGGACGGAGTTTGGCTGGCTGTTAAATTGTGTCGCCACTTAATGAGAACAGTACAGGGAGAAAGCAGGAACGGGGTACTGATTTTGGATGATCAGCCATGATCATATTGAATGGCGGTGCTGGCTCGAAGGGCTGAATGGCCTACTCCTGCACCTTTTTTCCATGTTTCTATGAGAAAGCAGAATAATGTAGAACCAGTGTGAACGGTGATCGATGGTCGGTGTGGACTCGGAGGGCCGAAGAGCCTGTTTCCATGCTTCACCTCCAAACTCTAAACTAAAGGTGACAGGCTTTGCATTCACTCCCTATACGTTAGGGGTACCTTGCCAGTCTTTGCCTCTCCCCACCTCTCTTTTCCAACATTCCCCCCCCCCCCCCCCCATGATGGTGGGTTCCTGCCATCCCACAAAACAATATTCAACCAGTCTGATCTATTCCGTTTGATATCCAGAATGGATTAGAGAACTGGATTCAGCAAAATCATACTGCGTGTCGTATGGAAGATTAGCTGTACCAAGTCTAACAATTAGCTGGGCAAATCCACCCAGACATGCTGCCCATTAAATTACTGTCAAACATTGGCAAAGTGATGGAAGGTGAAGGTACCTGAAGACAGGAAATGGATTGTTTGCAATCTAGATTGTCTGAAGAAGGGTCTCGACCCGAAACGTCACCCATTCAGACCACACCTTCTCTCCAGAGATGCTGCCTGTCCCGCTGAGTTACTCCAGCATTTTGTGTCTATCTTAGATTGTTGACAAGGTGAACAGCAGCTGCTCCAGGGATCTTCAACACTGCTACCTGTACACATCAGCTCACGGGGCAAGGTCAGCAGATGTAAGGGGAATCCCACCGGCTCCATGCCCACCTCCACCCCCTGCACCATCCTGACATGAAAACATGCCCCCATCTCTTCAAAGTCACTAGGCTAAAATTAGACAATAGACAATAGACAATAGGTGCAGGAGGAGGCCATTCGACCCTTCGAGCCAGCACCGCCATCCAATGTGATCATGGCTGATCATTCTCAATCAGTACCCCGTTCCTGCCTTCTCCCCATACCCCCTGACTCCGCTATCCTTAAGAGCTCTATCTAGCTCTCTCTTGAATGCATTCAGAGAATTGGCCTCCACTACCTTCTGAGGCAGAGAATTCCACAGATTCACAACTCTCTGACTGAAAAAGTTTTTCCTCATCTCAGTTCTAAATGGCCTACCCCTTATTCTTAAACTGTGGCCCCTGGTTCTGGACTCCCCCAACATTGGGAACATGTTTCCTGCCTTTAACGTGTCCAACCCCTTAATAATCTTATACGTTTCGATAAGATCTCCTCTCATCCTTCTAAATTCCAGTGTATACAAGCCTAGTCACTCCAGTCTTTCAACATATGACAGTTCCCGCCATTCCGGGAATTAACCTAGTAAACCTACGCTGCACGCCCTCAATAGCAAGAATTCTGCATCTCTCCGCACTACTGTTGGAATCCTTCCTCCAAAAAGGTCAGGCAGCTCATAATCCCAAGGACGTGTTGGTGCTCATGCACCTGGACAAGAACCATTATTGGCGCGCGTTGACACCTGTTGCCCAGCACTGTTGTATCTGAGGTGGTGTTAGTGAATCAGCTGTCTCCTGGAACTACATCATCACCGCGGTAAACATGCAAAGAAAATTCTCAGTTAATGATCTCTGTTTCTACTGCACTTTGAGCCTTGATCTCCCAATTACCACCATTCTACCTGTGACAGCACAATTCTACAATATCCCGTCACTTATTTTTAATTGTGCTTTGTAACCTTGCTCTGTCCCCAGCCTGCACCAGTTCTGTAATCCTGAAACATATTAACACTCACCCAGTCCTAGCTTCTTGCATATTCCTGACTTTAATCAATCTGCTATTGCACTTCTGTCTTCAGACCTTGAAATTTATTCCCTAAATCTCTCCACTCTCGTTCTTATCACGCACTCCTTAAAACCGACCCAAGGTAGATTTAGCCCAAGCTTTTGGCCAGTTGTGAGTTGGTCAATACCTCCATGTGGCTCAGTATCAAAGCCTGACATGTTCCTGGAAAGAGTTCCTTGCATTTTACAACATTAAAGTTAAATAAATGGAAGTAGGTCCATCTCTGAAATCAAAAGTACCCCTCAGGAACATGGCAGCAAACCCTGCCGTGAGTAGACTAATGCAGGTAAATGTGTTGGAAGGAACTATAGATACTGGTTACACCGAAGATAGACACAAAATGCTGGAGTAACTCAGCGGGACAGGCAGCATCTCTGGAGAGAAGGAATGAATGATGTCACCCTTTACTTCTCTCCAGAGATGCTGCCTGTCCCGCTGAGTTACTCCAGCATTTTGTGTCTAATGCAGGTTAATGAGCTACTTTATGTTTGAGGCTGCCTGTTTGTTTTACAGTGCTGTTGACACAGCCAGAGCTGGCTGCTCTCAGTCACTCCCCAGATTCACCTCCTGCATATGTTCGTATTCTCGACACTTTTGTTTAAAGGCATATTGTGTGAATGGGCAGATGATCTTCTGAATGACTGGTTTATATTCATCCCAAAGGCCAGTGCTGGAATGTACATCAGTGCTTAGGTGATAATGGGATTGGAAAAAATTGTGTATTTCTATTTGAGTGTGGCTCTTATGAGAGCCATTAAGTTGGCCAAGTGCGGCCTCTTTGCAATGAAGTGTGACCAATTCAAGTTCTTTAATATTACTTCAATCTGCTTGACAGTTGTAGTTTAGCATTAATGGTGTCAAAGATAGCACCATAAACCATTTCTCAGTGATTCTTATCCGCATTTCACATGGCACTGTTCTAGTGGCAGTTTCTACTTCGGTGGCATTATGTAAACAGCAGGAACATTTCTACACAGTGAAGCACCTCTGAGTCTGCCCATCCTCTGAAAGGCAACGCTCTTCCATCAGCGAGCTGCTTCTCCTCTCTCGTCAGTGGCATAGCAGAATGGCGCCAGTTGGAAGCCAGTTTTGTGCAGAGGATTGCGACTGATAAGTGTAGTGGGAAGCAAATTAAGTTACGTTTATGTGAAGCAAAAACAAACTGCTGGAGGAACTCAGCGGGTCGGGCAGCATCCGTGGACTGGCACCGTTTCAAGTCGGGACTTTTCCTCAAACTCAAAATTCCAGCATCAGCTGTTTCTTGTGCCTATGTTTATATAGCATCCTTTATATGCATCCAAGTCCCACGGGGCCACAGTTTAAGAATAAGGGGTAGGCCATTTAGAACTGAGATGAGGAAAAACTTTTTCAGTCAGAGAGTTGTGAATCTGTGGAATTCTCTGCCTCAGAAGGCAGTGGAGGCCAATTCTCTGAATGCATTCAAGAGAGAGCTAGATAGAGCTCTTAAGGATAGCGGAGTCAGGGGGTATGGGGAGAAGGCAGGAACGGGGTACTGATTGAGAATGATCAGCCATGATCACATTGAATGGCGGTGCTGGCTCGAAGGGCCGAATGGCCTCCTCCTGCACCTATTGTCTATTGTCCTTCACGGCAGCATCAATGATCTCTACCACGCCACAATAGGTCAGATTATAGGCTGATAAAGAGGGAAGGCGGAAGGAACATCTTAAAGGGGTCGGAGACATTTAGGAAAGATCTTGCCTGCTGATGTCTGCAAGATATATCTGCTGATGGTAGATGTACATTGAAGAATGTGTATGAGGACATAGGGACAAGGCGTAAGAGAGAAGAAGCGTGAGGGGGTTACGGAGATGAGGAGAGGTGGGGCGAGAGAGGTTTGCAGAGATCAAATGGGGGTACAGGGGGGGGCAGATGTTGCAAAGGGTGTAGAATTGGGCTCTGTGCTGCTTCCTGATTGTGATGTGCTGGTTCATAGAAACATAGAAACATAGAAACATAGAAAATAGGTGCAGGAGTAGGCCATTTGGCCCTTCGAGCCTGCACCGCCATTCAATATGATCATGGCTGATCATCCAGCTCAGTAACCTGTACCTGCCTTCTCTCCATACCCCCTGATCCCTTTAGCCACAAGGGCCACATCTAACTCCCTCTTAAATATAGCCAATGAACTGGCCTCAACTACCTTCTGTGGCAGAGAATTCCACAGATTCACCACTCTCTGTGTGAAAAAAAACTTTCTCATCTCGGTCCTAAAAGACTTCCCCCTTATCCTTAAACTGTGACCCCTTGTTCTGGAGTTTCAGCTCAGGCTCAGGAGGAACCTGGGACACTGTGTGGGGTTTGTCCACTGGGTTTGTAGGGACGGGCCCAGTGAGTTTTCAAACTGTTGCTGTTTCCTTGCAGGCATCTCTTGCTTTATTTTAATGTGAGGAGTTAAGTATTCCAAATAATCTCATCATTTCTAGGTCACATAAAAGCCTACTCAGCAGGCCAGGCCATTTCGGCATTAAACCTCATTAAAATTTCATCGTTTTCCAGAGCTTGGAATGAAAGTTATAAACTCAATAAAAGCTAAATCAGTTGAAAAGGTTATAGAATGGTGCAGCATACTTATGTTGCAACCCTGCTTCACAGAGTGTGAGTCGGAAGAGCCAATATCACCATGGGGTCACTGCCAGCAAAGCTGCACAGAGATCTGACGTGTAGAAATTGTTGATTGTTGTTGACACATTGACGGGTGACAGCTAATCCCTTGCCAGTTGCATTTCAGTAGGAAGTTTGGAAGAAGGCCATTTAGCCCCTGAGAATATTGATGTCATCAGTAGATAAAAGTAAAAGACCCAAAGTGCTGGAGTACCTCAGCAAGTCAGGCAGCATTTGCCGAAGAGCATGTCTGGAGATCATGGATGGGTGATGTTCCAGGTCGGGACATCACCCAAAACTACTTAGAACCGTGGAGTTGTACAGCATGGAAACAGGCACTTTCGCCCACCTCCTCCATGCTGATCAACATGGTATATTGGGCCATTCCCATTTGCTGGCATTTGGCCCATAGCTCTCCAAACCCTTCCCGGCCATTTATCTGTCCAAATGTATGGAGACAATATGCTTCCATTATCTTATTTTAATGTGCTTTCAGATTTTTTTCCTCCTGTCTACATTATCCAAACATAATTATAAAAGATTCTTGTGTGGGTTGTAATATTCCTGTTGAATTTCTTTATATGCTCAATTGATATGGTATTTTATATCTACTTTGTCAACTTTTCTTGTTCTTTGTATTTCTCCTTGACCAGTAGAAATTGGTAATTGCGTGTAATCTATCATTTCAGCCAGGCATGGCTGTTCTTTGGCAAGTAGAGGCAACACCAAACACACTATTTGGTGGCACAAGCTAATGGAATCTCTTAGAGGCATACTGCATGGAAACTGGTCCTTTGGCCCAACTTGCCCGTGTGAACCAAGACGCCCCATCTACATTAGTCCCACCTGCCACCTTTGGCCCATATACTTTGGAACTTTTCCTATCCTGAACCTATCCAAATGTCTTTCAAGTGCTGTTGTTACGGTACTTGCTTTCTGCAATTCTACAGCTTTCTGCAATTCATTCCACATACCAGCACCCTCTGTGTGGAAAAGTTGCACCTCGGGTTCCTATTAACACTTTCTCTTCTCATCTTAAAACTATGTCCTCTAGTTCTTGATTCCCCTACTCTGGGTAAAAGACTGTGCATTCACCTTATCTAATCCCCACATGATTTTATACACCAATAAAAGATTACCCCTCATCGTTCTGCGCTCCAAGGAATTAAGTCCTAGACTGCCCAATCTCTCCCTGTAGCTCAGGGTCTTGAGTTCTGACAACAAACTTGTAAATCGTCTCTGCACTCTTCCCAGTTCTTTGGCAGAAGACAACATTATGATAGTGTGTGTTTAATACCATGACCAGTGATGGATTTCTAGGTGTTTTCTCTTGGGTACGGTCTAATTCTGTATCACCATAAATGAATGGTATCGGTTTATTATTATCATCCCGTGTTCTGAGTTATAGTGAAAACCTTTGTTTGCCATCCAGGCACATTGTACCATGCATGAGTACATCAAATGGTGAAAAAAGAGAAAGTGAACAGAGTGAAGGACATAGTGTTCCAGTTACAGAGAAAGTACAGATAAAAGAAAGTGCAAGGGCCGCAAAGAGGTAGATTGGGAGATCGGGAATCCATCCTTAGAATGTGAGAGGTTCCTTCAGTAGTCTGATAACAGTGTGGGCAAAGCTGTTCCTGAATCTGGTGGGACATGGTTTCAAACTTTGGATCTGCTGCCCAATGTTATGGGGAAAAGGCAGGAGAATGGGGTTGAGAGGGAAAGATAAATTAGCCGTGATTGAATGGCAGAGTAGACTTGATAGGTGGAATGGCCTAATTCTGCTTCTATCACTTATGAACTTCCGTGAGAGAGTGACCTGGATGTGAATGGTCTTTGATTATGTTTGCTGCTTTCCTGGGGCACTGTGGCATAGATGGAATCGATTGGGGTTGGGGGGGGGGGGAGGTTGGGGGGGGTTTGGGGGGGTTGGGGGGGGGTTTTGGGGGGGTTGGGGGGGGTTTGGGGGGGGTGGGGGAGGGGGGTTGGGGGGGTTGGGGGGGGGGGGTTGGGGAGGGGGGGGGAGAATGGTTTGCTTGATTCTCTAACCATTAACAGATTCAGCTTGTTTACTGAGCACAATCTCTGTTTCATCATGTTAAAATCAATCTTACCTAAATAGTACCTATTTATCATGTTGCATTAAAAAAACATTTTTACATTGCCATTAGATGAGTGTTCACACACTATTAGGCTGTTAACCACATCTGGTTCATTTTCAATACTGGATGTAATCTGACTGCTTAAGTTTTTTGATTCCTTGGTGAGGTATTGCAAAGCCTTTGCAATACCTAGAGTCTGAAGAAGGGTCCAGACCCGAAATGTCATCCATCATTGTTGAGTTTGAAGAAGGGTCGTAACCCAAAATGTTACCTATCCATATTGAGTCTGAAGAATGATCCTGACCCAAAACATCACCTATCCATGTTCTCCACAGATGCTGCCTAACCCACTGAGTTACTCCAGCACTCTGTGAAACGTCACCTATCCATGTTCTCCACAGATGCTGCCTGACCCGCTGAGTTACTCCAGCACTCTGTGAAACGTCACCTATCCATGTTCTCCACAGATTCTGCCTGGCCCGCTGAGTTACTCTGGTGTTTATCTCCTTCTTTGAGTAATGCACCATCTTCTCAGCATGTAATTTCCTTATCTGAAGGTATACAAAAGTTAAAATTCTTCTTGCGCTTTTTAATCTTTGTATTTTGCAAAAATAAGCTATATTGCCGTTGGACTTCTAACGCTGTGCAACATGCCAAAATGCTTCACAGCGGCACTCTCAAATATCCTACCTCAGCAATGGACCTCTTGGACTACCACAAACCTGTTTTATAATTATGTTTTGGGCTAATGACCAGTTTTGTGCACTGCCTTTTTCATTTTCACAGTCTTGTCAAATTGGGTGTTGTCTGAGTCCATCTGCCTGTGACGCTGCTGTGAGTTTGTCATTGTGCTTGCACCTCATCTAATTGTGCACATGACACAATGATTTCAACTTGATTGGGCATATTTTGAATCTGAGCTCGTCTACCATTTCACAGCTGCTAACACACAATTTCATTGCAACTCAAACTTCTGACTAGATTGACGCCCACCCCTCTTTATATCCTAACTCATCTTTAAATTGATTTCATTTCATTCACAGTCAACAACTCACCCCTTACTTCCCTGTAGAATAGATGTACATAATGTATCTCGTCGGTCTGTTCCTCTGTAGCTCATTTTTCTCTGTTTTTTGCAATGAATATGCTCTTTGAAAGCACCTGAATCACCCTTGACTTGACCATTCACACTGTCCCTTGCAGTGTTTGTGACTGAGTGGCTTATACTGTGGTAACTCCTCATTTTCCCATCAAATGATCCATTTCATTATGAGGTCTCTGACCAACCTTCACACTGGTGGCTGCATCATCTTTTGTTTCCATGTCTCCCCGTGTAATTTTCCAACTTTCTTTCAATTGCTCAAAAGTTTTTCATTCGGCTCCCTCCAATGCCATGGTTGGTCGGATATATCTCATGCGGAAGACAGCACAACTCATGTTGTGCATCACTGTTCAAGCTCCCTGTCTGTGAATCCTTCATCAATGTTTGCGTTGTCATTTGTGAGCGGAACACCAAGGCACATAGAAACATAGAAACATAGAAAATAGGTGCAGGAGTAGGCCATTCGGCCCTTCGAGCCTGCACCGCCATTCAATATGATCATGGCTGATCATCCAACTCGGTATCCTGTACCTGCCTTCTCTCCATACCCCCTGATCCCTTTAGCCACAAGGGCCACATCTAACTCCCTCTTAAATATAGCCAATGAACTGGCCCCAAATACCTTCTGTGGCTGAGAATTCCACAGATTCACCACTCTGTGTGAAAAAAAAGTTCTCATCTCGGTCCTAAAAGACTTCCCCCTTATCCTTAAACTGTGACCCCTTGTTCTGGACTTCCCCAACATCGGGAACAATCTTCCTGCATCTAGCCTGTCCAACCCCTTAAGAATTTTGTAGGTTTCTATAAGATCCCCCTTCAATCTTCTAAATTCCAGCGAGTACAAGCCGAGTCTATCCAGTCTTTCTTCATATGAAAGTCCTGCCATCCCAGGAATCAATCTGGTGAATCTTCTCTGCACTCCCTCTATGGCAAGAATGTCTTTCCTCAGATTAGGAGACCAAAACTGTACGCAATACTCCAGGTGTGGTCTCACCAATGCCCTGTACAACTGCACATACTTGGCCAATAAACTTATTCAATTCAATTCATTTCAATTCAATTTTGTCCAAGACTGCTGCTCTGAACATTACACTCTCTGCTCACCTTTTTGGGGGCAAATTTTTAAATTTCTGATAGTCTCCTTTATTTAAAAAAAAAAATCTTTTCAATTTCAATTCAGATATTGTTCTTTTCATTCTCATCCACTTTCAATATATTTTTCAATAAAAATCCTGCTCACAAAGCAAGATGTTTTCCCCCGTAGCTCAGTGCCACGTCTTCTCGATGGGATGTTGATGGGTTTGGACAACTTGATGACAGAAGTGGCTCCAATTGATCATTTCTTGTTGAGTCGAAGGAACCTAAGTGGCCTCGACATACAAATCCCAGACAAAAGCCTCATTAATGCATTTTCACACTTTTTTTTCCTGTTTTCTCCATCTATCATTTTAACAGGAGACTGAAATGTCTCTGAGCGAGCTACCATTTAGCCTTTCCTACTTTTATTCCCTGACATTTTCTGCTTCGTCTCCTGAGAGCAAGGACTCTTTCGAAAGTCCAAATTCCACGTGTCAATTACGGAAAGGGCGAGAGATTGTCCATCAACACGTAACAAGGACCAAAGGATGGGAGGGAGAATCATAACACAATAGACACAGGAGGAGGCCATTCGGCCCTTCGAGCCAGCACCAACATTCAATGTGATCATGGCTGATCATTCTCAATCAGTACCCCGTTCCTGCCTTCTCCCCATACCCCCTGACTCCGCTATCCTTAAGAGCTCTAACAGAGTCGATATGATACGATAGAACTTTATTTATCCCAGGGGGGAAATTAATCTGCCAACAGTCATAACAACACAAAATACCTGAAACATGACATTAAAGTGACGAGTGGAAAGGATTGGGGATGTGCAAAGATTTGGAAAGGGTGGGGGGGAGGAGGAAGGGAGTCAGCCTCAGTCTACCCCACGACAGAAGGGGGAGGTGTTGTACAGTTTGATAGTCACAGGGAAGAAGGATCTCCTGTGGCGTCCTGTGCTACCCAATCTTGGAACCCAATCCTGGGAGCAAACAGTTCAATTTACTTCAAATCTCATTGATCAAGTTTTAGATGTGCAATGTATTAATATTGTGCAACATATTGTCCTCCTGAAATCTGATTCAATCAGTAGAGGTGGCACAGTGACAGAGTTGGTGCAACCTCTCCCTTCTGGTGCCAGACACCCAGCTTCCATCCTGACCTAGGGTATTGTCTGTTGTGGAGTTTGCACGTTCCCCCTGTGACTGCGTGGGTTTCCTCCGGGTGCTCTGGTTTCCTCCCACATCTCAAAGACGTGCGGGTTTGTAAAATTGTAAAATTGCATCACAGTGTGTGTAGGGAGTGGATGGATAAATGGGATAACAGAACTCGTATAAACGGGAGATTAACGGTCAGTATGGATTCAGTGGGCTGAAGACTGTTTCCATGCTGTATCTTCAAACTAAACAAAACTTAAATCAATGTTGGAAGAAATCAACACTTTATAAAACGTAGTGCACTAATGTACAAACTCGTGGTTCCCTCTGTGTAAACTATCATGTACAAGTCAAGTCAAGTCAAGTCAAATTTATTTGTCACATACACATACTCGATGCGCAGTGAAATGAAAGTGGCAATGCCTGCGGGTTGTGCACAAAAGGAATTACAGTTACAGCATATAAATAAAGTTAATAAGTTACTAAACATAGCACAAAAAGTGTCGACAAAAATTTAGTCTCTGGGGTTATCAAAGTTGACAGTCCTGATGGCCTGTGGGAAGAAGCTCCGTCTCATCCTCTCCGTTTTCACAGCGTGACAGCGGAGACGTTTGCCTGATCGTAGCATCTGGAACAGTCCGTTACTGGGGTGGCAGGGGTCCCTCATGATCTTGCTTGCTCTGGATCTGCACCTCCTCATGTATAGGTCCTGCAGGGGGACGAGTGTAGTTCCCATGGTGCGTTCTGCCGAACGCACTACTCTCTGCAGGGCCATCCTGTCCTGGGCAGAGCTGTTCCCAAACCAGACTGTAATGTTGCCGGACAGGATGCTCTCTACAGCCCCAGAGTAGAAGCAATGAAGGATCCTCAGCGACACTCTGAATTTCCTCAGTTGTCTAAGGTGGTAAAGGCGCTGCTTAGCCTTACCCACCAGTGCGGCAATGTGCGTTGCCCACGTCAGATCCTCTGCGATGCGGACTCCCAAGTATTTGAAACTGCTCACCCTATCCACAATAGACCCATCTATCTCCAGTGGCGTGTACGTCCTTGGATGTTTAGCCCTTCTGAAGTCCACAATCAGCTCCTTTGTTTTAGTGACATTCAAGAGGAGGCTATTGTCCTGACACCAGAGTGCCAGATCAGCCACCTCCTCCCGGTAGGCCTTCTCATCGTTGTTGGAGATCCGGCCCACCACCACAGTGTCATCAGCAAACTTGATGATGGAGTTTGAGCTGAACCTGGCCCCACAGTCATGTGTGTACAGGGAGTACAGTAGGGGGCTAAGGACGCAGCCCTGGGGGGATCCTATGTTCAGGGTGAGGGAGCTAGATGTGTGTTCCCCCATCCTGACCACTTGGGGCCCGGCAGTGAGAAAGTCCAGGACCCAGGCACACAGAGGGGTGCTAAGCCCCAGTTCCAGCAGCTTCTCAACCAGTCTGCTGGGGACTATTGTGTTGAATGCTGAACTAAAGTCAATGAACAGCATCCTCACATAGCCCCCCTGGCTGTCCAGATGAGAGAGAGCGGTGTGTAGAACCTGGGAGACCGCATCATCCGTGGACCTGTTCGGACGGTATGCGAACTGTAGTGGGTCCATGTTGCGAGGAAGGAGGGCGCAGATGTGCTTCTTAACTAGCCTCTCAAAGCATTTCATGACAACCGAGGTGAGGGCCACCGGTCGGTATTCATTTAAACACGCTGGAGAGGCATTCTTTGGCACCGGTACAATGATGGATCTTTTGAAGCATGCAGGGACCACGGACTTTGCCAAGGAGAGGTTGAATATTGTGGTGAGCACTGGGGCAAGCTGAGTAGCACAAGACTTTAGTACTCGCCCAGATATACCATCTGGGCCTCCAGCTTTCCTCGTGTTCACACGCGTCAGAGCCCACCTCACCTCATGCTCGGACACCGAGAATGTGTGCACATCCCCGGCGGTGGATCCCCCTCCAGCTTCACTAGCCAGCGCCCCTTCGGTGCTGTTTTTAGACGGCGAGCTGGTGGTGTTACCCGTCTCAAACCGTGCGTAAAAAGAGTTCAGGTCATCAGCTAAGGAGGAGCCGGCACTTCCGGTTGAGGGGGTGCTGGACCTGTAGCTAGTTATAGATACCGTAGCCCCTGCCAAAGGCGCCTGGTGTCCTGCTGCTCCATCTGTGACTCCATCTTGTCCCGGTGCATCCTTCACTGCCCTTCGCAGTCGGTAGGACTCTCCCTTGTAGTCGTCCATGTTGCCGGATGCCAGGCCGGAGTTGTAAGCAGCGGTGCGTCTGTCTGACATAGGCCTGTCTGAGAAAAACTCAATGCTTTTAGAAGACTCGAGGATGAAAATTAGGGAGTAAAAGCTAATGGGGAACGGATTGAGTTATTAAGTGGTCCTTAACTGAGATATATTTTAGATGCCTGCAGTAATGATAGATGAAGAACAAGAAAAAGATGTAAAAATGCATGAGAGTTCAATACTTTTATGCTGTTTTACCAAGCATTTAATGACCAAAGACTAATTTCTACTCTTTGATGTGTTGGAGCCAAAGGCAATTTGACCAAAAATGTGCATTTATATTGCACCATTCATGTTGTTAACATTCCCATACATATGGCACTAAACTGTATAAGGAGATATTAGACAGGGTGTGTGTACTCTCTCGTAGAAGGCTGCAATTAAGATCTGCCATCTGAGCTTCTTAAAGAATCAACCTCAGTGTGTTTAGTGAGGCAGAAGGAGATTCCCCAAGGGAAGTCACAACCAAAATGACAATACAAAATCGCAACAGATTATGAAATTACTATCGCAGTCAATTGCTCCATTGCACTGTAGCTTGATGATCTGGTAACTTGATGTTTAGAGCAACAGTCTCTGTGCAAGACTTATTTCACCACACATGGTACATTTTACAATATGGTTAAACCTTATATTAGCTCTTACACATGCCATTAAGGTGATAAGGCACAATTCTAGATTTGGGTAACGGACAATTCTGCCTCCATAAACCGCTGCTGATGGGGAATTCCTCGTCTGCTGTAGTGCTCAGTCTGAAGATGGGAAGGTTAATGTTCTCATGTTCTGGTTGCAGTTGATGCTGAGCCAGGTCAGCAATTAGTGTCTACGATGGAACTGCAGATGCAGGTTTAAACCGACTTAGTCTGAAGAAGGGTCTCCAGCCAAAACGTCACCCATTCCTTCTCTCCAGAGATGCTGCCTGTCCCACTGAGTTACTCCAGCATTTTGTGTCTATCTATTGGCAATGAGCTTTGGAATTCCCATCCTAACCCCCTCCACCTGCCCATGTCTTTCTCCATCTTCATAACACTTCTTAAAACAAAGAGTCTAGAGTGTTTAATTGTCGTATGTGCCAGCAACAAAACAATTACGTTCTTGCTTGCTGCTGCTCAACAGGCATGTCCATGCAATAACACATAAATAAATGTGCAATAATCAATAATATCATACATTATTAACAGCAATACCCGGTAACCATACAAGGAAACAAAGCTGGGAAAATAATTCTATTTTGCTCAGGGATGCAAGATGGAAACAAAACAATTGTAATGACATCAAATTGGAATTTAAAGAAAAGGACCGGGGATTGTAATCCTTAACTAATGATCCAATGATCTTGTGTCCAGCCCTTAAACCAAGGGGTGGTAGATTGGGACTCATTATATAAGCCAGGGATGATGACTACTTGTCTTTCATGTCGGCTCGTGTCAATGTTGGACAGGGCAGGTGGGACTTGGTAAACTCAATCATGACACCCCAACATCTGCTTTAATGCATGAGTTCAAAGATGCCATTTATCTTGTGATTGCAGCCAACCATTCGTGATTCAGAAATACATGGAGCGATATGCAATAGGTCAGAGATGTTGCAAAAAAATAGAAGATCAAAGCTGCCTAAAGATCATGGGGGAATTTTATTTTACTGAAAGGTCATGTCAAGGTACAGTGAGTTGGTGACTTACAGTGTTAGCTTTTAGTTTAGCTTATAGTGTTAGCTATTGGCTACTAATGTTTTGGGCAATAAAATTCAAATAAATTGGATTTGAAATGAGAGTACTTTCTAAGCACTGAATTTAAATGTATATGCACCAGAAATATGTTTATGTGTAATATGTGGATTAGCTATGAGCGGAATTGTTGCTGTGTGTGCTAATCAAATTATAAATGAACAAGGTATTAATATGTATGTAATATCTGGGCAAGTTGCAGATTTAAATGCAGATAGGTAGCAAAGATAAATGGACTATCATTGATATGGGATGATCAACATATCTTCATTGCCTGATAAATGAGAAGCTTTCAATTAAGAATCCGTTGAGCCTACTTCGACATGAAACTGCAGGCAGGCGTAGCGTGGAAGCACAGTGCCTACTATGGAGTTCGGAGGAATGAGGGATGATGTTATTGAAATAGATAAGATCCTTAGGGGGCGTGACAGCGTAGATCTTGATGTGTTTTCACTGGGTGCGAGAATCTCAAAAAAGGGCGCATCGTTACAGGAGAGAGAGTGTGCGTGTGTGTGTTTTGCGTGTGCGTGTGTGTGTGTGTGCGTGTGCGTGTGTGTGTGTGCATGTGCGTGTGTGTGTGTGACATTTTGTTTATGTGAGAGAGAGAGTGTGTGTGTGTGTCAGGTTTAGACTGTTTGTGCATGAGTGTGTGTGCATAAGATAGTATGTGTGTGTGAGAGAGAGAGAGGATGTGAGAGTGTGTGTAAGTGTGTGTGTGGGCATGTACGATACAATACAATACAATACAATATATCTTTATTGTCATTGTACAGGGAGGGGTACAACGAGATTGGGAATGCGCCTCCCATACGATGCAATAATTTAATTAATTTAAACAACAACAACCCAACGAAACAAATTGTCACAGTTTTAAGACAGAATAAAGTGCAAGTAGATCTGTGCCGGATCACTGTGCGATGTGACCATCCGGCTCAGCAGGACCGGTTCATAGCAGCTATGGCCCTGGGGATGAAGCTGTTCCTGAGTCTGGAGGTGCGGGCGTAGAAGGCCTTGTATCGTCTGCCCGATGGTAGAAGTTCGAACAGACTGTTGCAGGGGTGTGAAGAGTCTTTGTGAATGCTGGTGGCTTTTCTGAGGCATCGTGTGTTGTAGATGCCCTCCAAGGCTGGTAGTTGTGTTCCGATGGTCCTCTGAGCTCTATGGACTACCCGCTGAAGAGCTCTTCTTTGTATGTGCACAATTATCTTTTTATTAGATCTTGACCAACTGGGCAAGTGGGCTGAAGAATGGGCTAACGGAGAATGGAGTTTCATGCAGATAA
The DNA here is from genome assembly GCF_053455715.1 of Rhinoraja longicauda. Taxonomy (NCBI): domain Eukaryota; kingdom Metazoa; phylum Chordata; class Chondrichthyes; order Rajiformes; family Arhynchobatidae; genus Rhinoraja; species Rhinoraja longicauda. The sequence goes on from NC_135990.1 coordinate 1,415,798, forward strand.
TTGCGAGGCATTGTACTTTGGGAAATCAAATCAGGGCATGACCTTTACAGTGAATGTTAGGGCCCTGGAGAGTGTTGTAGAGCAGAGGGATCTAGGAGTACAGGTGGCACAGTTCCCTGAAAGTGGTGACGCAGGTAGATAAGGTGTAAGAAAATAACTGCAGATGCTGGTACAAATCGAAGGCATTTATTCAGTCTGAAGAAGGGTCTCGACCCGAAACGTCACCCATTCCTTCTCTCCTGAGATGCTGCCTGACCTGCTGAGTTACTCCAGCATTTTGTGAATAAATACCTTCAGGTAGATAAGGTGGTCAAGGAGGCTTTTGGTACATAGCCCTTCAACAGTCAGGGTATTGAGTGTAGAGGTTGGAACATTATGTTACAGTTGTACAAGATGTTGGTGAGGCTGCATTTGGAGTATTGTGTCCTTTTTGGTCACCCTGCAATAGGAATAATGTCATTAAGCAATGTAATTCTGCACTCTGGTATTTTTCTCTTTACAACTATCTGTGACTGTGTCAACTATCTGTGACTGTGTCAACTATCTCCCCCTGTTACTCCAGCATTTTGTGTCTATCTGCAGTCATATCTCTCCTCATTCCAAAGGGCTAACAAAAAGGGCATCCTGCCTGGCAATTTTCATCTTTTTCGCCCTAATCTAATGAGCCTTCAGGTGGTGGAGAGGGAGAATTTCTTTCCTCTGGTTGACATCTGCAAGTTGTCTAAGAGACATACCCTACAAAAATAGAGGGGACACAAAATGCTGGAGTAACTCAGCGGGACAGGCAGCATCTCTGGAGAGAGGGAATGGGTGACGTTTCACGTTCAGACTGAAAGTTCAGAGAAAGGGAAATGAGAGATATAGACGGTGTTTGGGAGAAGTTAATGGAAGATATTCAAAAAGCAAAGATAATAAAGGAAATGAGCCAGTGGTGGTCATGGAGTAGGTGACAAGGAGTTGTACAGACACAGGAACTCTATAGGATGACTAGTACAACCACTAGTTTGGGAGGGATGGGGAGAGAGGGAACGCAGGGGTTAATGTTAGAGCTAGTCTAGTCTGGGGTGATGGCAGGAAACACTCCACCACACAAAGTGGAGGTGTCATCTGGAACTCCCCCTCATTATTGGGCTGCCACGTGGGAATAGTGGATGAGACTCAAGGGCTGAAGGGTTCTGGGTCTGCTCCATGTTACAATTATCACCCAACTGTGGTTATCCTGCACGACAGGAGTAGGGAATGATTGCTGTGAATTTGTTGTCTACATGGCTCACTAACTCAACATCTGAGCCATCAGGCAGAGAGACAAATATTCTTTTTAAGGAAATCTTGTAAATATTTTCAGCTAATGTTAAATTGGTGTGGCATGCACCGAAGCAACAAGATGACTCATGCTGTCTCAGAACTTGCACAGCGATGTTTCCAGCTGACGTGGGAGTGCTTGGCACTCATTATTCCTCAAATAAACACGTGCCAATGTCTGAGGTTTCTGGGAACTGTCTCTGGGAAACCGGTCAAGTGGCAGAATCCTAGAATAGATACTGCCACTGGAGATGTGTCCACCTCCTCCAAAATCAATAAATACTACATGGTGACAGAGAGAAGTTAAATGACCTTGAACTTGCGGCAATCAATGAAAAAGGACAAGCAGGTAGGTAGGAATGTAGCAAGGAACTGCAGATGCTGGTTTAATCTGAAGATAGACACAAAATACTGGAGTAACTCAGCGGGACAGGCAGCATCTCTGGAGAGAAGGAATGGATGACTTTTCCAGTCGAGACCCTTCTTCAGACTCGACTCGAAACATCACCCATTCCTTCTCTCCAGAGATGCTGCCTGACCCAGGTAGGAAAGAGAACGAGTTAAAAAGGAAACAAGGAAACAAAACTCTGAACACTCTTTATTTTATTTCTCTCCAAGGTTGTTGTTTAGGTGTTCAATTTGGTGGTTTGGTGTAAGAGTGCAGCAACTATATTTGGCTTTGGTGGTCTCAAGCCAAACAGTCAGGAGCGGTTGATGGGAAGAAGGGTCTCGACCCGAAACATCACCTCGTCCTTTTCTCCAGAGATGCCGCCTGACGTGCTGAGTTACTCCAGCATTTTGTGTTCCTCGAAAGGGGGAAGAGGTCTGTTAAAGGTCAGAATGAGATGAGAACCAGAAGTTATTGGGAGGAATAAAACCAAAAGGGCAGCACGGTGGCGCAGCGGTAGAGTTGCTGCCTTACAGCGCTTGCAGCGCCGGAGACCCGGGTTCCATCCCAACTACGGGTGCTGTCTGTAATGAGTTTGTACGCTCTCCCCGTGACCTGCGTGGGTTTTCTCCGAGATCTTCAGTTTCCTCCCACACTCCAAAGATGGGGTTATAGGTAAATTGGTTTGGTATATGTGTAAATTGTCCCTAGTATGTGTAGGATAGTGTGAATGAGCAGGGATCGCTGGTCGGTGCGGACTCGGTGGGCCGAAGGGCCTGTTTCTGCAAGGTATCTCAAACAAAAAGCTATTAAATCAAGGATGAGAATGCTGAGCACTTTTTCTGCACCTGTACTGAGTCCCAGCACCTCTCAAACGCTAAACATCTTTGGAAATGTATCTCAAGGAACCACACTATAACTGAAACATGACATGTATGTTTATGAATTGTGCCTGCCAGCACCTTTTTGACTATAAAAAAATACTGAGAATACTAAATTAGAAGTGTGTGAGATTGAGAGTCAACGAAATTGGGTGGAAAAGGAGAGGCAAACTGTGATAATTATTTTGAGATGCTGGGAGTTGAAAGATGTTTTGAAAGGCTGTAGAGTTTAGTTTTTTAGTTTGGTTTAGTTTGGAGATACATCGTGGAAACAGGCCCTTCGGCCCACCGAGTCCGTACCGACCAGCGATCCCACACATTAACACTACCCTACAAACACTAGGCACAATTTACACTTATACCAAGCCAATTATCCTGCAGACCTGTATATCTTTGGGATGTGGGGAGAAAACTGAAAACACATGCAGGTCATGGGGAGAATGTACAAACTCAGTACGTGCAGGAAGGAAGTGCAGATTCTGTGTTTCACCAAAGATAGACACAAAATGCTGGGGTAACTCAGCAGGACAGGCAGCATCTCTGGATAGAAGGGTCGAGTCTGAAGAAGGGTCTCGACCTGAAACGTCACCCATTCCTTCTATCCAGAGATGCTGCCTGTCCCGCTGAGTTACTCCAGCATTTTGTGTCTATCTTTGGTACAAACTCAGTAGTCAGGATTGAACCCGGGTCTCTGGTACCGTAAGGCGGTACCTGTACCGCTACGCCACCGAGCCGGTTAGTTTTTGATGAGGCATCATGCTTTACAGTGGACAAGCAGAGGACCCAGGAAGACAAAGGAAGAGTGGGGTGAAGGAGATACCAAGGCAGATTCATGACATGAGATGACCTCGATGAGGGAGCTGGCGGGAATAAGGAATGTGAAAATAATAAGAAATTAGGTAAAGGACAGGAGTGAGCTAGATGGGTGGATTCGTGCCAAGGAACAGTTAGCTGCCATCATGACTAGGTGGCTGCTCATGACAAGAGGGGGCAGAGCATGTTAATGGAGACAACAAACTGTGTCGCAGTGAGCTCAATGTTCTCTGCTCACAGAGCAGTCACCAAGGGATTGCCAGAATGCAGTGCCTATGTGAAGTCCAGCCAGGTCTGATCAATGTCTGATTGTTGGAGCGTGCAGAAGAGGTATACTCGGATGTTGCCTGAATTAGTTAGAAGCAGATTCATAGAGCCACACAGTACGGAAACAGGCCCTTTGGCTCAATTCATCCACACTCACCATGATGCCCCACCTAATCTCATTCGATTTGCCTGCATTTGGCCCATATCCCATTCCCCCTCCCCCTTGCCCCCTTCCTCCCCCCGAGTTGTTGAACCATTTCCATAGTTCTCCACACTGCACCCCTCTTTTGAGATCACACCTTCCCTCAGGCCTACAACAGGCACCATCCTGCCTGAGGTCACGTGGTTGGCCCAGATTGGTCCTGCCACAGAAATTGTGGGCCGAAGGGCTTGTTTGTGTGCTGTACTGTTCTAAGTTTCTTATGGTTAACAAGGTTAAGCACTGAAGCTCATGTATGGTAGGTAGGGTTGCCAACTATCTCACTCCCAAATAAGGGACAAGGTGATGTCACCGGCCAGCGCCCCACGTGACTTCATCCAGCCAGCGGCCACATGCTCCCGCTCTACCAATGGCAGCTGCCCAGGCTGGCATGCAATGCAACCTCCATTAGGCGGCGACTGGGCCTCCGGACCTACACTGTCCGGACCTACACTGTCAGAACCTACACTGTCCGGGCCTACACTGTCCGGGCCTACACTGTCCGGGCCTACACTGTCCGGGCCTACACTGTCTGGGCCTACACTGTCTGGGCCTACACTGTCAGAACCTACACTGTCCGGGCCTACACTGTCCGGGCCTACACTGTCAGAACCTACACTGTCTGGGCCTACACTGTCTGGGCCTACACTGTCAGAACCTACACTGTCCGGGCCTACACTGTCCGGGCCTACACTGTCCGGGCCTACACTGTCCGGACCTACACTGTCCGGGCCTACACTGTCCGGGCCTACACTGTCCGGACCTACACTGTCCGGACCTACACTGTCAGAACCTACACTGTCCGGGCCTACACTGTCCGGGCCTACACTGTCCGGACCTACACTGTCCGGACCTACACTGTCAGAACCTACACTGTCCGGGCCAACACTGTCAGAACCTACACTGTCCGGACCTACACTGTCCGGACCTACACTGTCAGAACCTACACTGTCTGGGCCTCCAGTGTCCGGGCCAACAGTGTAGGTCCGGAGGCCCGGGCGTCGCCTAACGGAGGTTGCATAGCAACCCGCTTCCCGTCCAGGGTGGCCGCCATTGGTGGAGCGGGAGCACGTGGCCGCTGGCTGGATGAGGTCACATGGGGCGCGGGCCAGTGACATCACCTTGTCCCTAATTTGGGAGTGAGATAGTTGGCAACCCTACCTGCCATACATGAGCTTCAGTGCTTAACCATGTTAACCATTAGAAACTTAGAACAGTACAGCGCTCCCCAGGCCTAATACGGGACAAGGGCGGTCCCTTACGGGACAAACCAATTTAGCCCAAAATACTGGATGTCCCAGCTAATATGGGACAGTTGGCAACCTAATGGCAGGTACCTTGTTCACCATGAAAGAGACAGGGATGGCACATTGGATTTTCACAAAAGGAGGTACATTGAGAAAGAGCAATCGGTCCTGTCAGACTCCAGGAGTAGACAGGACTCGAGAAGGGAGGGCAAGCACGATTGTCATTCAGGGCAAACACCCCTTTTTGACTCGATGAAGGGTTTTAATTTAGAGATACGGCATGGCAACGGCCCTTCAGCCCATCGAGTCCGCGCTGACCATTCTTCATCCATTCGCACTAGTTCTGTTTGCAGCCTCTCCATTCACTCTAGCAGCAAGTTAGAGAGGCCAATCATCTGAAAAGCCCGCGGATCACCCGGAGGATCCCAGCAGTCACAGGAAGAACACAGGAAGAACTCCACAGAAACAGCACCCAAGGTCAGGTTTGAACCGGAGTTTCCGGTGCTGTGAGGCAATGGCTCTGTCACCCGCACCACTGTGCAGTCTTTGGTCTAGAACCAAAACCTAGGCTCTCCACATCCTCCACAGACGCTGCCTGAACTGCTGAGTTCCACCAGTTGTTTGTTTTTTGTTCAACTAGTAACTAGTGGGGTACCGCAAGGCTCGGTGCTGGGACCGCAGCTATTTACAATATACATTAATGACTTGGATGAAGGGTTTAAAAGTACCATTAGCAAATTTGCAGATGATACAAAGCTGGGTGGCAGTGTGAACAGTGAGGAAGATGCTATGCGGTTGCAGGGTGACTTGGACAGGTTGTGTGAGTGGGCGGATGCATGGCAGATGCAGTTTAATGTGGATAAGTGTGAGGTTATCCACTTTGGTGGTAAGAATAGGAAGGCAGAGTATTATCTGAATGGTGTCAAGTTAGGAACAGGGGACGTACAACGAGATCTGGGTGTCCTAGTGCATCAGTCACTGAAAGGAAGCATGCAGGTTCAGCAGGCAGTGAAGAAAGCCAATGGAATGTTGGCCTTCATAACAAGAGGAGTTGAGTATAGGAGCAAAGAGGTCCTTCTGCAGTTGTACAGGGCCCTAGTGAGACCGCACCTGGAGTACTGTGTGCAGTTTTGGTCTCCAAATTTGAGGAAGGATATTCTTGCAATTGAGGGCGTGCAGCGTAGGTTTACTAGGTTAATTCCCGGAATGGCGGGACTGTCATATGTTGAAAGACTGGAGCAACTCGGCTTGTATATACTGGAATTTAGAAGGATGAGAGGAGATCTTATCGAAACGTATAAGATTATTAAGGGGTTGGACACGTTAGAGGCAGGAAACATGTTCCCAATGTTGGGGGAGTCCAGAACAAGGGGCCACAGTTTAAGAATAAGGGGTAGGCCATTTAGAACTGAGATGAGGAAAAACTTTTTCAGTCAGAGAGTTGTAAATCTGTGGAATTCGCTGCCTCAGAAGGCAGTGGAGGCCAATTCTCTGAATGCATTCAAGGGAGAGCTGGATAGAGCTCTTAAGGATAGCGGAGTCAGGGGGAATGGGGAGAAGGCAGGAACGGGATACTAATTGAGAGTGATCAGCCATGATCACATTGAATGGCAGTGCTGGCTCGAAGGGCCGAATGGTCTCCTCCTGGACCTGTTGTCTATTGTCTAAAATTGCAGCTTTTCTGGAGTCTCTCGTCACTCCATTTTGAGAGGTGAAAATGTCACATCTTTAATACTAGCAAGGGGAATGGATTTGTTGTGAAAGTCACTCAGACTCACAGCTCTGCTCCTATTATTTCATTATAATCTGCAGGCTCAGAGAATTCAGTTAAATTGCTCCACGCACTGTCTAATGAGCTTGTGTATGCAATGAACAGTGTACGTTGCAAATGTGAACATTTAATGAAGGTGCTGCAGTTGACATTCAGGAAAGCAGTGGGGAGATTCGCAGCTGCAGCTGCCAGGCTGTGTGGAGGTGCTGTGGCAGGAAGGGACATTAACAGAGGGGACACAACGAACAAAGGTTTTACAAATAAGCAACTGCAGATGCTCTTTATTGACACAGAGTGCTGGAGTAGCTCACCTGGCCAGGCAGCATCTCTGGAGAACGTGGGTAGGTGACGTGGTCAGGTCAGGTCAGACCTAGGTGGACGTAGGTGTGAGATATTGGCGAGACCTAGGTGGACGTAGGTGTGAGATATTGGCGAGACCTAGGTGGACGTAGGTGTGAGATATTGGCGAGACCTAGGTGGACGTAGGTGTGAGATATTGGCGAGACCTAGGTGGACGTAAGTGTGAGATATTGGCGAGACCTAGGTCAAGTCACGTCAAGTCAATTTTATTTGTATAGCACATTTAAAAACAACCCACGTTGACCAAAGTGCTGCACATCTGATTAGGAAAAAAAAAGAAGAAACATACAGTGGCAGGCAGCCAAACACAACGGCGCGGCCATCTTGAACAAAATGTTTAACTAAAGCAGAATGGTGTCCCGCGGCCGCGCCACACCGGGCGACGTAGGTGTGAGATATTGGCGAGACCTAGGTGGACGTAGGTGTGAGATATTGGCGAGACCTAGGTGGACGTAGGTGTGAGATATTGGCGAGACCTAGGTGGACGTAGGTGTGAGATATTGGCGAGACCCAGTGTAGACTCGGTGACTGTTTCACCCAACACTTGTGCTCAGTCCGCCTAGGCTAACGGCATCTCCCATTTGCTATTCATTTTAACTCCCCCTCCCATTCCCACACTGACCTTTCTGTCCTGGGCCTCCTCCATTGCTAGAGGGAGGCCGCAAGCAAACTGGAGGAACAGCACCTCGTATTCAGCTTGGGTTGCTTACACCCCAACTGTGTGAACATTGAATTCTCCAATTTTAGGTATCGATAAACTTCCCACACCCCCTTCTTCCCTCATCCCCTCTGCTTTCCCTGCCCCTCCCCCTCTCTCTCCTATGCCCCACTTGGACTTGCACATATTCCTCCCCTTCCCTACCCCTTCCACCGACATTCCTTCCTCTAGCTTCACAACTTGCAACTCTTCAATCCTTTTGTCTCACACCTTCTGTATTTTCATCTCTGGCCTTTGTCCAACCATCTGCTTGTCTGCCCCCCCCCCCCTCGCCTTTACTGTATTCACCAATAACTTGCCTGGCTTTGTCCTGCCCCCTTTCCCTTTTCCTGCATTCTTCCCCACCCCTCCTACAATCAGTCTGAAGAAGGGTCCCGACCCAAACATCACCCATCCATGTTCTTACACATGCTGCCTGACCCGCTGAGTTACTCCGGCACTTTGTGTCAAAGGTCATGCTCTGGAACTGGCAAAGACCCACAGAGAGTACTTGTTCACTTCTGCCAGGACTACCATTCACACTATGTCACCTTGACTGGAACTAACCAATCTCATTGCCCTTCAATCCGAAATTGGGGAAAATCTGACCTTGTTCCCTCTCTTTGCTTTCCATTAATTTGCTTAATTTGCCAAATTGCTTTCCATTAATTTTTGTGGAGATGAAGCCACTATATCAGGGATTAAAAGCACCTTTGTTCCATAGTTAAATGACGTCCACATCTTAGTTTGCAAGTTGCTTGATCGCTTACACGAGGTCAGCAATTGGTGTGAAGGTATAAGGCTTGAGGAATATGTGGCTTCAGGAAAGGATGAGACAATGGAAGAGGAACGGCCTGGGATAAAGGCAGGTATGGGATTGGGGGCAGAGCTTGTCATTCATTGTACTGCTGACAACAGCCTCTTTAACCAGAGTCTGCTCATCACTTGACATGCAACGGTGTGGGTTTTTTAATTTAAAGAAAGCAGATGGTGTCTTTACCTCTCGAGCCATCTGGGACTCCAGTGAGAGTGATTTGAACTTATTACTGCACAGTGGGGCCATATTCTTTGTAACCTGCCACAGTTGACTCATAGCCCATGTGAACCGTTAATGTCAACAGGTCTACAATCCTTGGCCAAGATGAAATGGCAGGCAGGAGCCATTTTCAACGATCTGTGCGCATTCAGAACATGCTTGCATTCGGTATAAAAATAAATGCAGCAATCGGCGGTGAGGAAGTGTGATGAACCTTTTGAGTTGCCCCTCCTCCGGAGCAGGTGAGGGCCAGAGGGTTATCAACCCCAGACGGTAGCATCCTTGTCAGGATGGCCTTGTTGTACGCTCAGTCCACATATGGCAGCACGGTGGAGGGGCAGTGGGAATTAGCAGCAAGCAAGAGCTTCCTCCATTTACTGGAGAGAGGCCGACAGATTTCTCAGAACATGCCTAATAGCAGCAGCAGCCCCGAGAGAAAGGAATATATATATAATACACGCGCGTTTCATTTGTATTCATCAGTTGCGAGCAGCAGCAGCAGCCGCCTGTGTGACTCCTTGGCAAGCCTTGGATCTGCAATTTAATGAAACAAAAGGAAAGGAATTTCTTTAAAAATGTAGCTGGAACACTCAAACAGAGAGGCTCTTTGCTTTGGTGATTGTTCTTGTGATGGAGAGTTGGCTGTGTGTGGTGCACAAATAGTTCTCATATCATTCGCAATATCCTGCTTTTCTTCCAATTTTCACATGCAATTTTCATCTTCCTCTCGAGAAGACACTTAGGGCGGCACTGTGGAGCAGTGGTAGAGTTGCTGCCTTACTGTGCTTGCAGCGCCAGAGACACGTGTTCCATCCCGACTATGGGTGCTGTCTTTATGGGGTTGGTACGTTCTCCCTGTGACCATGTGGGTTTTCTCTGTAATCTCCGGTTTCCTCCTACATTCCAAAGACATACAGGTTTGTAGATTAATTGGCTTGATATAAGTGTAAATTGTCCCTAGTGTGTGTAGGATAGTGTTAATGTGCCAGGATCGCTAGTCGGTGTGCTCGGTGGGCCTGTTTCTGCCCTGTATCTCTTAACAAAACTAAACTAAACTAAACAAAGGTATTGCTGCAGGCCAGGGAAAGATTGAGTTTTCCGGGCCTTTTGAATGAGATTACCTCCTATCTCGTTCAAAAGGCCATTCTCTAGCAATGAGCACTGGTGAAATTGGCAGTCAGTGCAGGGTTCTAGAAATGGGTGTTGAAACCAGGCATCATTCCCACAGTCCAGCTGCCCCTGATCTGAAGGACAAAGACTGTGAACACAGAGGAGTCATAGAAACATAGAAACATAGAAAATAGGTGCAGGAGTAGGCCATTCGGCCCTTCGAGCCTGCACCGCCATTCAATATGATCATGGCTGATCATCCAACTCAGTATCCCGTACCTGCCTTCTCTCCATACTTCCTGATCCTTTTAGCCACAAGGGCCACATCTAACTCCCTCTTAAATATAGCCAATGAACTGGCCTCACAGCACCTGCTCCAAGCTGCCTTGGAAGTATCTCATTGTTCCTTCATCGCCATTGTATTGGTGGGACCCACTACGTGCACATCTGCAAACCTTTGTGAACCACCCTCAAAACATTGTTGAAATTGTCCCACGGCTCTCGACCTGAAACGTCACCCATTCCTTCCCTCCACAGATGCTGCCTGACCCGCTGAGTGTCTATCTTCGCTTGAAACCAGCATCTGCATTGAACTACACCTGGAGTAAGGCATTGTCAGTTGAGTTTCCTATTGACATAGACATTGAGGTCCCAATTGATCTGCTCCTGATAGACCCTCTCTCAACCAACACAGCAAAACTCATTTAACTGGCCAATCTCCACAGTTGCTATTTATGTGTGGCCTTATTCTTAGAAAAATGACTAAACTATTTGTCATTGCGCCAGCTAATTAAAATTATCATTTTAACGTGACAGAAAATTGGATCTACTGTCAACTCAGTTAAACTTGTGGATAATCATCTTATTCTGGAATCTAGACCTAGTTTGTTTCCTAATTCAGTCTTTCTGTAACCTCCAATCTGTAATCAAGACCTAGTTTTACTGTTAATCAAGTTTCTGTGCAATCGTGTCTACTGAGAATGTTAAAGCTGTAACAAAGTCAGGAGTTCCCCTTTGACTGGTCCCCTGGTGCACACGAGTTTTAATAAATCGCCCGTTACTTTGAACACCGACTCCGTCAGCATTTGATCCGGCAGCAACTTTACCACCATTATGTTCCAAGCAGCCTCGGAGAATGGTAACCAGCCAGGCTCTGACCATCCACATGAGGCATTGGGACAAGTGACCCGAGGGTGGCAGGGAATGCAGTCACTTTTCCACTCTGAGGAGACGATGAGGAAATGCAAGGGGTTGGGGCGGCTTATTTAGAGTTTTTCAGGAGTGGGACAAGCTTCCCATTAAAGGCTCTTCTGCAAAACCGAGATGGTTTGTCATCCCGACATTAATTGCAACCTCTGTGCGGGGTGTAAGTGCACCATAGAGGGGTGGAGGGGAAGGGTGACCTTGCAATGCATCCGGAGACAGATCTGCCACTGACTGGGGAGAGGTTACGCAGACTTCTTCCAGCCTGCAAATCATAGGTTGATCTGCGGATATAAGCAACTTGCAAGTAGATCGAAATACAGAGAATCATTTTAAAAATGTATCTGAAATGTGTCAAGTGTAATCTCATGCTTGACATAGAATCAGCGTGAGTCTCTTGGTGTCTCAGCCTTCACTCTGTTCTATCAGCAGGAGACCTATCACACCTTACTCAAACTGGACAAATGGAAACCGTAATTGACTGGCGAGTATCAGCGTTCTTCCCAGTCAATGGTCACAGTGGGGATTCTATCCATCTCACTCTGATCCTTGCAACTCAACCACTTCCAGAGAAGCACAGGGAACGTTCACACAGGTAGATGGATGGGAAGAGTTTACAGAGCTATGGGCCAAATGCAAGCAAATGGGGCGAGCTCAAGATGCCAACTTGGTCAGGATGGACAAGGTGGGCCGAAGGGTCAGTTTAGGTGCTGTGACCAACTGCACCCACCTTTACACATAGCTTTACACTGTACCTCGGTACACCTGACAATACACTAAACTAAATAAACTAAAATGAAACATAGCTATTTTTCATTGAGGCCTCTGACTAAATCAACTCCTCAAACTCAGCTGCCCATTGAAACGCATCTGGCTCTTACATTTAGTGTAAGAAAATAACTGCAGATGCTGGTACAAATCGAAGGTATTTATTCACAAAATGCTGCAGTAACTCAGCAGGTCAGGCAGCATCTCAGGAGAGAAGGAATGGGCGACGTTTCGGTCTGAAGAAGGGTCTCGACCCAAAACGTCACCCATTCCCTCTCTCCTGAGATGCTGCCTGACCTGCTGAGTTACTGCAGCATTTTGTGAATAAATATCTTCGCTCTTACATTTGCACCTGGATAGGGTGCAAGCCATGATACCAACTGCAGGCCAAGCAAGGATGTGCCATTGAATGACTACTTCTTTCCATCTTTCTCACCAAAATACTGCACCTCATCACCAAAACATTACCGTGTAGGAAGGAACTGCAGATGCTGGTTTAAACCGAAGGTAGACATAAAAAGCTGGAGTAACTCAGTGGGACGGGCAGCATCTCTGGAGAGAAAGAATGGGTGGCGTTTCAGGTCGAGACCCTTCTTCAGACCCCGCTGAACGAGAGCTAATCTACAGCATTGAGTTCCCTGAGTTCCCTCTTAAATCCCTCCCCTCTCACCTAACCCCTCTGCCCTCTATCTTTAGGAAGCTCTCCTCTGGTATGTGGCCTCAAGCTGGCAACCTGCACTGTCGTTATCGGGTCTTTATCCACAAGCTTCTTTGACTATAAGATCAATACTACCTGTTTGGGATTGGAGGTGACAACTGTCCATTGGAAGCTCAGAATAAGTTAGAGAAATGAACACTTTGGCCAGCGATCATCTGCATAAATAGTATAGCTACCCAGCAGATGGGCTGGGACCAAAAATCAGCCCTGACATGACAAGGCCCAACTTCAGTTTTTGGGAACTTTGTGCCAAATTATTTTTCTAGACTGAATCCATATGTTTTTAAAGTGCAAGTATGAATTTAATTTTAAAAATCTTGTATGTAGTTTAAAATAGTTTATCTAATCGCCTATTTTCATTATTTGGTATTGTGAAGGCCTATCCAATAATGATAATTTTTCATTTTATAATGATTTATTTAATGAAATGAAAACTTGTAAATAATTGAACATGACGCAACCAGTGTGCAATACTGGCGTTGTTTATTCCAGATGTTTGTTTCCATTTAGTTTTAGTATAGTTTAGAGATACAGCGTGGAAACAACGAGTCCACACTGACCAGCGATCCCTACACATTAGCACTATCCTACAAACACTATATTTGTACCAAGCCAATTAACCTACAAACCTGTACGTCTTTGGAGTGTGGGAGTGCAGCGTAGGTTCACTAGGTTAATTCCCGGAATGGCGGGACTGTCGTATGTTGAAAGGCTGGAGCAATTAGGCTTGTATACACTGGAATTTAGAAGGATGAGGGGGGATCTTATTGAAACATATAAGATAATTAGGGGATTGGACACATTAGAGGCAGGAAACATGTTCCCAATGTTGGGGGACTCCAGAACAAGGGGCCACAGTTTAAGAATAAGGGGTAGGCCATTTAGAACGGAGATGAGGAAGAACTTTTTCAGTCAGAGAGTGGTGAAGGTGTGGAATTCTCTGCCTCAGAAGGCAGTAGAGGCCAGTTCGTTGGATGCTTTCAAGAGAGAGCTAGATAGAGCTCTTAAGGATAGCGGAGTGAGGGGGTATGGGGAGAAGGCAGGAACGGGGTACTGATTGAGAGTGATCAGCCATGATCGCATTGAATGGCGGTGTTGGCTCGAAGGGCTGAATGGCCTACTCCTGCATCTATTGTCGATTGAAACCGAAGATCTCGGAGAAAACCCACGCATGTCACGGGGAGAACGTACAAACTCCGTACAGATGGCGTCCGTAGTCGGGATCAAACCCGGATCTCTGGCGCTGCAATCGCTGTAAGGCAGCAACTCTACCGCTGCGCCACCGTGCTGCCCAACGGGGTTCTGGTTTGCGTTCTTTAGGTTTAGATTTTGGTTTAGTATTGTCACATGCACCGAGGTACAGTGAAAAGCTTTGTTTTAGATGCTATCCAGACAGGTACATAGATACTTATTCACAAAATGCTGGAGTAACTCAGCAGGTCAGGCAGCATCTCGGGAGAGAAGGAATGGGTGACGTTTCGGGTCGAGACCCTTCTTCAGACACAATTAGATACAATTAGTTCGAACTCAAGTACAATAGATAGAGCAAAGGGGAACCTCAGTAACAACATTTGCCTTTTGTTTGACATTATGTGTTTCTAATTTGTTTTCCTTAGTGGACATGCTCACTTTTGAACCAGGAACAGGTTCAGGCAGTGAGAATGGGCCCGCACCTGTCCTCCACTATCACCCTGAGTACCGGCACACCACAGGGCTGTGTTCTGAGCCCCATGCTCTACTCCCTCTTCACACACGACTGTGTTCCTGCATTCGACACCAACACCATTGTCAAGTTTGCAGACGACACAACGGTGATCGGGCTTATCACCAACGGGGATGAAACAAACTATAGAGCGGAGGTGCAGAACCTGGCGGACTGGTGCTCGGATAACAACCTGTCCCTAAATACCACCAAGACCAAGGAGCTGATCATCAACTTCCGTAGGTCACATAACGGGGAATATGCCCAGATCTCTATCAACGGGGACAGTGTGGAGAGAGTGTCCAGCTTCAAGTTTCTGGGCACTCACATTTCGGAGGACCTAACATGGTCCAATAACACTGCTGCGCTGGTCAAGAAGGCACAACAAAGACTGTTCTACTTAAGAACACTGAAAAAGTCTGGTCTACCGCAACAGCTGCTGACGACCTTCTACCGCTGCACCATAGAGAGCATCCTAACGCATGGCATCCCTGTGTGGTACCTCAGGTGCCTGGAGGCAGAAAGGAAAGCTCTACAGCGGGTAGTCCATAGAGCTCAGAGGGCCATCAGAACACAGCTACCAGACTTGGAGGGCATCTACAACACACGATGCCTCAGAAAAGCCACCAGCATCCACAAAGACTCTTCACACCCCTGCAACCGTCTGTTCGAACTCTTTCCATCGGGCAGACGATACAAGGCCTTCTACGCCCGCACCTCCAGACTCAGGAACAGCTTCATCCCCAGGGCCATAGCTGCTATGAACCGGTCCTGCTGAGCCGGATGGCCACAACGCATAGATCAACTTGCACTTTACCCTGTCTAAAAACTGTTACAACTGTTTCATTTCGTTGGGTTGCTGTTAATTACTTAAATTATTGCATCGTATGGGAGGCGCATTCCCAATCTCGTTGTACCCCTGGGTACAATGACAATAAAGATATATTGTATTGTATTGTATTGTATTGTATTGTTCAGTGTGACTCAGTGGATGAAGGTAGTCAACCCCTCCTCACCTCCATCCATCTACCATTTGTGTAGGAAGGAACTGGAGTTGCTGGTTTACACCAAAGACAGACACAAAAAGCTGGAGTAACTCAGCAGGACAGGCAGCATCTCTGAAGAGAAGTAATGGGTGATGTTTCAGGTCTTGACCCAAAACTAATCAGAGCAAAAAGAAAAGTAGACGGAGTATTTTACATTTTGCTGTTTCTGTAATAGTTTGACAAAGACCAGATTCTGATCCTGAGTGCACCAGCTCTTCCCATGTATCTGAGACCGCCAGATGGCCAATCTGGGCCTGGCTCTAAGAAAAATTAACTAAGTTCATCACTTCCCATCGCCTTTCCACCATCAGAGTGTGAGGGAATGCCCACCACACTCCGAATACGTGCAGTTTTGAATTCACACCGAGCCCATCACCATCCAGCTGGCCGTTCAGTCCTCCCACCACTGGGAGGTCATCATTGCAGCATGTCAATCTGTAAATGTACCACTCCAAAGCACAGCTCAAAGCCCTGGCCTCTACCACCAAGGAGGACATGGGCAGCAGATGCTGTTCGGCAGGTGACATTCCATCCTGGCCTGGAAATGGATAGCACTTCCAATCGTGCAGGAAGGAACTGCAGATGCTGGTTTAAATCCAAGGCAGACGCAAAATGCTGGGGTAACTCAGCGGGACAGGCAGCATCTCTGGAGAGAGGGAATGGGTGACCTTTTGATTTATTCACAAAATGCTGGAGTAACTCAGCAGGTCAGGCAGCATCTTGGGAGAGAAGGAATGGGTGACGTTTCGGGTCGAGACCCTTCTTCAGACTGATGTCGGGGGTGGGACAAAGGAAGGATATAGGTGGAGACAGGAAGATAGAGGGAGATCTGGGAAGGAGGAGGGGAAGGGAGGGACAGAGGAGCTATCTGAAGTTGGAGAAGTCAACGTTCATACCACCGGGCTGCAAACTGCCCAGGCGAAATATGAGGTGCTGCTCCTCCAATTTCCGGCGGGCCTCACTATGGCACTGGAGGAGGCCCATGACAGAGAGGTCAGACTGGGAATGGGAGGGAGAGTTGAAGTGCTGGGCCACCGGGAGATCAGTGGCGTTAATGCGGACCGAGCGCAGGTGTTCAGCGAAGCGATCGCCGAGCCTGCGCTTGGTTTCGCCGATATAGATGAGTTGACATCTAGAGCAGCGGATGCAATAGATGAGGTTGGAGGAGGTGCAGGTGAACCTCTGTCTCACCTGGAAAGAATGTTTGGGTCCTTTGATGGAGTTGAGGGGGGAGGTAAAGGGACAGGTGTTGCATCTCGTGCGGTTGCAAGGGAAAGTGCCCGGGGTTAGGGTGGTTTGGGTAGGAAGGGACGAGTGGACCAGGGAGTTGCGGAGGGAACGGTCTCTGCGGAATGCAGAGAGGGGAGGGGATGGGAAGATATGGCCAGTGGTGGGGTCCTGTTGTAGGTGACGGAAATGTTGGTGGATGATATGTTGGATCCGCTGGCTGGTGGGGTGGAAGGTGAGAACGAGGGGGATCCTGTCCTTGTTGCGAGTGGGGGGATGGGGAGCAAGAGCGGAGCTGCGGGATGTAGAAGAGACTCTAGTGAGAGCCTCATCTATAATGGAGGAGGGGAAGCCCCGTTTTCTGAAAAACGAGGACATCTCGGAAGCCCTAGTCTGAAACACCTCATCCCGGGCACAGATGCGGCGTAGACGGAGGAATTGGGAGTAGGGGATAGACTTTTTGCAGGGGACCGGGTGGGAAGAAGTGTAGTCCAGATAGCTGTGCGAGTCGGTGGGCTTG
Organism: Rhinoraja longicauda; assembly: GCF_053455715.1. Taxonomy (NCBI): domain Eukaryota; kingdom Metazoa; phylum Chordata; class Chondrichthyes; order Rajiformes; family Arhynchobatidae; genus Rhinoraja; species Rhinoraja longicauda. The sequence continues at coordinate 1,433,053 of NC_135990.1, forward strand.
TAATAAATGTCCGTCACTAATTTTTCTCCTGTGATGGAGATGGTGAGGTCCAGAAACGGGAGGGAGATGTCAGAGATAGTCCAGGTATATTTAAGGGCAGGATGGAAATTGGAGGTGAAGTGTATAAAGTCAGTGAGTTCTGCATGGGTGCAAGAGGTAGCACCAATGCAGTCGTCGATGTAGCGGAGGTAGAGTTCGGGGATGGGGCCAGTGTACGTCTGGAACAGGGATTGTTCGACGTACCCGACAAAGAGGCAAGCGTAGCTAGGGCCCATGCGAGTGCCCATAGCTACGCCTCTGGTTTGGAGGAAGTGGGAGGAGTCAAAGGAGAAGTTGTTGAGGGTAAGAACCAGCTCTGCTAGGCGGAGGAGAGTGTTGGTCGATGGGGATTGGCTGGTTCTACGGTCGAGGAAGAAACGGAGGGCTTCGAGACCATCCTTGTGGGGGATGGAAGTGTAGAGTGACTGGACATCCATGGTGAAAATGAGGGAGTGGGGGCCTGGGAACCGGAAGTTATCCAGGAGATGGAGAGCGTGTGAGGTGTCTTGGACGTAGGTGGGGAGGGATTTGACCAGGGGGGATAGGATGGAGTCGAGGTAGGTAGAGATAAGTTCGGTGGGGCATGAGCAGGCAGAGACAATGGGTCTGCCGGGACAATTGTGTTTGTGGATTTTGGGTAGGAGGTAGAATCGGGCCGTGCGGGGCTGGGGAACTATGAGATTGGAGGCACTGAGGGGTAGTTCGCCGGAGTTGGTGAGGTCGGTGATGGTGCTGCTGATGAAGGTCTGGTGTTCATCGGTGGGGTCATGGTCCAGGGATAGGTAGGAAGAGGTGTCTGATAGTTGTCGTCTGGCCTCGGTGCGGTAGAGGTCAGCACGCCAGACTACCACAGCCCCTCCCTTGTCAGCGGGTTTAATGATTAAGTCCGGGTTGTTGCGGAGTGAGTTGAGGGCTGCACGTTCAGGAGGGGAGAGGTTAGAGTTAGTCAGGGGGGTGGAAAATTTGAGGCGGCCGATGTCACGCCGGCAGTTTGAAATAAAAAGTTCTAGTGGGGGTAGTAGGCCATACTGGGGGGTAAAAGTGGAGGGGGTCCGTTGGAGACGGGAGAAGGGGTCATCAGTGCGGGGTCGGGACTCCTTACCATGGTAAAAGGCTCGGAGGCGGAGGAAGAAGAGCTCCACGTCATGGCGGACGCGGAACTCGTTGATGTGGGGGCGGAGGGGAACAAAGGTAAGGCCTCTGCTGAGGACAGACCGTTCGGTGTCTGAAAGGGGGGATGGTGAACACCCGGCAATGGTGGGGGTTGGGGTCGGATGGAGGCAGGGGGGCAGGTGGAGGGGATGTATGGTGGGGGGGTGGTGGGTTAGCTGGGCAGAGGGGGGCATGAGGACCGATGTGGGGAGTACTGGGGGTCGCCTGGCTGGAGGGGGAAGGGGGAGACCCAGTGGAACCCCTGCTGCAGTTACCTGTAGTAGAGGGTGGGCAGTAGGACCCAGCAGTGCTGAGGGGCTCTGCCTGGTGGGGGGGGGGCTGTGGACCCAGCGCGGTGTGTGTGGGCCAGGTGGAGCTGCAGCCTGTTGTTGGTCCCGGGGGCCTGGTACAGCGACGGCTGTGACCTGCTGCTGGGCGGTGGAGCGGCGCGGGTCAGCACGGTCGCTGGGGGAGGCCCGCGGGGACCTGGAGTCCGGGTGAGTGACGGTCGGCTCGGTCAGCGGATGGCCGGGGAGGGCGTGGGCGGCGGTGAGGGGGTCGGGAAGGTCGTGGGCGGCAGCGGCGGCGCAGAGGCCTCGCTCGTCGGCGGCAACGGCCCCGGGGAGGCGGTGGAGGTCGGCGGCGGCAGCCTCAGGTGAGCCTCGGCAATCAGCGGCCCCGGGGAGGCGGTGGAGGTCGGCGTTGGCAGCAGCGGCCCCGGGGAGGCGGTGATCGGCGGCCCCGGGGAGGCGGTGGAGGTCGGCGTCGGCGGCAGCGGCCCCGGGGAGGCGGTGGTCGTCGTCGGCGGCCCCGGGGAGGCGGTGGGTGGTGATGGCCTCAAGTAGGCCTCGGCAGTCGGCGGCCCCGGGGAGGCGGTGGAGGTCGGCGTCGGCGGCAGCGGCCCCGGGGAGGCGGTGGAGGTCGGCGTCCCAGTGTAGGCGGTGGGTGGTGATGGCCTCAGGTAGGCCTCGGCAGTCGGCGGCCCCGGGGAGGTGGTGAGGAGCGGTACTGCACCTGGTGGCAGTAATGGCGCCGCGGGCCTCTGCCTCGTGGTGTGCCGGCCGGCCGGCAGTGCGGAGCAGTGGTCGAGTTGCGGGCCTGCGGGCGGTCGAGTCGCTGCCGAGGAGTGTCGGTGGAGGAGGCATCCGTCTGGAGGCGGGATAGTTTGCGAGCCTTGGTGGAGTCCAGGTAGGTGAAGAATCGAGTGTTGAGGGCGTGGATCCGGCGTAGGATGAAGTATAGTTGGGGCCCGTTGCAGGTGTGGGTGAATGAGGCCCGGAGCTGTGGGAGAGTCAGAGAGAGAGAGGGCCTGCTGGTGCCGGCGCATCCCAGCCAGGGTACAACGCAGGGCACGGAACGAAAACTGTTCAGAGTAGTGGCAGATGGTCTGTTGGAGACGGTAGTCCGGGTTGGGTCCGAATTGGGAGGTCTGGAAACGGAGCTGGAAACCACGAGGCAGAAGATGGAGGCGCAGGCAAGTCCCAAGGAAGCAGATGTGGCTGTGGTAGCGAGTCTGGGTCAAGATGTGGTCGTAGAGTAGGAGGGCAGGAGAAATCACAGAGGGGGAGCAGCGAGAGAGCATGTTACTGAACTCTCGTCGAAGAGAGGAGGAGAACTTCTTCAAAGTGGACATACTGTTACATATGCTACATATTCATTGTAGCAGTCCCAACCTCCTGCACTACTTTGTATCAGGCACACTCACCACACACACACACACACTGTGATTAGGTATGTAAGCACTTTTCAGTATCACTACGCCACACAGGCAAGGAGCTGAATAAAGGAGTAAATTAAGGCAACTGAAACAACCTGAATTGTGTCGTTATTATCAGGACATCAAACCCGAAGACACAACATGGTGGCAGCGGTGACTTTCGAGTAAAAACCCGCGCTATTGTGAATCGCTATTGTGAATTAGGAACAGCGGCTGCAGAGAAATTGATTTTTTTTGTGCACCCGCCTAACAACACAAGATGGCGGCCTCCACAGCAGCAATGAGCCTCCACCCTACGATGAACTGGGACGCCGATGATGTGGTGGAGGCGTTCAAGAAATTCAAACAAAAGAGCCAGCTGGCATTTAAAAGCTTCCTGAAAGGAACTGCAGATGAAGAGAAGGTCAGTTATATTTTACTATGGCTCGGGGAGAAGGGTCTAGACATTTTTAACAGTTGGAGCTTAACAGAGCCTGACTGCAATAATCCGGGAATAGTCCTTGAAAGGTTTGCGAACCATATGGAGCCCAAATCAAACCACAGAATCCATCGGTATGAGTTCCAAGGGCTAAGACAAGACCCACAAGAAACAACCGACACTTTCCTTTCGAGACTAAGGAACGTGGCCAAGAAATGCAGATTTGGTGATGAAGATGACAGAATTGTCGACCAGCTAATATGGGGGTGCGCCCACCAAGAGGTCCAAAAGTCCCTAATAGGGAAAGACACCCTCAACCTAAAAGACGCCGTAGATGCTGCCAGAGCTTTCGAAGCCACAAGGAAACAAATGTCCTCCCTCTGCCTTCAAGTTGGCTCATCTCAGAGCAGCACCAGAGTGAATATAGACGCTCTCTCAAAACGTGACCCTGGCTCCACCTTAAAGGCTCCAAAGCAGACATTTTCTAGGCATGCAAACAAACAAGCAAGCCAAAGAAGCTGCTGGAACTGCGGTACAGAGCATGCATTTGATGATCGCAGGGCGTGCCCAGCATACGGGACTACCTGCAACTCATGTGGGAGGCCTAACCACTGGAAGAAAATGTGTAGGTCAACAAAATCATACAGCACCAAGCCAAAGCAGCAATGGTCAAAGAACGATAGAAATACGAGAAGGAAACAAATACACGCACACGTCCAACAGGAAGAGGAGATAACCTCAGATACCTCTGAGGAAGAATTCCTTTCCGTTGGGACCATTGACGTCCACGAAATGGGAAACAGCAAAACACATAGCAACAGAGAGGAAGCATATACTATAATACAACTACAGAAAAAAGTGGGAAAGAAAAGAACAACGATTAATCTAAGGCTCAAAATTGATACTGGAGCCCAGAGCAATATCTTACCAGTCAATCTTTACGGAAAGATATTCCCTGAACACATGACAAAAGATGGCAGCGTCAGGAAAGGAATCCTTGGAAGTAGCGATGTAGTCCTAGCTGCATACGGAGGTTCCATAATCCCACAGCTAGGCAAAATAATCATAGCAGGAACATACAAAGGGAAAGAAGTGAAATGCCCCTTCTTCATCACTAAATCGAAAGGACCTGCTATTCTCGGCCTGAACACGTGCCAAAGACTGAAGATTGTGTCAATCAACTATGAAATCAAGACAAACTCCTGCAGAATTGACAGAAACATACCCATCAAAAACCGGCCGCCCATCAGGAACAAAGAAGAATTGATGGACATGTACCCAGAGTGTTTTGACGATACCGTTGGTTGTTTTGAGGAATACGAATACCATATCACAGTAGACCCCAGTGTGAAGCCAGTGATCCACCCACCCCGCCGTGTTCCCCTTGAACTGAAAGAGAGGCTAAGGGAACAACTAAACGAAATGGAAGAAAAGGGCATCATCACAGCAATAACTAAACCAACTGATTGGGTAAATTCAATTGTTATCAAAGAAAAGCCAAACGGAAAACTAAGGATATGCCTTGATCCCAGGGATCTGAACAATGCATTGAAGCGCGACCATTATCCAACTCCAACCCTTGAAGAGATCACACCCGCACTAGCCGGTTCCAAGGTGTTCAGCAAGCTGGATGCTAGCAATGGATATTGGAACGTCAAAATAGACCGGAAGTCATCAATGCTCACCACTTTCAACACGCCATTTGGCAGATTCAGATTCAACAGGCTCCCATTCGGGCTGAAGGTGAGTCAAGATGTCTTCCAGCGGAAAATAGATGAAACATACAAAGGCTGTAAAGGGGCAATCGGGATAGCAGATGATATCCAAGTATACGGCAGAGATGAAAACACGCATGATTACAACCTCCATGAGGCTATGGAAAAAACTCGAAGAGCCGGCATAAAGCTCAATGCAGACAAATGCATAATCAAAGAAAGGGAGTGCAAATTCTTTGGACTGATTTACTCTGCAGAAGGAGTGAAACCGGACCCTACAAAAGTGGATGCTATCAACCACATGGAGGAACCCAAAGACAAGAAACAGTTAAGAAGTTTCCTAGGGCTCATACAATACATGGGAGTCTTCATACCTAAGCTTGCTAATCATACAGCAAATCTCCGTGAATTGATGAAAGACGACGCTGAATTTGATTGGTGTGCTTCACATAGCCAAGATTTTGGGAAATTAAAACAACTCATCAGCAAAGAAACGATCCTGCAGTACTATGACAGACAGAAACCTGTAACACTCCAAGTTGATGCCTCCATGAGAGGAGTTGGAGCAGTACTGATACAAAATGGCCGACCTATTGCGTATGCATCCAAAGCACTCACTCCTACAGAATCAAGGTACGCAAACATAGAGAGAGAACTCTTAGCAGTAGTCTATGGCTGCGAGAAATTTCACACTTACCTATATGGAAGGTATTTCGACATCGAAACAGACCACCGCCCTCTAGAACAAATCGGAAAAAAAAACCTCACCAAAGCACCAGCCAGACTACAGAGACTATTACTGAGGCTACAGAGCTACGACTACAACATCAGATACAAGCCAGGAAAAGACCTGCTGCTAGCTGACGCCCTATCCAGACTATCAACACATGACAAACAAGAGATGGAAGGGCTGAGCATAAAGATCCACCACATTGTGAGTGTGACAAGCGTGAAGCTAGAACAGATTAAAGAGGAAACAGCCAGAGATGAAGAACTCCAGCTCCTCACCCAAATGGTAATACAGGGGTGGCCAGAAAAGAGACAACAAGTTCAGCCTATCCTCCGCGAATACTGGACCATCCGTGATGATATTTCGGTAGAGAATGGAGTCCTGCTGGCCGGATCACGAATCATCATACCCAAGTCCATGAAAAAAGAAATCCTCGAAAAGATCCACCAAGGACACTTAGGAATGGAAAAGTGCAGACTCCGTGCTAAATCCGCTGTGTACTGGATAGGCATGTACAAGGACATAGAAAAGCTGGTATCTACATGCCACATATGCCAAAAATACAGGAATTCACAACAGAAGGAGGAAATGACACCCAGTGATATCCCAAGCCGGCCATGGCAAACCATCGGAGCAGACCTGTTCACAGAGAACCAGCAATGGTATTTGATTATGGCCTGCTACTACTCCAAATTCCCATTTGTGAGAAACATAAAGGACTTGAAAGCTAAAACAATTGTGTCAATTGTTAGAGGGTTGTTTGCAGAGCAAGGAATACCTGAGCAGATCGTATGTGACAATGGAACCCAATTCACATCTCGGGAATTCAGAGAGCTGGCCACCGAATACGGGTTCAAAATCACAACATCTTCACCACATTACCCAAAGGGCCATGGGTTTATTGAAAGGCAAGTACAGACAGCCAAGAAAATACTAATAAAATGCCGAGAGGCAAAGGAGGATCCAAACCTGGCACTATTATCCTTACGGGCAACTCCACTAAAGGCTGACATGAAGTCTCCTGCAGAAATGCTAAATGGCAGGAAATACAAAACCACCCTGCCAAGCAAAATCCAACCCCCTATCGACCAAGAAGAAACAAGGGCAAAATTGGCAGCTGCCCAGGAGGAGGGGCTGAAACAATACAACAAAAATGCACAGTACTTGCCTGAACTATTTCAAGGCCAAAACGTACATGCTCAGGATCCAATAACAAAGAAATGGACCCCAGCACAAATCACCAGTAGGGCTGGAACCCCAAAATCATATATCATAGAGACAGAACCGGGCAGGCAGTTGAGACGAAACAGAATTCACATCCGCCCGACACCTGAAATGTCAACACCTGCAACTTCAAAGACAACACCAGCAACTCCTAGGACACCACCCACAGCAACAGCAACACCTGCCATTGATGACAACACATTCTCACAAACTGCTACCAGTGAGTTATATAGTCAACCAGCACCAACCAATGGCCAGGAAACGACTCAACAAGTCACCAATACATCGAGTGCAACACTGCAGGCAACAACCAGATCTACTAGATCCAGGAGCAACATCTTACCCCCAGCGCGTTATCGCTAGCACTGGAAGGGACAAGTCACAAGTCACGCCAAGACATGACTCTTGACTGGCTACGCACTACCTGAAAGAAAACAAGCTGCCATTATATATTTTGTTGTGTAGTATAGTAGAAAGCAGAATGCCATGAATGTGGGCAGAATAATCCCACGGTATCTGCTACAGGATTGCCACCCTCGCTCTGGAAATCCTCTAGTGTCACTAACTTTTATTCTTTTCTTTTGAGAAGGGGGGATGTTACATATGCTACATATTCATTGTAGCAGTCCCAACCTCCTGCACTACTTTGTATCAGGCACACTCACCACACACACACACACACTGTGATTAGGTATGTAAGCACTTTTCAGTATCACTACGCCACACAGGCAAGGAGCTGAATAAAGGAGTAAATTAAGGCAACTGAAACAACCTGAATTGTGTCGTTATTATCAGGACATCAAACCCGAAGACACAACACATACCTCGAAGAGAAATCGCAGTGGAGCAACCAGTAGTGTAAGAAAATAACTGCAGATGCTGGTACAAATCGATTTATTCACAAAATGCTGGAGTAACTCAGCAGGTCAGGCAGCATCTCGGGAGAGAAGGAATGGGCGACATTTCGGGTCGAGACCCTTCTTCAGACTGATGTCAGGGGGGCGGGACAAAGGAAGGATATAGGTGGAGACAGGAAGATAGAGGGAGAACTGGGAAAGAGGAGGGGAAGGGAGGGACAGAGGAACTATCTAAAGTTGGAGAAGTCGACGTTCATACCACTGGGCTGCAAACTGCCCAGGCGAAATATGAGGTGCTGCTCCTCCAATTTCCGGCGGGCCTCACTATGGCACTGGAGGAGGCCCATGACAGAGAGGTCAGACTGCGCTCGGTCCGCATTAACGCCACTGATCTCCCGGTGGCTGAGCACTTCAACTCCCCCTCCCATTCCCAGTCTGACCTCTCTGTCATGGGCCTCCTCCAGTGCCATAGTGAGGCCCGCCGGAAATTGGAGGAACAGCACCTCATATTTCGCCTGGGCAGTTTGCAGCCCAGTGGTATGAACGTCGACTTCTCCAACTTCAGATAGTTCCTCTGTCCCTCCCTTCCCCTCCTCCTTCCCAGATCTCCCTCTATCTTCCTGTCTCCACCTATATCCTTCCTTTGTCCCACCCCCGACATCAGTCTGAAGAAGGGTCTCGACCCGAAACGTCACCCATTCCTTCTCTCCCAAGAAGCTGCCTGACCTGCTGAGTTACTCCAGCATTTTGTGAATAAATCGATTTGTACCAGCATCTGCAGTTATTTTCTTATACTAATGGGTGACCTTTTGGGTTGACTTGTTCAGACTGTCTCGACCCAAAATTTTGTGTCTTCAGCATAATCAAGGATAACTCAGATAACCGTACTCTGTGGGCTGAAGGGCCTGTTTCCATGCTGTATCTTTCAAACAAGCCTTCAATCAATGGATTTTCTCTTGTTCTTGCTTTTGCTCATCACACCTCTCTCTCTCTCTCTCTCTCTCTCTCCCTCCCTCCCTCCCTCTCTCTCTCTCCCTCCCTCCCTCCCTCTCTCTCTCTCTCTCTCTCTCTCTCTCTCTCTCTCTCTCTCTCTCTCTCTCTCTCTCTCTCTCTCTCTCTCCCCCCCTCTCCCCCCCTCTCCCCCCCTCTCCCCCCTCTCTCCCCCCCTCTCCCCCCCTCTCCCCCCCTCTCTCTCCCTCTCTCTCCCTCCCCTTGAGCCTTTCACCTGCCTGCACTCCCATCTCTCCCTGTCCATATTGTGGGTCATCATCTGGCAAAGAGGATGCGGACAGATACGACCATCCAGTGAAGTGCCCATACTGGCTGGGTCATGAGAGAAGTGATATCACCCCTCACCGCCGTACAGCAATGTCTTTGGCAGTATTTGGAATTAAGTTAGCAGTGCTGTTTTATGTAGAAAGAAGTCCCTAGTGGAATAGATTACACAGTTCCAATATGCGATCATTAGTGGGCGCTGAAACACGACTGGACAAAGGCGACTGTAATAGGTCGATGATGGATGACAACCAAGTGGCGTTTGATGGGGCAGTTCAAATTCTCGTTACATTCATTTCGCATCGTCATAGATGTATCATATCATATCATATATATACAGCCGGAAACAGGCCTTTTCGGCCCACCAAGTCCGTGCCGCCCAGCGATCCCCGCACATTAACACTATCCTACACCCACTAGGGACAATTTTTACATTTACCCAGCCAATTAACCTACATACCTGTACGTCTTTGGAGTAGTTTGCCTTGTTCACACCAATAACATCTCTCGTCCTTTCCTGTGTGATTTACCCTGCAGGCTGATGTTGGGAAGGGCAACATTTTCCACTGAAGAAACCCTGTCTTCATTTTGCATGTACCATTCTTTGATTGCAACCGCTTTAGGTTCAAGTTTATTACTGCCACATGTACTGAGGTGTAATGAAACAGTTTGTTTTGTGTGCTATCCGGGTTAGATAATACTATACATTAATGCAATTAAGTCAAACTCAAATACAATAGGAAGAGCAAAGGGGAAGAATATAGTTCTCAGCATTGTAGCGCATCGGTTCCGTAGACAAAGTACAATGTCCACAATGAGCTAGAGGTGAATTGGACAGTGCACTAGCTATTTGAAGTTCCTGAGTTTGGTGGTGCCCACTGGCTCTGAATTCTGGCTAGTTTTCTCCTGTGTATCGGGACAGCAATCTTCCACATATGTAACACACGAGAGACTGCAAATGCTGGAATCTGGAGCAAAACACAAAGTGCTGGAGGAACTCAGTCGGTCAGGCGGCATCGGTGGAGGGTGTGGACAGATGGCACTTTGGGTCAGGATTGCAGAAGGCAGTGAAGGCCAATTCTCTGGATGCTTTCAAGAGAGAGTTAGATAGAGCTCTTAAAGATAGCGGAGTCAGGGGGTATGGGGAGAAGGCAGGAACGGGGTACTGATTGTGGATGATCAGCCGTGATCACAGTGAATGGCGGTGCTGGGCCGAATGGCCTACTCATGCACCTATTGTCTATTGTCTATTGACCCTTCTTCAGACTGATCGGGTAACGGGGGAAAAACTGGAAAAAAGAGGTGAAAGTAGGACAGAGCCTGGCAAGTGATAGGTGGACGCAGATGAGGGGCGTGGGTGTTGCCAAACAGAAGGAATAAGTGACAAAGGTGAGAGACAAACGAGTGTTGAGAAAGTGGACGAGGAAGAGCGGGTGGGGAGAGAGGGTGAGAGATAAAAGGGAAAACATGGACTTGGGGATGGGAGATGAGTATACGGAGGAGGGGAAATGAGCAGGGTGACTTCGGGAAGGGGTGGGAGATGGTGAGAGAAATGTGGGTGCTACCAGGTGAACGATTTTTGCCACAAATGTAGTTGGACAGAAATGTCACTGAAAATATGCAATCACCTGGAATTTGTGATTGGCACCTTCTACACATCGTAAAGAGTAGAGTGTCCAATCTTACAGGTTTGCTCAGAAAGCAATGATCGTATGATAAAGGGCAGTGGTTCAGCGTGCAACATCCACCTAATCTCCTGTTCCCTCCGACATCTTCAATTATCTTGCTCACACGCCCTCCAATTACTGTAGATTTAAGAGGAACTCAGTCCCTCTCACGAGTATTTCAAAATGTCATAACCCCATGGAGAAGCAGAGGAGCGGGGAAAGCAGGATGTGGGAGTAGAGAAAGCTGTCGGTATATCAAGGATCTGCACAGGGCTGGGACGAGCAAGCGATGGGACATGTGGACAATAAAACGGCAGTCTCTGAAGCAGAAAGATAACAGAAAATTGCCAGGACTTGAGGGACTGAGCTAAAGGGCCAGGTTGGGTAAGGCTAGGACTTTAACATCACCTCTCCATTTTCTCTAGAGATGCTCCCTGACCTGCTGAGTGACTCCAGCATTGTGTATCTTTCTCTAGAACCCTATTACTTGGAGCACGGGTGGCTGAGGGGTGACCTTATAGTGGAGCGTAAAGTTATGGGGGTGGCAGACTGGGAGAATGCACAGAGTTTTGAGGAATCTAGGAGATTCAAGAGGGATAAAGGATATAGGTGTAAGGTGAGAGGAGAAAGATTTAATAGGAACTTAAGGGGTTCTATATTCCATATTCCACAAGGGGTCATTCCATTTTCCCATCTCGCAGAGGGTGGTGGGTATATGGAATGAACTGCAAGAGAAGGTAGATGAGACAGGTACAATAACAACATTGGAAAGGTGTTTGGGCAGGGGCAGGTAATGTTTAGAGGGATATGGGTGGGCTAGGTGCGGTATGTTTGACTGAGGCATCTTGGTGGGCATGGACAAGTTGGGACACAGGGCCCATATCCATCCATATGGACTCTGTGAGGATCCAGTTAATGTATTGGAATTTTAAAATATTTAAAATGGTAAACAGGGAAAGTTTTTTTTGTGAAGTAGCAACAAAGAAGGTCATAATCTACGATTCATACAAGAGGCAATGAAATGGAATTGGATTGAAGAGAGTATTTTCTTGCAAGACATGTTTGGAATCAGACCATTGCCACAAGGACTAGTTGAAGCCAATTTAATTTTCATGTTTGGGATTGTCCTGAAAAGGTAAAACCGTGAATGGACAGAGAGTAAGGATGTGGAATTAGTATAGATGACTTGGAATGGCCATTTGCAGTGTCAATTATCAATGTTCAGAGCAATATTCACTTGCTTGTTGGACACCAAAGAGACTTCAAAGTTTTTGAACTACACAGATAATATTGCAAAGAAGATCAGAGGAGAAAAAGGCCTTTGTCACCTTGGCCCATGACTGGGGGGTCGCATTGCAACCTACCGAATAATGAAAGGCCTAGATAGAGTGGATGTAAAGATGGTGTTTCCACTAGTGGGAGAGTCTAGGACTAGAGGGCACAGCCTCAGAATAAAAGGATGTACCTTTAGAATGGAGATGAGGATGAACTTCTTTAGCTAAATGGCGGTGAGTCTATGGAATTCATTGCCACATACGGCCAAGTCTTTGGGTATTTTTTAAATGGACATTGATAGGTTCTTGATTTGGCATCTTAGGTTACAGGAGAAGACAGGAGAATGGGGTTGAGAAGGAAAAGTAGATCAGCCACGATCAAATGGTGGAGCAGACTCGATGGACGAGTGGCCTAATTCTGCTCCTATGAATGTTTATTTTATGATCATACCCAGAGGCCCAGGATTTGTCAGAACATTAAGCCGTGCTGTGAGCTGGTTCATTGTAATTCTTGCTCATTTCCTGTGGAGTAAACAGACTGGCCTGGTTAATAACACTTAATGAGATGATGCATGGGCCCTACAACACGATTCATTCTCAGTGCCAGGTCTCATTCTGTTTCCTGACTCTGGAATTTTCTTTTAACTTCATGATTCACAGCCAGAGTTTGTGATGTCTCCCATTCACTATCTTATCAGGCAACTGAATCATCCCACCACAACCAGAGGGCAGTGCTGAACTACTGTCTACCTCATTGGTGACCCTCAAACTATCCTTGATCGGACTTTGCTGGCTTTACCTTGCACTGAACGTTATTCCCTTATCACGTATCTGCACACGGTAAATGGCTCGATTGTAATCAAATATTATCTTTCCGCTGACTGGTTAGCAGGCAACAAAAGCTTTTTGCCATACCTCGCTCGGTACACGTGACAATAAACTGAACTGCTGCTACGACTACTAATTCATCATTAGAGGGAGACATCAGCTTTTGATTATCATGTGTTGAAGGGATTTTACAGTGGAAAAAAAGACAGAGTGCTGGAGTAATTCAGCGAGTCAGGCAGCATCTGTGGAGAACATGGATAGGTGAAGTTTCACAGAGTGCTGGAGTAACTCAGCGGGTCAGGCAGCATCTGTGGAGAACATGGATAGGTGACGTTTCACAGAGTGCTGGAGTAACTCAGTGGGTCAGGCAGCATCTCTGGAGAACATGGATAGGTGACGTTTCACAGAGTGCTGGAGTAACTCAGTGGGTCAGGCAACATCTCTGGAGAACATGGATGGAGAGGTGATGTGTTGGAGCCACCTATCCATGTTCTCCAGTGGTGCTGAAGAAAGGGCTGGACCCAAGCGTCACCTATCCCTTTTCTACAGAGATGCTGCTAGGCCTGCTGAGTTACTCCAGCATTTTGTGTCTTTTTGTGTCTCTGTAAGCAATGCTTGAACTTGCTTGGTGTGAAGGTGGGAAGGTGGGGGAAGAGGGAAAGAGGGAACACCTTCAGTTGAGTGTGGAGTGGTAATCTGGATATAAATAAGAATGATAAATGAAGAGTAAGAGTCAGAAGCCCAAGCTGAACACCTAGAGTTACAGAAGGTTTTCTGCCCAGAAACAGCCTGGTCAGCCCAGCTGGTCTTCCCCTGTCCTCTCCACACCATGTTAATGCACCGTAGGAACCTTTTCTCACCTCTTTCAGCCTCATCGTATTGGCACAACTTTCTGTTCCTTTCCTCCTCCGGTTGTGATTTAACCTCCCTACAGGTGTCAGGATGCAAGGTTTCCTCTCGCCACCCTGCTAATTCTTCTGCCAATTACTTGAAATCTCAGAGACACAAGAGATTGCTGGAATCCTGCATAAAAAAAACAAAGTGCTGGAGGAACTCAGCGGGTCAGGCAGCATCTCAGGAGAGAAGGAATGGGTGACGTTTCGGGTCGAGACCCTTCATCAGATGCTGAGTGGGTTCTGCTACATGATTATACCAGGCTGTTTGTAAAACTAAGTGTTTCACTGTACTCAGGTACATGTGACAAAGTGTAACTGAATCATTGAAAGAGCTGGGGAAAGAATCAGATTGGATCACATCTCCTGTCGACATGACAAAGTCGGAATGGCTCTGACTGTAAGATTCTATTCAACACTCACTGTCCATGATGACAGCTTCCACATTACATTGACTTTCAGGATTAGAAAGATTCTGGTGAAATATCGTATTCGTGACTGTTTTACACTTGTGACCCTGGTTTGGAGTTCACTTGTTCCCTCCCACTACCTCCACACCAAGTCAATAGTTCAGCAATATTGCTCTTTTTGAATTGAATACATTTTATTAGCCAAATATGTATACATACAAGGAATTTGCCTCGGTGCTTTGGTCGCAAGTAATAACATGATATACAGTAGACAATTACAAATAAAACATTGATTTTTTTTCATCTGTACTCACAGGTTATGAATGCATTAATAAACACAGGGAGGTGGGGGAATGAATTTGTGGAACTGGGTTGTTCAATCTCTTGTGGAATAGGTTCAGTCTCTGTTTGGTGTTGAGTTACCTGACTGGATTTGGGCTGAGGGGAAGTTGTTGCACTTTGCAGGTCATTAGATGAGTGTGTACAACTCCTCTACAGTAGATCCCAGGTAGAGTCACACCTTCAGGGACTGTACCCCAGGTAGAGTCACACCTTCAGGGACTGTACCCCAGGTAGTCACACCTTCAGGGACTGTACCCTGGGTAGAGTCACACCTTCAGGGACTGTACCCCAGGTAGAGTCACACCTTCAGGGACTGTACCCCAGGTAGAGTCACACCTTCAGGGACTGTACCCCAGGTAGAGTCACACCTTCAGGGACTGTACCCCAGGTAGAGTCACACCTTCAGGGACTGTACCCCAGGTAGAGTCACACCTTCAGGGACTGTACCCCAGGTAGAGTCACACCTTCAGGGACTGTACCCCAGGTAGAGTCACACCTTCAGGGACTGTGCCCCAGGTAGAGTTACACCTTCAGGGACTGTACCCCAGGTAGTGTCACACCTTCAGGGACTGTGCCCCAGGTAGAGTCACACCTTCAGGGACTGTACCCCAGGTAGTGTCACACCTTCAGGGACTGTGCCCCAGGTAGAGTCACACCTTCAGGGACTGTACCCCAGGTAGACTGACACCTTCAGGGACTGTACCCTGGGGAGTGTCACACCTTCAGGGACTGTACCCCAGGTAGAGTCACACCTTCAGGGACTTGGGAGAATCCACACTTTAGGATCTGTACTGCTGGGAGAGGAGAGCAGGTAAACAGGGTTAAAAATGATCCAGCACAACCCATTGATTTTTTATTTCTAAGCAAGAAATGATTCACTTTTCGTTACAATGTAATATTAATGACATGGAAGATAATAGGTTGGGTTTCAAGAATGCAATCCCCAGTGAAAGAAACAGGAAGCCTTTGCTGACCTTTAAAAGTCAGAAGCAAGAAAGATCTTTTAGTGTAGCTGCAATTCAATTTTCCCTCAGATCTCGTCCTTGGCAATCCTGTTAAATTGTCATTCCCTTCAGATCTCCACTCTGTATTTGTAACAATTGATCAGCGAAATCATAAAACTGCTCCAAAGAAAATACAGTTGTTTCAGAAAACATCTCTTTTCCTTTTTATTGCTCATGCTATCCTTCCAGTTCCCAAGACTACGTCACCACTGCCGAGCCTTGCTAGGATTTAGTTTCACAACAACGATATCAGGGCCCTTGTTCAGCCCAGCTCGTACTTTATCAGCTGTCAGTAAATGTCGACAGGGTTTTGGTGAAGATACAGTTGCCCAGCCTAGTGTTCTGTGGTGGTACCTATTAGCAGCACTCTGAGACCTCACAGTAGATAATTGACCCCAGTGGTGGGAGCCTTGCTCACCACAGGTTTCAAATAATTTCCCTGGGGCCAGGGTTGGGGGTCAGGAGTCTTTATTTCATTCTGTGAGTTGTTGTGATCTGAAATCCAATACCTGCAAGTGGATCAAGAGTGTTTAATTATCATATGTGCCGTCAATGGAACAATGGAACTGCTGCTTGCTGCAGGTTAACAAGCTTAAACGCAATAATTCACAGATAAACATTCAATGATCAATACTACAATAAATTAAAGCCGTAATACCAGCCAACCATGGTATTGCAAAAAAACAAAGTGTAGTGCAACCAAAAACATTCCTTTGAAGATCATAGTTGCCAAGGATAGTGTTGTGCAGTGTTCAAGGGTCTGATGGGCCAAAGCTGTTCTTGAACCTGGAGGTCACGGTTTTCAGGCTCCTGTACCTTCTTCCCGATGGTAGCAGCGAGATGAGAGTGTGGCCAGGGTGGTGTGGGTCTCGGATGATGCTGGGCATTAATTGGACATAATCTCTTCTCTTCCGCACGAGATGCAACACCTGTCCCTTTACCTCCCCCCTCAACCATCCAAGGACCCAAACAGTCTTTCCAGGTGAGACAGAGGTTCACCTGCACCTCCTCTAACCTCATCTATTGCATCCGCTGCTCCAGATGTCAACTTATTTACATCGGCGAAACCAAACGCAGGCTCGGCGATCGCTTCGCTCAACACCTGCGCTCGGTCCGCGTTAACCAACCTGATCTTCCGGTGGCCGAGCACTTCAACTCCCCCTCCCATTCCCAGTCTGACCTTTCTGTCATGGACCTCCTCCAGTGCCATAGTGAGGCCCACCGGAAATTGGAGGAACAGCACCTCATATTTCACTTGGGCAGCTTGCAGCCCAGTGGTATGAACATAGACTTCTCCAACTTTAGATAGTTCCTTTGTCCCTCTCTTCTCCTCCCCCTTCCCAGATCTCCCTCTATCTTCCTGTCTCCACCTATATCCTTCCTTTGTCCCGCCCCCCTGACATCAGTCTGAAGAAGGGTCTCGACACGAAACGTCACCCATTCCTTCTCTTCCGAGATGCTGCCTGACCTACTGAGTTACTCCAGCATTTTGTGAATAAATACCTCCGTTAAGTCTTGGTCTTAAAGAGAAAGAGAGAGTCATAGAGATTCATACAGCGGGGAAAAAGGCCATGCAGAACAAGGTGTTCCCAATTACTTGCGTTTGGCCCATATCCCCCTAAAACCTATCCCCCATGCACCTGTCCAAATGCCTTTTGAATCCTATCAATCTCCCTGCAACATTTTACACTGAAGGGTCTCAACCCGAAACGCCACCCATTCGTTCTCTCCAGGGATGCTTCTCTCCAGAGATGTAACCCGTTGAGTTACAGCACTCCAGCATTTTATGTCTATTTTACTCTGTTGTATGCGCTATATAAATACATGTTGGCGATTAATCAAGAATATCTTGATTTGTATTGGGTTGTCCCAGCATGTTTAAATCCCTGCTCCATCAACCGTTGATGCAGATGGGACACTATCTCTCAAAACTGACATTTCAGAGTCATCGAGTGATACAGTGTGGAAACAGGCCCTTCGGCCCAACCTGCCCACACAGGCCAACATGTCCCAGCTACACTGGTCCCACCTGTCAGCATTTGGTCCATATCCCTCCAAACCTGTCCTATCCATGTACCTGTCTAGCTGCTTCTTAAATGTTCCTTTCTCCTTTCCTCTTCCCTTCAGTTCCCCACTACCCATGCATCTATGGTTCTCAATCTTGATTCTGCTCATTGGCCAAACTATGAAGAGGTACAGTGAACAGCTTTGTTTTAGACGCCGTCCAAATATATCAGATATACCACGCATGAAAATGAAGACAAACTCAAGTATGATAGATCGAGCAAAGGGGAAGATATGTAGGTTAATTGGCTGGGTAAATGTAAAAAAAATTGTCCCTAGTGGGTGTAGGATAGTGTTAATGTACGGGGATCGCTGGGCGGCACGGACTTGGTGGGCCGAAAAGGCCTGTTTCCGGCTGTATATATATGATATGATGATATGATATGATATGATACAGGTGCAGAATTTAGATCGCAGCATTGTAGTGTATCAGACTAAATGTGCAGGAAGGAACTGCAGATGTTGGTTTAAACTGAAGATAGACACAGACAGCTGAGGGCTAACACAAAGGGTAGTGGGTGTACGGAACAAGCTGCCAGAGGAGGTAGTGGAGGCTGGGTAATGGGGGACTGAAGGGAGGAGGAACAGCAAGTAGACAGAACACTGGGGCAGGCGAGCTCCTCCCCCTCACCTCTCACAAGTCCTGCCAAACGTTACACCTGGGCACCTTGATCACTGGTTGAAGCCACGTCTTCAGAATGTAGTGCAGACTGCACTGTCTCTAATACCTACTGCACCACCCATGCCTCGCCTGCCCCAGTGTTCTGTCTACTTGCTTTTCCTCCTTCCTTCAGTCCCCCACTACCCAGCCTCCACTACCTCCTCTGGCAGCTTGTTCCATACACCCACTACCCTTTGTGTTACCCCTCAGATTCCTATTACATCCTTTCACCTTCACCGTAAACCTATGTCCTCTGGTCCTCGATTCACCTACTCTGGGTAAAAGACTCTGTGCATCTACCCAATCTATTCCTCTCATGATTTTCTTAAGATCACCCCTATAAGATCACCTCGTCCTTCTGCGCTCCAAGGAATAGAATCCCAGCCTACGCAACCTCTCCCCGTAGCTCAGACCCTCTAGTCCTGGCAACATCCTCTCTTCTCTGTACTCTTTCCAGCTTGACAACATCTTTCCTATAAAACAGTGCCCAGAACTGAACACAATACTCTAAATGCGGCCTCACCAATGTCTTATACAACTACAACATGACCTCCCAACTCCTAAACTCTAGACTTCAAGACTTAATTTTGTTGATAGGCAAAGGAATTCTGCATTAAGGAAATTGTGCTTTATCACTGAAGACTGTGAAGAGAGTTCAATCATCATACGTACAAGCAACAGAACATTAAACGTCTTACTTGCTCCAGTTCAACAGGCAATGCAATACGCAGATAAAAAGATCATAATCAATAATACAATAAATTAATAATCAGTAATGCTAGGTAAGCATAAAAGCACTAAATTGAAGTCCATATGCAACTAAAGACACAGTCCGTAGAAGATCACAGTTGCTGAGGTCAGTGTTGTGCGGTGTTCAAGAGCCTGATGGTTGTTGGGTAGAAGCTGTTCTTGAACCTGGAGGTCACGGTTTTCAGGCTCCTGTACCTTCTCCCCGATGGTAGCAGCGAGATGAGAGTGTGGCCAGGGTGGTGTGGGTCAGTGAGAGTGTGGCCAGGGTGGTGTGGGTCAGTGAGAGTGTGGTCAGGGGGGTGTGGGTCAGTGAGAGTGTGGCCAGGGTGGTGTGGGTCAGTGAGAGTGTGGCCAGGGTGGTGTGGGCCAGTGAGAGTGTGGCCAGGGTGGTGTGGGTCAGTGAGAGTGTGGCCAGGGTGGTGTGGGTCAGTGAGAGTGTGGCCAGGGTGGTGTGGGTCAGTGAGAGTGTGGCCAGGGTGGTGTGGGTCAGTGAGAGTGTGGCCAGGGTGGTGTGGGTCAGTAAGAGTGTGGCCATGGTGGTGTGGGTCAGTGAGAGTGTGGCCAGGGTGGTGTGGGTCAGTGAGAGTGTGGCCAGGGTGGTGTGGGTCAGTGAGAGTGTGGTCAGGGGGGTGTGGGTCAGTGAGAGTGTGGCCAGGGTGGTGTGGGTCAGTGAGAGTGTGGCCAGGGTGGGGGTGTGGGTCAGTGAGAGTGTGGCCAGGGTGGGGGTGTGGGTCAGTGAGAGTGTGACCAGGGTGGTGTGGGTCAGTGAGAGTGTGGCCAGGGTGGGGGTGTGGGTCAGTGAGAGTGTGGCCAGGGTGGTGTGGGTCAGTGAGAGTGTGGCCAGGGTGGTGTGGGTCAGTGAGAGTGTGGCCAGGGTGGTGTGGGTCAGTGAGAGTGTGGTCAGGGGGGTGTGGGTCAGTGAGAGTGTGGCCAGGGTGGTGTGGGTCAGTGAGAGTGTGGCCAGGGTGGGGGTGTGGGTCAGTGAGAGTGTGGCCAGGGTGGGGGTGTGGGTCAGTGAGAGTGTGACCAGGGTGGTGTGGGTCAGTGAGAGTGTGGCCAGGGTGGGGGTGTGGGTCAGTGAGAGTGTGGCCAGGGTGGGGGTGTGGGTCAGTGAGAGTGTGGCCAGGGTGGTGTGGGTCTGTGATGATGCCGGCTGCCTTTTTTTATCCCATCGATGGTGCGGAGGTCAGTACCCAGAAAGCAGAGTCAGGAGTGAAGAATTCTGTGTACGTCAAAGATCCATATATTAAGCAAGTGAGATTTCAAAGCCGTTTGCAAGACTGCACCACTTGGACAAGACTGCACCTTGGCCACACTGAATGCAAATTCTGACAGCAACTACAATTGGATTCGTGACAGTTGAAACCTAATTAAACATTTTCTCTCTGGCTTTTAAATAAAATTCTGCTCCTGAGCAGAGAGGACTGACTTTGATATTTAAAATATATTCTCTGCACTTCCTTCGGGTTCTGATGTGCATTCCAAAAGATCAAACGCATTTAGTTTTCGGAAAACACATCACTGACAACAATGCACGTCTTTAAAGGCAGATTTGCTGGCTGCAGCAAATCAGAAGGAATTTTAAGACTCGTCTGTAATTTCATTCCCCATTTACATCCAGTCAGAGAAAGGTTTAGAGTTCAGTTTACTGGCAGTAGCTTTTCTGTTGTGCCAATTATTTTTGTGGATCTCCTGTGTCCAGCTCCTCCCCCTCACTTCTCACAAGTCCTGCCAAACGTTACACCTGGGCACCTTGATCACTGGTTGAAGCCACGTCTTCAGAATGTAGGGGAGAACTGTGTGGACTGCACCGTCTCTAATACCTACTGCATCACCCATGGCTCGCCTGCCCCAGTGTTCTGTCTACTTGCCTTTCCTCCCCCCTTCAGTTCCCCACTACCCAAGCATTTATGGTTAATTCCCAGAATGGCAGGACTATCATATGTTGAAAGACTGGACCGACTAGGCTTGTATACACTGGAATTTAGAAGGATGAGAGGAGATCTTATCGAAACGTATAAGATTATTAAGGGGTTGGACACGTTAGAGGCAGGAAACATGTTCCCAATGTTGGGGGAGTCCAGAACCAGGAGCCACAGTTTAAGAATAAGGGGCAGGCCATTTAGAACTGAGATGAGGAAAAACTTTTTCAGTCAGAGAGTTGTGAATCTGTGGAATTCTCTGCCTCAGAAGGCAGTGGAGGCCAATTCTCTGAATGCATTCAAGAGAGAGCTGGATAGAGCTCTTAAGGATAGCGGAGTCAGGGGGTATGGGGAGAAGGCAGGAATGGGGTACTGATTGAGAATGATCAGCCATGATCACATTGAATGGCGGTGCTGGCTCGAAGGGCCGAATGGCCTCCTCCTGCACCTATTGTCTATTGTCTATGGTTCTCAATCTTGATTCTGCTCAATGGCCAAACTATGAGGAGGTACGGGGAAAAGCTTTGTTTTAGACGCCATCCAAATATATCAGATATACCATGCATGAAAATGAAGACAAACTGAAGTTCGATACATAGAGCAAAGGGGAAGATACAGGTGCAGAATTTAGTTCTCAGCATTGTAGTGTATCAGACTAAAGGTGTAGGAAGGAACTGCAGATGTTGGTTCAAACTGAAGATAGACACAAACAGCTGGAGTAACTCAGCAGGTCAGGCAGCATCTCTGGAGAGAAGGAATGGGTGGCGTATCGAGTTGAGACCCTTCTTCAGACACTTCAGTCTGAAGAAGGGTCTCGACCTGAAGCATCATCCATTCCTTCTCTCCAGAGATGCTGTCTGTCCGATTGAGATACCCCAGCTGTTTGTGTCTATTGTAGCGCATCAGTTCTTTCGACAAAGTCCAACGTCCTCAATGGGGTAGAGGTGATTGTACAGTACCCTACCTTATGGAGGGAGCGTTGAGAAGCCTGATGTGCATCTCTCTGTAAGTTCTCCACATCTCGGTCCTCAATAGCCGACCCCTGATGCTGGGACTCCTCCACCAACCACCACATGCCTCCATCTTCACTGACCACCAGCTATTCAACCTGAGCAAACTCATCGCCTGGCACACTGCAATACATTCACTGACACTCGCCCTACGTCCCAATTGAGTATGTTACCCTGGAGGGAGAATCACTCAGCTCTTGCAGCACCAACTGTTGCTACCACAGAGGCTCATAATTCATCCTTCTCCTCCTCTTGCTTTCTCTTTCTTCCCACAATCTCTTTCGGTTTGCCCAAGGGGGACCAATAAAACCTGCCACAAAACAAGAAGCAAGAATCCATCAAACACTGGCAGTGGCCCGGACAGACACTGACTCTGGGCACGGTGTAAATATCCAGACCACAGTGCCAGGACTCCAGCGTCTGAGCTACAGGGAGAGGGTGGGGCTTTATTCCTTGGAGTGCAAGAGGCTGAGGGGTGATCTTATAGAGGTGTCTAAAATCATGAGGGGAATCGAGATGGTGAATGCACAGAGTCTTTTACCCAGGGTAGGGGAATCAAGAACCAGAGGGCATAGGTTTAAGGTGAGAGGGGAAAGATTTAATAGGAACCTGAGGGACAACGTTTTCACACAGAGGGTCATAAGGTCATTAGGAGTAGAATTAGGCCATTCGGCCCATCAAGTCTACTCCACCATTCAATCATGGCAGGTCTATCTCTCCCTCCTAACCCCATTCTCCTGCCTTCTCCCCATAACCTCTGACACCCGCACTAAACAAGAATCAATCTATCTCTGCCTTAAAGGGTGGTGGTTATATGGAATGAGCTGCCAGAAAAAAATATTGTTGGATGGAACCGCAGATGCTGGTTTAAACCAGAAATAGACACAAAATGCTGGAGTGTCTCCTGTCCTGCTGAGTTACTCCAGCATTTTGTGTCCATCTTTGTCAAAGGAAGTAGTTGAGGCAGATACAATTACAACATTAATAAGCCACTTGGACAGGTACATGGTTTATGGGGATACAGTCCAAACACAGGCAATTGGGACTAGCTTTGATGGGGCATCTTGGTTAGCATGGACGTTGGGCTGAAGGGCCAGTTTTTGTGCTATACTACTCTACGACTCTATCACCTCAATGTGTGATCTGCACCTGCTGGTTGTTGAGCAGGAGGGTGCAATGAAGTTTGTTTATGGAAAATGGAGGATGTGATCTGAGGATGTGGTCCTCTGTGATCAGTCTATGCGGTCCTCTGGCAAAACACCATTCTTCCCACGAGGCCCCCCAGCCCTCTTTACTTCTCTTTACCCTATCTCATCAACCCCTCCCACTCCTCCCACTAGACCCCCCCCCCCCCACGGTGTCCCAACCTTCCCTCCCGATGTGGTTCCCACCTGCCACCACCTCTCATCATCTGTTCCACTCTTCACCTTTGCTTCCTTTCAGATTCCAGAATCTGCGGCTTTTCTTGTTCTCCATACTACCTCCCACCTATGGTTGCTAACTTCACTCTTCCCTCCTTCCCTCCCCCACTTCATTGTTATCTGCCATTCTATCCCTCCTTGCTTATATTCACCCTTTGCACTATTATTGTTTGGTTTTATGTGTGTGTGTGTGTGTGCGTATATATATATATATATATATAGATGATCTACATATATGTGTATTTGTGAGTATGTGTTTCTATACACACACTGAACGTTTGTTTCTCGCCGGAGACTCAGGTTCGATCCTGACTACGGGTGCTGCACTGTAAGGAGTTTGTACGTTCTCCCCGTGACCTGCGTGGGTTTTCTCCGAGATCTTCGGTTTCCTCCCACACTCCAAAGACGTACAGGTATGTAGGTTAATTGGCTGGGTAAATGTAAAAATTGTCCCTAGTGGGTGTAGGATAGTGTTAATGTACGGGGATCGCTGGGCGGCACGGACTTGGAGGGCCGAAAAGGCCAGTTTCCGGCTGTATATATATGATATGATATGATATGTACAATGTTTACATATTTCGGTTGTGCTGCTGCAAGTAAGTATTTCATTGTTCTATCTGGGACATATGATAATAAAACACTCTTGACACTTGACTCTTAATCCATCCTATCACCAACTAGACAGTGGTCCTGACCGATCATCTACCTCATTGGAGACCCTTGGACTA
Source organism: Rhinoraja longicauda (assembly GCF_053455715.1). NCBI lineage: Eukaryota > Metazoa > Chordata > Chondrichthyes > Rajiformes > Arhynchobatidae > Rhinoraja > Rhinoraja longicauda. The sequence continues at coordinate 1,457,154 of NC_135990.1, forward strand.
TCTTTATCAGACTTTACTGGATTTTATCTTGCACTAATCGATATTCCCTTTATCCTGTATCTTTATACAGAGGACAACTCGACTGTAATCACTTATAGTCTTGTCAACTGGACAGCATGCAACAAAAAGCTTTTCACTGTATATTCACAAAATGCTGGAGTAACTCAGCAGGTCAGGCAGCATCTCGGGAGAGAAGGAATGGGTGACGTTTCGGGTCGAGACCCTTCTTCAGACTGAAGAAAGGTCTCGACCCGAAACGTCACCCATTCCTTCTCTCCCGAGATGCTGCCTGACCTGCTGAGTTACTCCAGCATTTTGTGAATAAATCGATTTGTACCAGCATCTGCAGTTATTTTCTTATACAGCTTTTCACTGTACCTCTGTACATGCGGCAATAATAAAATAAAGTACATTGTTGCTGGCTGGCTCTTGCCCACCACTTTTAGTTTAGTTTAGACAAACAGGCCCTTCGGTCCACCAAGTACGCACCGACCAGCGATCCCTGCATATTAACACCATCCTACGTACACTAGGGACAATTTACATTTATACCAATCCAATTAACCTACAAACCTGTACGTCTTTGGAGTGTGGGAGGAAACCGAAGATCTCAGAGAAAACCCACACAGGCCACGGGGAGAACGTACAACTCCGTACAGACGGCGCCCGTAGTCAGGATCGAACCCGGGTCTCAGACGTTGTAAGGCAGCAACTCTACACACTGCGCCACCGTGCCGACCCCCTTCCAACACCTCTTTTTACTGGCTGCTTGCTCTCAACTCTTTCAGTCCAGATGGAGAGCCTTGGAATGTCGACTGTCCATGTCCCTCCACAGATGCCGCCTGACCCATTGAGTTTTTGCAGCAACTCTCCTCTTTCACATGACAATCTGTGGTCTCCGATGCCTCCCGCTTTCCGCAAGTCCTTGCCCTACCTCCCACCAGTTCTTCCTGACACACTGGAGCAGGGCCTGCCATCTGGGCAGAAGATTGTTCCCTTGGCAAAGGGGATTTAATCGTGAGGCATCGGGAACTCTGGTGATTAGAGCCTGGAATTGCTTTAAAGCATTTGTTAGTTAATTCATAAAGATCATTGCAGGAAATATTCAGAAGAGCACAGTGGGGAGCTTCTTCCCAACAGATTATGAAAGACATTTCCTGTCTTGATCTTCATTGAAGAAATATTTTAATTTGTACTCATCATGGCAACGATAGCAGATGAGATTGAAACATTAACATCTTATCATTCAATCAGAGAATGTAAAGATGGCACATTCCTCAAGTTGGATGAAACTCAAAACTTTCTTCACATTTAAAGTCATGAGAGGCATAGATAGAGTAGCCAGTTTGGACCTTTCTCACCCTGAAAACATCCAGTGATTTGGCCTCCACTGCCTTCTGTGGCAAAGAATTCCACAGATTCACAACTCTCTGGGTGAAAAAGGTTTTTCTTCATCTCAGTCCAAAACGGCCTATTAGGACATGATCCATACTCCTCCATCGCCTGCCTCATATCCATGTGTATATGAATGTGTATGTGTATAAGTGTCAAAGACTAGAGGACATTGCTTTAAGGTCAGACGGAAAATGTTGACAGGAGAAGTGCAGGGCTAGTTTTTTCCACAGAGGGTGGTGGGTGCCAGGAACGCCCTGCCTGGGGTGGTGGGTGCCAGGAACGCCCTGCCTGGGGTGGTGGGTGCCAGGAACGCCCTGCCTGGGGTGGTGGGTGCCAGGAACGCCCTGCCTGGGGTGGTGGGTGCCAGGAACGCCCTGCCTGGGGTGGTGGGAGCCAGGAACGCCCTGCCTGGGGTGGTGGGTGCCAGGAACGCCCTGCCTGGGGTGGTGGGAGCCAGGAACGCCCTGCCTGGGGTGGTGGTGGAGGCAGATACAATAGTCGTGTTTAAGAGGCTTTTAGATACACACATGGATATGCAGGCAATGGATGAGTATGTGACATGGATCGGCCATGATCATATTGAATGGTGGTGCTTGCTCGAAGGGCCGAATGGCCTACTACTGCACCTATTGTCTATTGTCTATTGGGTCATGTCCTAATAGGCCATTTTGGACTGAGATGAAGAAAAACTTTTTCACCCAGAGAATTGTGAATCTGTGGAATTCTCTGCCACATAGAAACATAGAAACATAGAAAATAGGTGCAGGAGTAGGCCATTCGGCCCTTCGAGCCTGCCCCGCCATTCAATATGATCATGGCTGATCATCCAGCTCAGTAACCTGTACCTGCCTTCTCTCCATACCCCCAAATCCTTTAGCCACAAGGGCCACATCTAACTCCCTCTTAAATATAGCCAATGAACTGGCCTCAACTACCTTCTGTGGCAGAGAATTCCACAGACTCACCACTCTCTGTGTGAAGAAATGTTTTCTCATCTCGGTCCTAAAAGACTTCCCCCTTATCCTTAAGCTGTGACCCCTGGTTCTGGACTTCCCCAACATCGGGAACAATCTTCCTGCATCTAGCCTGTCCAACCCCTTAAGAATTTTATATGTTTCTATAAGATCCCCCCTCAGTCTTCTAAATTCCAGCGAGTATAAGCCTAGTCTATCCAGTCTTTCTTCATATGAAAGTCCTGCCATCCCAGGGATCAATCTGGTGAACCTTCTCTGTACTCCCTCTAAGGCTAGAATGTCTTTCCTCAGAAAGCAGTGGAGGCCAAATCACTGTATGTTTTCAAGAGAGAGTTAGATTTAGCTCTTAGGGCTAACGGAATCAAGGGATATGGGGATAAAGCAGGAACGGGGTACTGATTTTAGATGATCAGCCATGATCATATTGAATGGCGGTGCTGGCTCAAAGGGCCGAATGGCCTACTCATGCACCTATTTTTAAAATGTTTTTATGTGCAAGCAGAGATTAGCTTAACTTGGCATTATGTTCAGCACAGACACGATGGGCCGAAGGGCCTGGTCCTGTCCTGTAGTCCTATCTTCTCTTTGTTGCCTGTTATCTAGTCCTTCTTGAGCAGCTGCCTGAGCTGGACATTCTGCTAAAGAAACTTTGCATACATTTACCAGGAATCAATTTCTAATTAACCTTTTAGCTACTATAAAATGAGCTGAATAAAAACTTGTACATAATCATAATGATTAATGGAAAATCTGAAATATCATTTAAATTCCTATTTCAAGCATTTTAGTTTGAAATATCTATCAATAAAATAATGATGCAAAAACATAAAATCCATTTTTTTTCCAGCCATATAATTTGCAGTGTGGTAATTATGGGTTAGCATAAAATTTAAAAGTCAGATGTAACTTGTATAAGTTTTCAGGATATTTTACAGTGGGATGAGTTTATAAAAAGCTTAAATTCTAATCATCAGTGCTTTCAGTTCCATCAGAGCAGGTTGTAAATGGCTGGGTCTGTATTGGTGTGCTGAATAACTGACATTAACCCAGGGATTTCTGCACGGTGTGTGTATGTTAATCCTCCTGCGAAGTCCATGGGCCAATGGCTATGAACACTGATAGTTTTCCATCGTTACTCCTGTGCAGTCTGTATCAGGGTATTGGCAAACCAGCTGATTGCACCTCTCCGGATTTGAATGTCAATTCACCGTCTGCATCATTGCACTAAGTCCCACCCAGAGGCTCTTGCTCGTCACAGTTCTTTGGGCAGTGTGGCACCTGCCCAATGCCTTGCCACATGTACGAGTCACATCCAACTGGACGGTGTGCGGCCCCACATCTCGAGAAAATGGGTAGGCAGGAACTGCAGATGCTGCTTTAAACCGAAGACAGACACAAAAAGCTGGAGTAACTCAGTGGAACAGACAGTATCTCTGGAGAGAAGGAATGGGTGACGTTTCGGGTCCAGACCCTTCTTCAGACTGAAACGTCACCCATTCCTTCTTGTAGAGAAAATGAGTTGGTGTTTGACACAATGAAAGTGAACCTCCTCCTCCCTTACATAGAGTCGTACAGCACAGAAACAGGCCCTTCGGCCCAGCTCCTCCATGCCAATCAGATGCCCCATGTCAGCTCATCCCACTTGCCTTCTGATCCATATGGCTCTGAAAGTTCCCTATTCATGTACCTGTCCAAATGTCTTTTAAATACAGTTATTGGACCTGTCTCCACAAGATCACCCCTCAGCCTCCCGAACACTGAGAAAAAAAGTCCTGGTACTCCCAACCTCTACATAGAACTCAGGTCATCGAGTCCTGAAAACATCCTTGTACATATCATATCATATCATATATATACAGCCGGAAACAGGCCTTTTCGGCCCTCCAAGTCCGTGCCGCCCAGTGATCCCCATTAACACTATCCTACACCCACTAGGGACAATTTTTTACATCTACCCAGCCAATTAACCTACATACCTGTACGTCTTTGGAGTGTGGGAGGAAACCGAAGATCTCGGAGAAAACCCACGCCGGTCACGGGGAGAACGTACAAACTCCTTACAGTGCAGCACCCGTAGTCAGGATCGAACCTGAGTCTCCGGCGCTGCATTCGCTGTAAAGCAGCAACTCTACCGCTGCGCTACCGTGCCGTCCATCTCTCTGCACTCTTCCAGCTCAATGTCATCTTTCCTATGGCAGGTTGACCAAAACTGTACACAATCACCCATGGTCGGCCTCATCAATCCCTTCTACACCTGCAACATAACATCACCAAACCTGTACTCAATTCCCTGACTGATGAAGGCAAATTTTATATTAGATTGTGATATGTTTGGCCATTGGAATTCCAAAATAGTGCACTGAGCTGTCTTTTGCTGGGAATTCTATTCAATCTGACTGAATAGAAAGGGGATCTGGTTGGTAGGGATTTAATAGATTATCACCAGGGAATATTTTTATCCATTGGGATTCTCACTAGTGGGAATAATCACAAAACGGTTGATTCATTGACACCCACAGTTGGATGAAAAATAGTTTCTGTGGTGCTATTCTGATATTAATTTGTGCTTATGGCTTTTGTGAACTGACAATGTCAGGCCCCATATGAGAGACGATAGACAAGAATTAAAAAAGATGGAAGTTTTAAGAAGGAACATGGCGATACAAGAAACTGCAGATGCTGGAATCCTGAGCAAAACACAAAGTACTGGAGGAACTCACTTAGGTCTACTTTGGAGAGTTCTCCTCGTCTCTCCGACAGGCGTCTGTGACTGACCCCCCTCTGTGGTGCCTACAGTTCGACCATGATCTAGCCCAGACTCGCCAGTACAGCCACTTCTTCCCTCAGCTCTGGCCTTCGCCTGCCTTGTCTTCCAACTCCATTTACAGATGCTGCTTGACCCACTGAGTTCCTCCAGCACTTAGTGACAAGATTAAACATGTGGGCTGAAGACTCAGATTGTAATGAGACTCAAGGAAACAGGCAATCAGTATTTGATCATGCAGGTGGGTAATAAGCTGCTGCTTTTCAGATAAAACGTCAAGAACTCAGTTTGTATTTCAAACTTAATGTAATTCTCGTGTTTTCATGGATTTGTTGCAATTGCAGATTAATTGATAGCAACAAGATTTGGTTCATTTATGTTTGTGATGGTATCGAACCTTCTTGTTCAGACTCTGTTTGTCATTCAATGTGCAACGTACACGTTCTACAGTTTATACATCAGTCTGCGATGTATTGGAAGTCTTGACTTAAAATAAGCCACCACAGACTGTTTATAACTCTTTTGTGTAACATTTACTGGGATACCTCTGCATCATTTTTAATCAAAGACAAATTTATTCCAACCCAGGCAAATATCGCAGATGGTTCCTGACAATATTCAGCTCAATGACTTCATGTTGTTTAGAAGAGGTAAGCTCAAACTAAATTCAAAACAATGAGAGACACAAAATGACAATAGACAATAGACAATAGGTGCAGGAGGAGGCCATTCGGCCCTTCGAGCCAGCACCGCCATTCAATGTGATCATGGCTGATCATTCTCAACATTCTCAAAACAATTCTCAAAATGCTGGAATTAATCAGCAGGACAGGCAGCATCTCTGGAGAGAAGGAATAGGTGATGTTTCGGGTCGAGACCCTTCTTCAGACTGATGTCAGGGGAGAGGGAGATACATAGATAAGGAAGTGTGAGGTGTGAAACCAGGACAAAGGGGATGGAGATCAAGGAAAATGTAGAGTAGCTCATTGTTAGCCGGGAGAGGGTGACAACAACGCAAACAGAGATAAAATGTAGTCGGAGACCTGGGAAGGGGGAGGGATGGAGAGAGAGGGAAAACAAGGATTACTTGAAGTTAGAGAAGTCAATGTTCATACCATTGGGGTGTAATCTAAAAAAAAATGGTTTTAAACCATTTTTAATTTTTAAATTACTTTCTTTTTTTTCCAGAATACGATAAAAACCTTTGACGGCTACAATACTCAAAAGGCAAGTACACCTGTGGTCTCAACAGGTAACATTTGATCAGAACGGGACCGAATTAGAGATTTGGATGGGCAGTGGGCAGGTAGATTTGCTGCTTCACACACAACTCCAGTGACCTGGGTTCAATCCTGACCTCCGGCACTGTCTGTGTGGAGTTTGCACGCTTTCTCTGTGACAGTGTGGTTTCCCCTGGGTGCTCTGTTTTTGTTCCACATCCCTACAACGTGCGGGTTAGTAAAACTAATGTCCACTGCAAGGTGCCCCTATTGTTCAGGGCAGGCAACTGGCGAAATGTAGGTTGAGTTGATGTGAAAGTGGGGAGAATATAATGGGATTTGTGTGGGATTATTGTAACTGCGTTGTAGGCCATAGCATACACAGTTGGCCAAAGGGTGAAGCCATGGGAAGGCATGTGGCTCTGGTAGTGAGCATAGGTCTAACAAGATGGTCTGTTTCTGAAGAAGGGTCTCGACCTGAAACATCACCCATCTCTCCTATCTAGAGATGCTGCCTGTCCCGCTGAGTTACTCCAGCATTTTGTGTCTTGGCCTGTTTCAGTGATGTATGAATCTCTGCCTCTTTAGAGGACTTGAAGAAACTTACGGGAAAGATAAAGAAGAGCAGAAAGGAAGAAACAGAACAGAGTAGGATGGACGTGACGAGAGAGTAAGTGACAACATGGATAATGGTGCAAGTTAAAACTAGGTGTTAACCGAGTAGAGAAACGAATGATGGGTTTGGAGGAGTCAGGGACACAATCACTACCTCTGGCAGTGACTAGATACATGGGGATGGACAGTTTGTTCTGAAATTGGTGGTCAAAGTTGACCAAGACAGGGGGATTGTGATTGAAAGAGGAGGTGATGTTGCCTGAACTAGGTGGTTTGATGTTGAACTGAGGATCAGAGAAGGGATTAACTGGATCCCAACAGGATCACACTAAATGAACCCCCCCCCCCCCCCCGTGCCCCACAAAGACCCCCTGCACCTACATTCCTTCCTCTGACTTCATAATTCACAACTCCTCAATCCTTTTCTCTCACACATTATTTTTCATCTTTGGCCTTTATCAAACCATCTGCCTATCATAAATGCCCATCACCTGTTCAACTATTACCTGCCATGCTCAGTTCTGCCCCTCTTTCACAGCTTCCACCCCTCCCTACAATCAGTCTGAAGAGGGCCCCAATCCAAAATGTCACCTGTCCATATTCTCCATGGATGCTGCCTGACCCTCGTGATTACTCCAGCACTGTATCTGTTTTTACACACTGAATGGAGATGTTTGCCAAACCAATCACTCAATCTGCATTTGGTTACTCCAATGTAAAGGAAACTAAATTCTAAACTGAGAGAGTCACAGATGCACCCAGATAGTGTTTGAGGCTCTGGGTTCTGGGATGGGTGGAACAAAGTATGTATTGCAATTCCCTCTCGACACATAGTCCCTCAATAGGCTTCGTACAGGGATGGGCCGATACAATACCAATATGAACAAATGGGGCTATGCAGATGCGGCAGGCACAGAATGTGAATGTGGAACATCTGTGCAATCCATGCCACACCTACTAAGATGCCCACTTCTTGGTGAACAACGCTGCCTGGAAGATCTAGCGGTGGCAAAGGAGAAGGCAGGCTGCCCACTGTGCAAGAGCCTGGCCCAACATTTGAAACATAGGTGATGGACACGAAAGAAGAACATAGAGAAAGGTCTCGATCTTTTTAGGTATGTGAAGCTTTTTTAGGTACGTGAAGAGGAAAAAAATAGTCAAGGCAAATGTGGGTCCCTTGAAGACAGAAGCAGGGGAATTTATTATGGGGAACAAGGAAATGGCAGAAGAATTGAACCGGTACTTTGGATCTGTCTTCATTGAGGAGGATACAAACAATCTCCCAGATGTTCTAGTGGCCAGAGATCCTAGGGTGACAGAGGAACTGGAGGAAATCCACATTAGGCAGGAAAAAGTTTTGGGTAGACTGATGGGACTCAAGGCTGATAAATCCCCAGGGCCTGCTGGTCTGCATCCCAGGGTGCTTAAGGAGGTGGCTCTAGAAATTGTGGACGCATTAGTGATTATTTTCCAATGTTCTATAGATTCCGGGTCAGTTCCTGTGGATTGGAGGGTAGCTAATGTTATCCCACTTTTCAAGAAAGGAGGGAGAGAGAAAACGGGGGGAGAGAGTTAGTCTGACATCAGTGGTGGGGAAGATGCTGGAGTCAATTATAAAAGACGAAATTGCGGAGCATTTGGATCGCAGTAACAGGATCGTTCCGAGTCAGCATGGATTTACAAAGGAGAAATCGTGCTTGACTAATCTTCTGGAATTTTTTGTGGATGTAACTAGGAAGATTGACAGGGGAGAGCCGGTGGATGTGGTGTACCTCGGCTTTCAGAAAGCCTTCGACAAGGTCCCACATAGGAGATTGGTGGGCAAAATTAGAGCACATGGTATTGGAGGTAGGGTACTGACATGGATAGAAAGTTGGTTGACAGACAGAAAGCAAAGAGTGGGGATAAATGGATCCCTTTCAGAATGGCAGGCAGTGACTAGTGGGGTACCGCAAGGCTCGGTGTTGGGACCGCAGCTATTTACAATATACATCAATGACTTGGATGAAGGGATTAAAAGTACCATTAGCAAATTTGCCGATGATACAAAGCTAGGTGGCAGTGTGAACTGTGAGGAAGATGCTATGAGGTTGCAGGGTGACTTGGACAGGTTGTGTGAGTGGGCGGATGCATGGCAGATGCAGTTTAATGTGGATAAGTGTGAGGTTATCCACTTTGGTGGTAAGAATAGGAAGGCAGATTATTATTTGAATGGTGTCAAGTTAGGAAAAGGGGATGTACAACGTGATCTGGGTGTCCTAGTGTATCAGTCACTGAAAGGAAGCATGCAGGTACAGCAGGCAGTGAAGAAAGCCAATGGAATGTTGGCATTCATAACAAGAGGAGTTGAGTATAGGAGCAAAGAGGTCCTTCTGCAGTTGTATAGGGCCCTAGTGAGACCGCACCTGGAGTACTGTGTGCAGTTTTGGTCTCCAAATTTGAGGAAGGATATTCTTGCTATTGAGGGCGTGCAGCGTAGGTTTACTAGGTTAATTCCCGGAATGGCGGGACTGTCATATGTTGAAAGACTAGAGCGACTAGGTTTGTATACAATGGAATTTAGAAGGATGAGAGGGGATCTTATCGAAACGTATAAGATTATTAAGGGGTTGGACATGTTAGAGGCAGGAAACATGTTCTCAATGTTGGGGGAGTCCAGAACCAGGGGCCACAGTTTAAGAATAAGGGGTAGGCCATTTAGAACGGAGATGAGGAAAAACTTTTTTAGTCTGAGAGTTGTGAATCTGTGGAATTCTCTGCCTCAGAAGGCAGTGGAGGCCAATTCTCTGAATACATTCAAGAGAGAGCTAGATAGAGCTCTTAAGGATAGCGGAGTCAGGGGGTATGGGGAGAAGGCAGGAACGGGGTACTGATTGAGAATGATCAGCCATGATCACATTGAATGGCGGTGCTGGCTCGAAGGGCCGAATGGCCTACTCCTGCACCTATTGTCTATTGTCTATTGTCTATTGATCCAAAAGGTCACCCATTCCTTCTCTCCAGAGATGCTACCTGTCCCGCTGAGTTACTCCAGCATTTTATGTCTATCTTCATATATTCATAATATCTCTGACATTTTAAACAATACCTGGTCCTCATCTGCACGTGGCCATCTGGAGAGAGCCATGATTTGTTTAATCTTTAAAGAATGCATGGATATATTCTTGTCTACTTTACCAATTCCCTCATTAGAAACAAATTGGAGTCTAACTTACCTTGTGAGCATTACCATGGCAAAATCACCAGGTTTGCGATGATTATGTATTTGCTTTTCCACTGTAAAAAAATTATTTATGAAATGCAGTAATTGTTGCAATGTATGTATTGTGACATTCATGTAAAAAGAGTGAACTTACAATGTGCACCTGTTATTAGTGTGCATCTGTACTGCTGCAAAACAGATTTGTGTGCTGGTGATGTGTGCTTTGGGAGGTTCACATTCAGCTGAGCATGTCTGCTCTGGGTTTACACAATCAGGCCATGTCAGCTCTGGGTTTACCCTGACGGCAACAAATCGAGGCGGTTAGACCCTATGCTGCTGCTATAAATTCATAAGTGATAGGAGCAGAATCAGGCCACTCGGCCCATCAAGTCTACTCCGCCATTCAATCATGGCTGATCTATCTTTCCCTCTTAACCCCATTCTCCTGCCTTCTCCCCATAACCCCTGACACCCGTACTAATCAAGAATATATCTATCTCTGCCTTAAAAATATCCATTGAATTGGCCTGCACAGCCTTCTGTGGCAATGAGTTCCACAGATTCATCACCCTGTGTCAGTGAGGAGTTTGGACATTCTCCCGCTGGACAGCTTGGCTTTTCTCCAGGTGCCTCCCACATACCAAAACCTTAACTAAACTAAACCCAAGAGCAACAAAAACGGAACCATCGTCATTTCAGGGCGGCACGGTGGCGCAGCGGTAGAGTTGCTGCCTTACAGCGCTTACAGCGTCGGAGACCCGGGTTCGATCCCGACTACGGGTGCTGTCTGTATGGAGTTTGTACGTTCTCCCCGTGACCATGTGGGTTTTCGCTGAGATCTTCGGTTTCTTCCCAACTCCAAAGACGTACAAGTTTGTAGGTTAATTGGCTTGGTGTAAATGTAGAATTGTCTCTAGATTGTGTAGGATCGTGTTAATGTGTGGGGATCGCTGGTCGGCACGGACTCGGTGGGCCGAAGAGCCTGTTTCCGAGCTGTATTTCTAAACTGAACTAAATTCATGAGATTCTTGCTGCAGCTCAACAGGCCCATTAATGCAATAACACACAGATGATATATAATAATCAATAATACAGTAGATTAGTAACCGTAATACTGGGTAACCATATGAATGCAGAACCAAAGTCTTTAGTGCAACCAAAGACACAGTCCGTAGAAGTTTGTGTGTAAGAAGGAACTGCAGATGCTGGTGTAAACGAAAGATAGACACAGAGTGCTGGAGTAACTCAGCGGGACAGGCAGCATCGCTGGAGAGAAGGAATGGGTGACGTTTCAGGTCGAGACCCTTCTTCAGACTGAAGTTAGTGTTGTGTAGTGTTCAGGAGAAGCTATTCCTGAGCCTAGCCGTCACGGTCTTCAGACTCCTGTATCTTCCCGATGGTAGCAGTGAGATGAGAGCGTGGCCAGGCTGGTGTGGGTCTCTGATGATATTGACTGCATTTTTGATGCAATGCCTCCTGTAGATCCCTTCATTGGTGGGCATATCAATAAGGATGGACCAGGCAGTGTCTGCCACTCTCTGTAGTCCCCTTCATTCCTGGCCGTTTGAGTTGCCAAACTAGACTGCGATGCAGTCAGTCAGTATGTTCTCTATTGATAACAGTTAATAGAGTATTGAGGGCGTGCAGCGTAGGTTTACTAGGTTAATTCCCGGAATGGCGGGACTATCATATGTTGAAAGACTGGAGCGACTAGGCTTGTAGAAAACTGGAATTTAGAAGGATGAGAGAGGATTTTATCGAAACATATAAGACTATTAAGGGGTTGGACACGTTAGAGGCAGGAAACATGTTCCCAATGTTGGGGAAGTCCAGAACCAGGGGCCACAGTTTAAGAATAAGGGGTAGGCCATTTAGAACGGAGATGAAGAAAAACTTTTTCAGTCAGAGAGTTGTGAATCTGTGGAATTCTCTGCCTCAGAAGGCAGTGGAGGCCAATTCTCTGAATGCATTCAAGAGAGAGCTAGATAGAGCTCTTAAGGATAGCGGAGTCAGGGGATATGGGGAGAAGGCAGGAACAGGGTACTGATTGAGAATGATCAGCCATGATCACATTGAAGGTGGTGTTGGCTCGAAGGGCCGAATGGCCTCCTCCTGCACCTATTGTCTATTGTCTATTCATTGACATACCCAAATTTCTTCAATCTCCCAGGAAAGTAGAGGCGTTGATGACTTTCTTTTTGATCGCATCAACATGCTGGGTGTGGGAGAGATCTTCAGACATTTGCATGCCCAGGAACTTTAAGCTGTTGGTAGTCTATGATTAGATCAGGTACGTGGATCTGCTGCAGTTCCACATACAATGAGTAGGTGCTGGAGAATTTGAAATTTAATGTTTCTACTTATCCAGTGTTTGATATTACTCAGTTATTATAAATGCTGTTCATCAGTAATGATACTAGTATGGTAATCCATCCATGGATGTATAAAAATCCAGCCCCAGACGTGTATAAATAATCTCCATTGAAATGCTGGTCTTGGCCTAATTCCCTGCATTATCAAGGGTTATTAAATTGTAACTATGCTGTTAAGTGTTCCTTGGTAGTGGATTTATGGAAACAAAATTTGAGCCAATGTACTCTAAAACTTTCTAGATACTTTACATTCCCTTCTAAGGACCTTAAATTAAACAATTAAACTCTGAAGGTTTTAGTACTAACTATTATGTAGTCAAGCATTTTCATTTGCCATCAGCTAAATATTTAAGATCAAGGAAAGCAGATTCCCCTGGTGGTGCTTGCTATGCAAACCCATAACTTCCTGTAACATGGACCATGTTTCCTTAAATACCCACTAATGATATGAATGAAGACCAGTGGCAAATTGATCCTTCCACCATTACCCACCATTGTCAATGTCAGCCCATTGTCGACAGGGATCCAGTGATGGGGCCTCACGGTGAGTGCAGTGTAGAGCGAGGCCATTCAACCCACTGAAGATAGACACAAAATGCTGGAGTTACTCAGCGGGACAGGCAGCACCTCTGGATAGACCGAACGGGTGACATTTTGAGTCAAGACCCCTCTCCAGTCTCAACCTAAAACGTCACCCATTTCCTCTCTCCAGAGATGCTGCCTGACCCGCTGAGTTACGCCAGCATTTAGTGTCTATCCTTCAACCAGCATCTTCCTTCCTACACGTTCAGCCCACTGAGTTTCTACCGGCTCTCTGATGGACCGGTGCAGTTAGTTCAGTCCCTGGAAGCATTGATCCAATTTCCTTCTGCAAATTACCAGTATTTACATCACACAGTCAGGTTCTGCATCCAAATCTAAACTGTAAAAAAAAAAGATTATCCTTGTGCCAACTTTTCTTCCTTTGCGGAGAGAGATTGTAGAGGAGGACTGGCCAGATTATTCTGGTAAAGACCCAGTGCGGTGGCAATCGGCTAGTCTTTCATTATGTCCATTTGGACACGTTTCCCAATCACCTTAATTTTTGCTCTTTGGTCATTGATCCTTCAGCCTTCAGAAAAAAAACCCTGTCTCTTTAGACAATAGACAATAGACAATAGGTGCAGGAGTAGGCCATTCAGCCCTTCGAGCCAGCACCGCCATTCAATGCGATCATGGCTGATCACTCTCAATCAGTACCCCGTTCCTGCCTTCTCCCCATACCCCCTCACTCCGCTATCCTTAAGAGCTCTATCCAGCTCTCTCTTGAAAGCATCCAACGAACTGGCCTCCACTGCCTTCTGAGGCAGAGAATTCCACACCTTCACCACTCTCTGACTGAAAAAGTTCTTCCTCATCTCCGTTCTAAATGGCCTACCCCTTATTCTTAAACTGTGGCCCCTTGTTCTGGACTCCCCCAACATTGGGAACATGTTTCCTGCCTCTAATGTGTCCAATCCCCTAATTATCTTATATGTTTCAATAAGATCCCCCCTCATCCTTCTAAATTCCAGTGTATACAAGCCCAATCACTCCAGCCTTTCAACATACGACAGTCCCGCCATTCCGGGAATTAACCTAGTGAACCTACGCTGCACGCCCTCCATAGCAAGAATATCCTTCCTCAAATTTGGAGACCAAAACTGCACACAGTACTCCAGGTGCGGTCTCACCAGGGCCCGGTACAACTGCAGAAGGACCTCTTTGCTCCTATACCTATGTCCTCTTTCTTAGTATTCTCCCTCAAAACAACAAACCAAGTTTCTAAGTAACTGCAACCCCCCTGGGCTCTCTCCGAAGGCTTTGTGTCATGGCCGAGGTGCAGTGGCCAGAATCCGTGAGGATTGTGCAAGGGAATCAGGTAATGAGCCCACTCAGGGTCATCTGTCAGCCTCACAAGATATAATCATGAGCAAAGAGCATCTCAGGCACAGAAGATCTGCCTGCACGATCTGAAGCACCTTGAACAGAGGTCACTGCCCTCAGAAGAGAAAGTGGGGCAAAGACATCTTTTGGCTCTTAGTCCCTCCATCAAACCATCAATACTTGTTATTGCAGAAGAATCTACAACCACTGACCACCAGTGACCACGAAAGAAACTGACACCTATGACCAAACAGACATCAAGGCTTTCCACTTCATTCTGCTTCTGAATGCATCGAGTCGTCGCTTCCAGCAATGGTTACACAGGTCACACACAGTCACACTTTGTCACTATGACGCACCTTGACTTACACACTCACTTTGGCACCTATCCGCTGTGACATACACCAATCACACTGACTCACACCGCACAGGCACGCTAACTCACACTGACGCACACCAACACAGTGACTCACACTGACAACAAAACACAAAGTGCTGGAGGAACTCAGCAGGTAAGGCAGCATCTGTGGAGAGAATGGACAGATGATGTTTTGGGTCAGAAAGGTCCCCATCTGAAACATTGCCTGTCCAATCCCACACACGTGCCACCTGATCCCATTGAGTTCTTCCAGCACTTTGTGTTGTGGTCAGCACCTCAACAATGTACTGAGGTCATTCTCCCCAGACTCAGTCACATGATCGGCAGCTGTCCCGACAGTGGGAACCCTTGGCCACACAGCACTGCCATTTGCTGCATGTCCATCACCCATGTGCCAGCTGCAGGAGTGATTGTTGCTAGAGTGTGAGTGGGTTGCAGAAGGTGAAGCTTTTACCACAAGTTGGGTTTGATCTTGTCCTTTGCTGCTCTCTTCATTCAACTTCCAGCAGACAGCTTCTGGAATTTAAACTATATTAGCCAGAAGTTGAATCATTAAACACTTGATCCCAATTTGACCCGTTCCATTATTTAGATTTAAAATACAACCACTGTTCAGAGAATTAGTTACTGCAGTAACATTTCAGTAAATCATTGAATGTGTAGTTAGTAATTACCATGGTAGCTGTGCTGTCTTCTTTATCACTCTGCTCTCTCACTGAACGCACAGCGAGATCTTTGCAGGAGTTAGCCACTGGGGAGAAGGAATGAGGTGCTCGCTGAGGTCAACAGTAATCACTGGAAATAATTTAGCTGACAGGTATTCATTTTCCAAATGAAGGTTCCTTGGCAGCACGTCCACGATGGAAATTTCATTTGGAGGATGAACTAATGACCCCCTATGAGACGTCAGCTGAACTGTCGTCCTCTAGTGACCCCAGGTTGTAGGTTCAGCAGCACTGATCGCCTCTGAAGATGGATTGCATTTGATGATGTAGAAATGCCACTGATGTGCCAAAGGTTGCCCCTCAATTGGTTCCCTTTGCTTTTATTGATACATTTTTTCTTTTAAAGTTATTCCATCTTTCATGTCCCTGGTTCTGGTTTATTTCGGTAGAAGACCAACTTGTTGACAACGCTGTGAGTGGCGTCTAGTTGTGCACTTGGTTGGCAAGGCTTATCTCCGACGGCTTTCACAACCGCATTGCAACGTTGCGCTGTGTGGAACGGGTCCTCCTAGAGTTCCATCTGCAACGTGGAAATGTGGGAGGGCATAATCCAAATGTGCGATCCTCCTGACAGACTCTAAAAGAAAGGTCGACATTCAGATATTACCTGCCATGACCTTAGTACTTTTCAATTGCTTTGGAGCAAATTAAACACATCTGAAGTGTTGAAGAGCATTCTGTTCCCCAAACGCACACTGCAGACTCCCAGAGACCACAACAATATCATGACCGGCACTGTACAAATTGCTGAAGAAACTCAGCAGGCCAGGCGCCATCTGTCTTCATCAGAAGGGTCCTGACCTGAACTGTCATCTGTTCATTCCCTCGACAGACATTGCCTGACCCACAGAGTTCCTCCAGCACTTTGTGCTTTGTTCGATTAGAGTTCAGACATTGTTGCAGACATGCAAAGGATAGGTGATAGAAACATAGAAACATAGAACATAGGTGCAGGAGTAGGCCATTCGGCCCTTCGAGCCTGCACCGCCATTCAATATGATCATGGCTGATCATCCAGCTCAGTAACCTGTACCTGCCTTCTCTCCATACCCCCTGATCCCTTTAGCCACAAGGGCCACATCTAACTCCCTCTTAAATATAGCCAATGAACTGGCCTCAACTACCTTCTGTGGCAGAGAATTCCACAGACTCACCACTCTCTGTGTGAAGAAATGTTTTCTCATCTCGGTCCTAAAAGACTTCCCCCTTATCCTTAAGCTGTGACCCCTGGTTCTGGACTCCCCCAACATCGGGAACAATCTTCCCGCATCTAGCCTCTCCAACCCCTTAAGAATTTTATATGTTTCTATAAGATCCCCCCTCAGTCTTCTAAATTCCAGCGAGTACAAGCCGAGTCTATCCAGTCTTTCTTCATATGAAAGTCCCGCCATCCCAGGGATCAATCTGGTGAACCTTCTCTGTACTCCCTCTAAGGCAAGAACGTCTTTCCTCAGGTTAGGAGACCAAAACTGCACACAATACTCCAGGTGCGGTCTCACCAATGCCCTGTACAACTGCAGCAGAACCTCCCTGCTCCTAAACTCAAATCCTCTTGCTATGAATGCCAACGTACCATTCGCATGTTGATCCAGATTAATTTTTCTGAAGAGGTTTCTAAAGCCATGGTTGAAAGAAGAGGGGCACAGCTTATAAATTTGAGTTGAAAGATACAAAAGGCTGTGTGATGAGGCTCTTCCAACCTAACCAGTTGTCATCTGGACATCACTCCCTGGAGGGATGGTGCAAACAGCATCAACTGGTGGCTTTGGAGGAAAGTTGGACAGATACTTCCGAGAGAACAGAACGACATCATGAACAGTTAGCCCACACTCAACGCCATTTGGCTTCTTCCCTTCCCAAAGAGTCAAGAGTGTTTTATTAGAAACATAGAAACATAGAAAATAGGTGCAGGAGGAGGCCATTCGGCCCTTTGAGCCTGCACTTCCATTCAATATGATCATGGCTGATCATCAAACTCAGTATCCCGTACCTGCCTTCTCTCCATACCCCCTGATCCCTTTAGCCACAAGGGCCACATCTAACTCCCTCTTAAATATAGCCAATGAACTGGCCTCAACTACCTTCTGTGGCAGAGAATTCCACAGATTCACCACTCTCTGTGTGAAAAAAAACGTTCTCATCTCGGTCCTAAAAGACTTCCCCCTTATCCTTAAACTGTGACCCCTTGTTCTGGACTTCCCCAACATCGGGAACAATCTTCCTGCATCTAGCCTGTCCAACCCCTTAAGAATTTTGTAAGTTTCTATAAGATCCCCCCTCAATCTTCTAAATTCCAGCGAGTACAAGCCGAGTCTATCCAGTCTTTCTTCATATGAAAGTCCTGCCATCCCAGGAATCAATCTGGTGAACCTTCTCTGTACTCCCTCTATGGCAAGAATGTCTTTCCTCAAATTAGGAGACCAAAACTGCACACAATACTCCAGGTGCGGTCTCACCAATGCCCTGTACAACTGCAGCAGAACCTCCCTGCTCCTATACTCAAATCCCCTCGCTATGAATGCCAACATACCATTCGCTTTCTTCACTGCCTGCTGCACCTGCATGCCTACTTTCAATGACTGGTGTACCACGACACCCAGGTCCCGTTGCATCTCCCCTTCTCCTAATCGGCCACCATTCAGATAATAGGTTTGTCAACACAGTATTCAGTACATAATATAATAAACAAACAAAGAAAAAGAAGTTCAATAAATAATAAAACCCAATATTGTACAAAAACTTAAAAAAAACTAATGCAACCAAGGCAGTTCGTATTTTGGAGTTTAGTTGGAGTTTGTAGTGTTCAGGAACCAGATGGTTGTTGGGAAGAAGTTTTTCCTTGACTTGGGTATTACAGTTTTCAGACTCTAAACCTTCTTCCCGATGGCAGGAGTGAAACGAGAGCGTGGTGTGGGTCCTTCATGATGTTGGTTGTCTTGTTGAGGCAGTGCCTCTTATAGGTTCCTTTGATGGTGGGGAGGTCCGTACCCATGATGGGCAAGGCAGTGTTCGGCACCTTTTGTAATCGCTTTCATTCCTGGACATTCAAGTTACTGAACCAGGCTATGATGCAACCAGTCCATGTGCTCTCTACCATACACCTGTAGAAGTTCAAGAGAGTATTCGTTGACATACCAAATCTCAATAGACAATAAACAATAGGTGCAGGAGTAGGCCATTCGACCCTTCGAGCCAGCACCGCCATTCACTGTGATCATGGCTGATGGGCTTTCTTCATGATTGTATCAATGTGCTGGGTCCAGGATAGATATTCAGAGATACGCATGTCCAAGAAGTTGTTAAACATCGAACCATAGAAAATAGGTGCAGGAGTAGGCCATTCAGTCCTTCGAGCCAGCACCACCACTCAATATGATCATGGCTGATCATCTAAAATCAGTACCCCGTTCCTGCTTTTTCCCTATTTCCCTTGATTCTGTTAGCCCGAAGAACTCTATCTAACTCTCTCTTCAAAACATCCAGTGAATTGGCCTCCACTGCCTTCAGTGGCAGAGAATTCCACAGATTCACAACTCTCTGGGTGAAAACGTTTTTCCTCATCTCAGTCCTAAATGGCCTACCCCTTATCCTTAAACTGTGACCCCTGGTTCTGGACTCCCCCAACATTGGGGAATATTTTTCCTGCATCTAGCCTGTATAATCCCTTTAAAAAAATTATATGTTTCTATAAGATCCCCTCTGATCCTTCTAAATTCCAGTGAATATATGCCCAGTCGATCTATTCTTTCATCATATGTCAGTCCCGCCATCCCGGGTATTAACCTGGTGAACCTACGCTGCACTCCCTCAATAGCATGAAAGTTCTTCCTCAAATTAGGAGACCAAAACTGCACACAATACTCTAGGTGTGGTCTCACCAGGGCCTTGTACCACTGCAGTAGGACCTCCTTGCTCCAATACTCAAATCCTCTTGCGATGAACACCAACATGCCATTTGCTTTCTTCACTGCCTGCTGTACCTTCAGTGATTGATGTACAAGCATACCCAAGTCTCATTGCATCTCCTCTTTTCCTAATCTGACACCATTCTGATAATAATCTGCCACTCTTTGTTGACTCTCTCCACCACTAATCCATTGATGAAGACTAGTTCGTTATCCTCTTCTAAAGTCAACAATCAGTACTTTGGTTTTATTGACGTTGACTTGCAAGAATCGTCTGATTCTTAATGACTAGGTGGGCGGTGGAATGTGGTTTATTTGGAATACCAGAGGGCATTTCATGAAGTTCCTCATTTATTGCAGTTGGATCAGTTGACAGGGGGATAGGTGTGGGGATATTGGGCAGATGCTCAGATCGGCACGCTGTGGCGAGTGTCGTCTGTTGGTAATACAGATAAAATACCTCCTAAACAGGCTTGCCAATGGCATGAAAGGATGGCAGCACTGTGACCAATGTAGATGGACACATGGAGTGTTGTAGGCAATGTTGCCCATTTGGCAAACAGATTTCATTGCAGAAAATGTAAAATCATTTATTTTAGAGCTAAAAAGATGGGGCAGTGGAACAATAGTTAGTACTATGACCACAGAATTCCAGTAACCTGGCTTCGATCCTGACCTCCAATGCTGTCTCTGTGGAGTTGGCACGTTCTCCCTGTGACTGCCTTTCTCTCACTGTCCAGAGATGTGCGCCCAATGGGTTAATTGTCCACTGTGTTGGCTAGTGGAAGGAGAGTGGACGAGCACATGAGAGAGGGATAGGCTGGAGAGACATAAGTGGGGGGGATGTGACTACACTGAGTGCCAACACAGAGTAGATGGGCCATAGTAATGAGAAATAAAAATAGAACATCATACAATGAGCTAGAAATGGGAGTTTTGTACATCAAAACCTTTGTACATCAACATTAATGTTTCACCGTCAGGGGCATTAAATAACCTTAATAACACCTCCAGTTTAAATTCCATTTGGAATATTTTGGAGGACCAAGAACCAAGAACCAAGAACTGCTCTGGGGATTTCACCTTCGAAAGGATATATTGGCCTGGGTGGCCCGGCCTGGCTGTGTTTCAGAGAAATTGCGATTTAATCCCTGGACACCAAGAGTTAAATAAAGAAGTGTGATGCAAGATACACAGGAAAGTGTAGACGCTGCAATTGAACAACATACAAAGTGCTGGAGGAACTAAGTGGGTCAGACAGGGAATGGACCAACAAGGTTTTGGGTTGGGACCCTTCTTTAGAGTTTGTAGAAGGGTCCAATCTGAAACGGTATGTTACACAAAATAAGGTTACATTCCATGGAATTTGTAAGATTTCAGGGCATTTATCTAATATAGTAATCAGCGTTCTGAGGTTTTGAGCCATCTACAGTCGTAAAAATTAGAGCTAGCCCTTCAGATGTAGTGAAAGTTAGAATTTTTCTCATGAACATCAAATGAGAATTTAAAAATCTGGGGTTTCGGGATTGCTATTAAACCAAGATGCCGTGAAAGGCACAAGGAACTGCAGGTGCTGGAATCTTGCGTAGAATACAAAGTGCTGCAGTAAGTCAGAGGGTCAGGCAGCATCTCCGGAGACCTTGGGTAGGTGGTGTTCCAAGTGTAATCCTCCTTCAGGACCATCCTTCAGACTCAATCTTCAAGAGGGAGTTGTGGGAAGAGGTGTCGTCAAGACCACTAGGAGCCAGCGGGATTATAGTCGATAGTCTGCCCCTTGTGCTGGGGAGATTGAGTGAGGGGAGACAGGTGTCAGAGACAGTCCTAGTGAATTTGTGGGAAGGATGGAAGTTAGTGCTGAAGGTATCAAGGGTGGCAGAGGTTTCACGTCATGAAGTCTAAGAAAATAACTGCAGATGCTGGTACAAATCGAAGGTATTTATTCACAAAATGCTGGAGTAACTCAGCGGGTCAGGCAGCATCTCGGGAGAGAAGGAATGGGTGACGTTTCGGGTCGAGACCCTTCTTGAGATGTCATGAAGTGGTCACCTTCTGCCTCGGTGCCACCTCAGTTTCTGCTGAGCTCTCATTTCATTTCTTTATATTTATACACCAACTCTGTATTTCATCTGAGGTTTGTTTTCCATGTTATTGGACTTGCTAATCACTCATTTTAATCATGACGTGCCGGCTTGTTGTATTGTTCTGGCCCCTCACTTTATCACCCAGTTTGAAAACAGGCCAAGTAAAAGCCCTTTCTTTAAAGCTCAGGGGGGAGGGGTTATTTGTCTCTTGAGTTTCAGAACCAGCCACTGCCAGCCATCCTGAAACATCACACTGTGCTCAGCCTCACAATTACATTCTCAGCCACGTCTCATCAGGTTCCTGTATGATATACTGTTTACACAAGGCAATTCAATTGAGTAAACATCTCCATTTCTAACACACTATGTCTCATGCCACTTGCTGAAGCTTGGGATTGATGAACCATACACCCCGTACAAATCAGCCAAAGAAACAGAAAGTGGGCGCAGGGCAGGAGAAAGGAATGGCTGGAGGGAAGGGGGGTGGGGGGGGGGGGGGGGGGTGGGGGCAGGTTGGATAGCAAGTGGAGAGGAGAGAAGTGGAGGAAGAGCAAATAGTGGAGGATGATGGCAAAGCTAACATCGCTGCTGGACAACGACTCTCACCCCATGCAGGATACTGTCACTGCACTGAGTAGCTCCTTCAGTGACAGACACCTTCACCCCAAGTGCCTGAAAGAGAGATATAGGAGGTCCTTCCTTCCCGCTGCTGTGAGACTGCACAACCAGCACTACTCCCAGCAGACCAGTCAACAATAACAGCTAAGAACACACAGAAAACTGATGTCAATTGATGTATCTTTTAGTTATAATGAATGATCTCTTGCTATACACTTTGCTGCTGTAACACTGTAAATTTCCCCGGTGTGGGACGAATAAAGGAATATATTAATATTAACATTAATATTATTAGTGAAGAGAGAGAGGGAAGGAGAGAAAGAAGTGAAGCTCTATCTTAGCCGAAAGACGACGGTCTGAAGATAGACACAAAAAGCTGGAGTAACTCAGTGGGTCAGGCAGCATCTCTGGAGAGAAGGAATGGGTGACGTTTTGGGTCGAGTCCCTTCTTTAGCATCTGCAGTTCCTTCTTACACAAAGAAGGTCTGAAGAAGGGTCTCGACCCAAAACGTCACCCATTCCTTCTCTCCAGAGATGCTGCCTGACCCACTGAGTTACTCCAGCTTTTTGTGTCTATCTTCGGTTTAAACCAGCATCTGCAGTTCCCTCCTACACACTTAGCCCATATAATGTCTGCATTGTAGACTGGGAATATGATGCACTCAGTATTAAGGGGTTGGACACGTTAGAGGCAGGAAACATGTTCCCAATGTTGGGGGAGTCCAGAACCAGGGGCCACAGTTTAAGAATAAGGGGTAGGCCATTTAGAACTGAGATGAGGAAAAACTTTTTCAGTCAGAGAGTTGTGAATCTGTGGAATTCTCTGCCTCAGAAGGCAGTGGAGGCCAATTCTCTGAATGCATTCAAGAGAGAGCTAGATAGAGCTCTTAAGGATAGCGGAGTGAGGGGGTATGGGGAGAAGGCAGGAACGGGGTACTGATTGAGAATGATCAGCCATGATCACATTGAATGGCGGTGCTGGCTCGAAGGGCCGAATGACCTCCTCCTGCACCTATTGTCTATTGTCTATTGTATGACCTTGAATACAAATGGCACTGTTCATTGAATGCGCAGTGAATAAAACACAAAGCTCAAGGGTTACAACAACCATCTAACTCCGGCAGCTCAACCACAGAGTTCTCCTTTTGTGTCCATCATCCATGTTTCAAATGTTACATCGCTGTCGTCGTCCATCCTGAAAAGGGCGCAAGCTTCCGGTGACAGTCAGTGGGAGCCATCACTTGCACAGTAGATGATGGTGGTAGCAGAATGAGCTCAGGACACTTCCAGTTTCCAGCCCTGCGAAGTGGACACTTCTGCTATGGGGCCAACCACAATGTGAGAAGGTGTGGTGGCCACATTGTGTTCATCAACCAGCAGACAGGCAGGATGATGACGGCACTGTAGAATCTACACACCACCCAGAACAATGTCATCTGCTGGATCCTCAGTCCAATGTTATCAAAAGTCAAACACTCTATCATTTGTGTTTGTTACAATGCTCATCTTTTGCACTGAGAGAGTGAACAACTGGGTTTAACTTAAAAGCAGAATCTCTACAGTAATAATCCCTGGATTGCTATCTGTGCCACATGTGGGTCAGCACGAGAGAGCTGTACACATGGCTCAAAGAACTTTGCAGGAGGAATATGTTTCCATTCAGGGGGCCCTGACACCAGAACTGGGGGAGGTGACACAAAATGCTGGAGTAACTCAGCAGGTCAGGCAGCATCTCAGGAGAGAAGGGATGGGGGAAGTGGAAGAAGTTGTTCTGTCAAGAGTGGACCAGTGTCCCGATGAGTGGAATAACTGGGTTGTACATAGGGCTTTTGAGACGGCAGTTCACAGGAGGGAAACTTTACACAGTTAAAGCAAAAGGGTGGGATGAAAGTGCGGGACGGTGAAATGCGTCACGATGATCAGGGGGTGATGGGATGGGACAGATCACATCAGTGCAAGAAGAGCCAACGCAGGGAAAGTAATTCAGAAGCAACAAATAAAGACACTTTATCTGAATGCGTGCAACATTTATAATGAGATTTGTGAATTGATGGCATGGATATGATCTGATTGCCGTCTGAAGGCATGGTTGGTCAGGTGACTATGGTGAGGGAACTAAACCTGGAAGGACTAGACACTTAAGGGTTTGGGCAACAAGGACAGAGGGAGCAGGCTGGTGAATAAAGGATGAGATCAGTGCAGAACTGAGAATCAATATTGGTTCAGAAGATTAAGATGAAGAATTGGTTTGGGTATAAATAAGAAATAGCAGGGATGAATAATCTATAGACCAGAATACAGGAGGTACAATGGAGACTCAGAGAGAGATGCAACATAGAAACAGGTCCTAAGGCCTCAGTCTGAAGAAGGGTCTCGACCCGAAATGTCACCCATTCCTTCTCTCCCTGTCGCACTGAGTTACTCCAGCGTTTTGTGTCTACCTATGGCCCATTAAGTCTGTGCCAACCGCCACACACCCATTTACAGTCTGCATTAGTCTATTCTCCCCACATTCTCACCAACTTGCACCAGATGTCGCTGCTTGTCTACACACTAGAAGCAATTTGAGCAACTAATTAAGCTGCCCACATTTTTGGGACGTGGGAGTACCCAGAGGAGAACGTGCAAACTCCACATAGAGAGCAATGGGGCTCTGTGACTGAAGCTGTGAGCTTGCAGCACTACCGAACGCAAAGCAGTACTGCAACAATGAAGCGTAAAGAACAAATAATGAAATTGTGATTTTTTAAGAAAGGTACTGCAATCATTGTGAACAACTTTAATCTTTATTAAGATTGGACAAATCAAATTGACATGGAATGTCTTGAGAATAAGTCGATAGTATATTCAGGACACCTCTTTAGAGTATTGTGTGGTGGAAGCAATCAGGAAGAAAACTGCCTGAGGAGACACTATTATGTGCAAATGCTGGAATCTTGACCAAAGCACAAATTGCTGGAGTTTAGAAGTTGGGAGGTCATGTTGCAGCTATGTAAGACATAGGTGAGCCACAGTTATTGGGTTCAGTTTTGGGCACCATGTTATCGGTGTTGTCAAACTGGAAAGGGTGCAGAGAAGATTTACGAGAATGTTGCCAAGACTCAGGGGCCAGAGCTATAGGGAGAGGTTGAGCAGGCTAGGACTTTATTCCTTGGAGCGCAGGAGGATGAGGGGTGATCTAAAAGAGGTGTATAAAATCATGAGAGGAATAGATCAGGTAGACGCACAAAGTCTCTTGCTCAGAAGGGAATCGAGAACCAGAGGACATAGGTTTAAAGTGAGTGGAGAAAGATTTTATAGGAAGCTGAGGGGTAAGATTTCACACAGGGTGGTGAGTGTATAGATCGAGCTGTCGGAGGAGGAGGTAGTTAAGGCAGGGACTATTGCAACATTTAATAAATATTTAGACAGGTACATGGATAGGACAGGTGTAGAAGGATATGAGCCAAAAGTAGGCAGGTGGAACTAGTGTAGATGGGACATTTTGGTCGGTGTGGGTAAATTGAGCTGAAGGGCCTGTTTCCACACTGTATAATAATAATAATAATCCATTTATTTTATATAGCGCCTTATCACATGCTCAAAGCGCTTTACAAAAACAATTAACATAGAAACAAACAGACAAACTATCCTGACGGAAAAGCGGCGAATACACAACGCCAGCGTCCTCTCACGTCAGGGTCCGGCAGTAGACATTAAAAAGCACAAGACACACAGATATAATTTTTTACACAAAACAGCCATCACAGCGATTGCTCTAGGCACACCCTCACTGTGATGGAAGGCAAAGTCTTATCTCCTCCTCATTCTTCTCCCGTGGTGCCACGAGGTGATCAAGGCTCCCAACTTTTTGAAGCCCCCACAGGGCGATGGAAAGTCCCAGGGCCGAGCCGAGCAGGCCGATGAAGGTCCTGAGCCCCCACCGGGCGATGGAAAGTCCCAGGGCCAAGCCGAGCCGAGCAGGCCGATGAAAGTCCTGAGCCCCCACCGGGCGATGGAAAGTGCCGCGGCCAGGCCACGCAGGGTGATGAAGGGCCTGCGGGCGGGTTGATCGTACCTCGCGCTTCGGGGCGGTCGAAGCTGCTACGGCTGGAGCTCCCAAAAGCCGGTCGCCAGCCAGGGACCTGCGAACTCCCAATGTTGCGGTCTGCAGGGCCCACGGCCGAAGCCTCCGAGATGGTAAGTCCAGGCCCTGCGACCGGAGTCTTTGAGGTCGATCCCAGCTGGAGGCCGCCGACTCCACGATGTTAGGCCGTAGCGCGAACGGAGATACGACACGGTAAAGGTCGCATCTACGTTGAGGAGGAGATTTGACAAAAGGTTTCCCCCAACCCCCCCACCACCCCCCTACATACACAGAATTAAAAATAAAACAAAACGTACATTTAACAACGACAATGACAAAAAAAAACAAAAAAAACAGAGAGACTGCCGGTGAGCCGCAGCTGCAGAACGCAGTCTCTATTACTGACTCAGTGGTACAGACAGAATCTGTAGAGGACCTGGATAGGCAAAGTTTCAGATCGGGACCCTTCTTCAAACTCCGAAGAAGCTTCTGAAGAAAGGTCCCAACCAAAAATGGCACCTGTCCATTTCCCTCCACAGATGCTGCTTGACCAATTGATTTCCTCCAGCACTTGCGTTTTGAAAAAGACTGTTCCAGATCTAGAACAATGAAACTGGAAAATGATCCCAGCTTAAAGAAGAATTGATTGAATTGAATGAAATATACAGCATGGAAACAGGTCCTTCAGCCCACCAAGTCCACTCTGACCATTGATAGCCTGTCCACACTAGTTGTATGTTATGCCACGTTCACATCCACTCCCTACACACCAGGGGCAATCTTACCAAAACCAGTCAACTAAGCACGTCTTTGGTATTTAGGAGTAAATGAGTGCACCCGGAGGAAACTCACGCGGTCACAGGAAGATCATGCACACTCCACACACACACAAAGTAGGAGCTCTACCCACTGAGCCACTGTGAGTGGTCAAACATGATTGAATTTCACATTTAGTTTGAGAGTGGTAAACGTAGATCGTAAATTGAGTAAAGGCGATACAGCAATACAATAAAGTAAAAGTAAAATACACAAGTATGAAGGCAGAATTGGCCAGAGGGAATGGGAAAACAGTCTTAAACTGTGGCACGGTGGCGCAGCGGTAGAGTTGCTGCCTTACAGCGAATGCAGCGCCAGAGACCCAGGTTCGATCCCGACTACGGGTGCCGTCTGTACGGAGTTTGTACGTTCTCCCCTTGACCTGCGTGGGTTTTCTCCGAGATCTTCGGTTTCCTCCCACACTCCAAAGACGTGCAGGTATGGAGGCTCATTGGCTTGGTAAATGTAAAAAAACTGTCTCTAGAGTGTGTAGGATAGTGTTAATAGACAATAGACAATAAGTGTAGGATTAGGCCATTCGGCCCTTCGAGCCAGCACCACCATTCAATGTGATCATGGCTGATCATTCTCAATCAGGAACCCCGTTCCTGCCTTCTCCCCGTACCCCCTGACTCCGCTATCTTTAAGAGCTCTATTTAGCTCTCTCTTGAATATGTGGGGATCGCTGGTCGGCGCGGACCCGATGGGCCGAAGGGCCTGTTTCCGCGCTGTAACACTAAACTAAACTAAATAAGCTAGCAGAGAAATATAATATAAGAAGATAACTGCAGATGCTGGTACAAATCGAAGGTATTTATTCACAAAATGCTGGAGTAACTCAGCAGGTCAGGCAGCATCTCGGGAGAGAAGGAATGGGTGGCGTTTCGGGTCGAGACCCTTCTTCAGACTGAGAAACAGGTTGACATTGAAAGTGATATTTCATAATTTTCAACACAAACATCTTTCTTTGCGAAATAACGATAAAAAGGATGATCCATCCATTGCTCACAAAGAAAGCTGAGGATGGTGTCAACATTGAAAAAGAGAAGCTTACAATGTAAAAATTGGTAGTCGACTTGAAGATTTGGAACGAGCAAATTTTAAGAAGAAGAAAAGAAACATCAGAAGGTGCAACATGAATCTGACAAGCCTTCGAAAAACAGAAGGTAATGTTTGACAAGTAAATAAAAAGGAAGAGAATGACTAAATTAAATATTGGCGCCTCATATCACATGAGGGAATTAATACAATACAATACAATACAATACAATACAATATATCTTTATTGTCATTGTACCCAGGGGTACAACAAGATTGGGAATGCGCCTCCCATATGATAGTAATAACGGGAAACATGGAAACCCAGTGAATTTAAACAAATATTTTTTATCTCCCACAGAAGATACTGAGAGCATCACAATAATAATAAGAAACCCACAAGGCAACAGGTAGGAGGAACTTAAAACAATTCATTTATGAGCTTAAAGCAATAAAATTATGAGAGGCATAGATAAGGTAGACAGTCACAACCTTTTTCCCAGGATGGAAAGATCAAACACTAGCGGGCATTGCTTTAATGTGAGATGGACAATGTTGAAGGAGATCCTACCTAACTGACCTCCTCCACAGACACACTCCCACCTGCATCCTCCGCTCTGCTGCTGCCAACCTCCTGTCCCCCCCCATCCGGACCAAACTCAGATCCTGGGGGGACAGGGCTTTCTCCATCGCTGCTCCCACCCTCTGGAACTCACTACCCCAAACCGTCAGAGACTCCTCCACACTCACCACATTCAAAACATCACTGAAGTCTCACCTGTTCAGCACTGCCTTCAACCACTGACCGTCACCTCACCTTCTGTCTCCTTTCTCTGTTCGTTTACTTATTTATCTATCTATTTTCTTCACTATATTCTAGTAATCCCTGTAAAGCGTCTTTGAGTGTTTGAAAAGCGCTATATAAATGTAATGCATTATTATTATTATTATGTGTGGAGATAGTTTTTGTACAAAGAGGGCGGTGAATGCCAGGAATGCACTGACGGGGGAGGTGGTTGCTGCAGATATATTAGTGGCATTTAAAAGTCTTTTGGATAGGCATGTGGGAGATGCTGGGAATGGGGGGATATGCATCGCATACAGGCAGAGGAGATGAGTGTAACTTGGCATCATGATCAACGCACACATCATCGGCTGACTGGCTGTTCCTGTGCTGTGCTGTCCTCTCTCCCTCTAAAGTAGTTGTTGAAGCTCTCGTAATATTTTTCAATTTCTTGTTATTTTCTTTAAGTACTGGTCTTGACATCATGTTTGGCACAGGCATTATAGTCTGAAGAAATTGTTCTTGTCCTGCACTGTTCAATGTTCTATGTTGAATCTCTATTGCGAGAGTAAATGTAAGAAGCAGTCTGTTGGCACTAAAGACTAGGGTTGCCAACTTCCTCACTCCCAAATACGGGACAAGGTGAGGTCACCGCCCCGCGCCCCACGTGACCTCACCCAGCCAACGAACACGTGCTCCCGCTCCACCAATGGCGCCCGCCGGCTGGGTGAGGTCACGTGGGGCGCGGGGCGGTGACGTCACCCTTTGTCCCTTCTTTGGGAGTGAGGAAGTTGACAACCCTACTAATACGGGACAAGGGCGGTCCCGTGCGGGACAAACCAATTTAGCCCAAAGTACTGAATGTCCCGGCTAATACGGGACAGTTGGCAACCCTACAAAAGACTGGCATGTCCAATGGACATGATGCTTTGCATCACAGAGCTTTCAAATCATGACTGCACAAGGAGTGGATGCACTGGTCGTCTCTACCTAACTTCCCTGGATTTCTGGAGGGTTCCAGCAGATTGGAGAGTTGCAACTGTAACACCCTCATTCAAGAAAGGAGGGAGACAAAAAGCTGGAAACTACAGGCAGTTTGTCTACCATCTGTGATTGGAAAAACACTGGGAATCATTACGAGGGGAGTATTAACATTTAGCAAATCATAACATCATTGAGCAGAATCAACATGGTTTTATTAAAGAGAAATCATGTTTGACAAATCTGTTAGAGTTCTTTGAGGATGTAACAAGGAGATAAAATGGAAGCTGCTTCAGCCAGATTGAATTTGTCCAGTCAGTGACATAAAGAGACTGAATTTACTCCCTTTATGTTCCTAATTGGATAATCCAATCTGGATAATTACTGCCCAAAACAGTCTATTCTCAGTCATTATCAACTTGATGGAAGGTGCCCTGGACAATGATACCTTGCTCACCAATCACCTGCTCACCAATGTCCAGCTTGGACCACCCTATGTTTTGGCTGAAGATGCTCTGTGGGTGGCGAGAGTGACGAGGAAACAAAGGGGAGCTGGATTGGCGAAGGGAGTGGGCTGAATCTGTAAGATGCAGATTGTGTGGAAATACGAGGTGCCTAGTTCTGTAGAAAGAACACAAATGTGGAATATTGTTAAACAGAGAGAAACTCTGCAAACTCTCGAAACCAAAGAAATCTGAAATAAAAAGCAGCAAATCCTAGAAAATCTCAGCAGGTCAGGCAGCATCTGTGGAGAGACAAGCAGAGATGGCATTGTTAAGTGCATTCTGCAAATCCCAGGTTCCCTCATTAAGCAGGGAGATTTGATTGATTCTAAGTACCTTCGATTACCAAAGCTAATATATTGGATTCCGTAAAGTATAAATGTCTCGTTACACGTTGCAGCAGTTTTACAGTTGAAGTCTTGTTAAATAACTTTCTAAGGTGTCAGAAATTTCAGGGCCAATTTCTTCCCCGCTGTTATCAGGCAATAGACAATAGACAATAGACAATAGGTGCAGGAGTAGGCCATTCAGCCCTTCGAGCCAGCACCGCCATTCAATGCGATCATGGCTGATCACTATCAATCAGTACCCCGTTCCTGCCTTCTCCCCATACCCCCTCACTCCGCTATCCTTAAGAGCTCTATCCAGCTCTCTCTTGAAAGCATC
Source organism: Rhinoraja longicauda (assembly GCF_053455715.1). Taxonomy (NCBI): domain Eukaryota; kingdom Metazoa; phylum Chordata; class Chondrichthyes; order Rajiformes; family Arhynchobatidae; genus Rhinoraja; species Rhinoraja longicauda. Next base: position 1,488,163 of record NC_135990.1, read on the forward strand.
CAACGAACTGGCCTCCACTGCCTTCTGAGGCAGAGAATTCCACACCTTCACCACCCTCTGACTGAAAAAGTTCTTCCTCATCTCCGTTCTAAATGGCCTACCCCTTATTCTCAAACTGTGGCCCCTTGTTCTGGACTCCCCCAACATTGGGAACATGTTATCTGCCTCTAATGTGTCCAATCCCCTAATTATCTTATATGTTTCAATAAGATCCCCCCTCATCCTTCTAAATTCCAGTGTATACAAGCCCAATCGCTCCAGCCTTTCAACATACGACAGTCCCGCCATTCCGGGAATTAATCTAGTGAACCTACGCTGCACGGCCCTCTCATCAGCTGGAGTATGGTCCAGACCTCCCATCTATCTTCTTGGAGATCTTGAACCGTCTTTAATTGGATTTTATTTGATATTATCTTGCACTAAACATTGTGCCCTTTATCCTGTATCTGTGCCCTGTGGACAGCTTGATTATATTCATGTGTAGTCTTTTCTTTGACTGGATAGCAGGCAAACAAAACTTTGCACTTCAACTCCCCCTCCCATTCCCAGTCTGACCTTTCTGTCATGGGCCTCCTCCGGTGCCATAGTGAGGCCCACCGGAAATTGGAGGAACAGCACCTCATATTTCGCCTGGGCAGTTTGCAGCCCAACAGTATGAACATTGACTTCTCCAACTTTAGATAGTTCCTCTGTCCCTCTCTTCCCCTCCTCCTTCCCAGATCTCCCTCTATCTTCCTGTCTCCACCTATATCATTCCTTTGTCCCGCCCCCCTGGCATCAGTCTGAAGAAGGGTCTCAACCCGAAACGTCACCCATTCCTTCTCTCCCGAGATGCTGCCTGAAATCGATTTGTACCAGCATCTGCAGTTATTTTCTTATAGGCAAACAAAAGCTTTATACAGTACTGTACCTCTGAGCTCATGACAATAATAAACTAACTAATCTAACTTGGAAATTGTATAAACCGAAGACCCTTGTTCTTTTGACTAAATGTTAAACTTTCTGGAAATTTCCTTGAAATAACTCTGGAAAAAGAGAAAGGCTTATTGTGCGTTTTGAAAGTGGAGATTGAAAGATTGATAGATTCTTGACGAGTAAAGGTGTCAAAGGTTGCAGGGAGAAGGCAGGAGAATGGGGTTCGGAGGGAGAGATAATTTAGATCAGCCATGATTAAATGGCAGAGTAGACTTGATGGGCCGAATGGCCTAATTCTGCTCCGGTGACTTATAAACATGATTTGTATCTCTGGCAGTCAAGATCAAATCAGTAATTATATTCTGAGTCAAGGTAGGTTTTTAAAAAAATTCATTGGAGAGTAAAAAGCAAAGAGGATTGGGCAGAGAATTGGAAGTTAGATCAAGTTGAGATTGAGCCCTCCCTGTGGGGCAGGGCTGAGAGTGGATATGACCCGCTCCTGCCTCTGGTTCATGTGTTCTCATGATCATTACAGTGGTTTAAGAAGGCAAGTTGCTTCCAGCTGCTGAAGGGAGGCTGGAGTTGGTGGATAGCCCTGGCTTTGTTATGGCCTGGCTGCTGATGTGGCCAGAATGGATTAAAAATAACATGAACCAGGCAGTTTTAAAAGCCTCCGGTGTAGCTTAATAGGAAAGACACCCTTGTACAGTTTAGAATTACATGCTTGGTCAATTCCACTTTAATAAGAGCCAGATGCATTCAGGGATAGAAGACAACCCACTTTTTATTCCAGGAGATTTCACACTTCCATCAGGTTATCAAAAGATCCACAGGTTTGAATAAATCAATTTGTAATATTTATACTTGTCCATGTAATCAGTCACATTTTTACTGAGTCTTGAATGGAGCCACTTTATTATGCAAAACATGTTCCTTACGGGAAGTAATTAGTTTGTGAATAATAATTAATATGCGCTGCATACGTTCAGTCTTTTTAGTAATGGAACGAGGCACGTTATTATTGAACATTTTCTGGTTGGTTTCGGATCGCACATTGAACTTTGATAAATGATGATACAATGGGAGTGAGTTTGAAGGGTTGGAATCGTTCAGTTCCTTTTACTTTGTATGAGCAGTGTGCGGTTTGCTGCTTGGGGGTTTTTTTGCAATGGGATGAATGGAAGAGGTCGTGCCACAGCTGAGATTTCAACACAACAGCCCCGGAAGGATTTCTGATCTTTGATCCACAGTCACTGTTAATCCTGTTATGTTAACATAAACACCATTGGGGCACCAAAAGTGCAGTCTTGTGGCACTGGTGGGTGGGTTCGAGAAGAAGGTGTAGAATGGAAGAAAATTCAGTCATTGTGATTTTCTACGTGAAAATGAATGAGCAGGAGGTTGACTGATGGGGATGAGACACATGGTTTGAATGGGAAGGGGCTGAGTCATTGGTGTGAGGTTGTTTCTCAGGGGGTTGTTAGATGAAGGGAGAGGCCAGCCTTATCCCCACATGGACCTGTGACAACTGTGCATTACTGTCGAGCTGCCTCTCAATCAGATCATGTGCCACCAACCAGCAGATTCTCTGCATCAGCCGGAATTGCCTTTGTTGGTCCTGACAAAGGCAGTGTAGAGGTAGAGAAATTCCTGCTCTTACAGATTAATGGAGCCAGTCAGGAGCCAAGTCTGATCGTTCACATCTTAAGTAACTGTAAAAGGATTGGGATCAATCACGCAACAATCGATGACACATGCTGCCGAAGGCATTTAAATTCTTTAGCCTTGACAACACTCACACCTGTTAAACGCAGCTTTCTACTCCTACCTTTGTGTAAAAGCTCACGCTGCCTGGCCAGGCAGAATTGGATCGCACTACGTGTAGGAAGGAACTGCAGATGTTGGTTTAAACCAAAGATAGACACAAAATGCTGGAGCAACTCAGTGGGACAGGCAGCATCTCTGGATAAACGTCACCCATTCCTTCTCTCCAGAGATGCTGCCTGTCCTGCTGAGTTACTCCAGCATTTTGTGTCCACACCGATCAGCCAAAACATTATGACCTGATGAGCCAAAACATTATGACCACCTGCCTAATATGCTATTGGTCCTCAGTGTGCAGCTCCATACGCAGCAGGACGCGATGCACTGTGTATTGTGACACATTCCTCCCGTGACCACCATTAACATTTTCTGTGACTTGTGCCACAGTAGACCTTCTGTCGGTTCGGACCAGACGGGATAGCCTTCGTTGTCCTCGCTCATCGATGAGCCTTGGGCGCCCGACACCCAGTCGCCGGTTTGTGGTTTGTCCCTCCTCGGACCACTGTCGGTAGGTACTCACCACTGCTGACCGGGAGCACCCCACAAGCCTTGCCGTTTCAGAGATGCTCTGACCCAGTCGTCAGGCCATAACAATTTGGCCCTTGTCAAAGTCGCTCAGGTCTTTACTCTTGCCCATTTCTGCTGCAGCCAACACATCAACATCAAGAACTGACTGTTCACTTGCTGCCTAATATATCCCACCCCTTGACAGGTGCCATTGTAACAAGATGACCAATGTTATTCACTTTACCTGTCAGTGGTCATAATGTTTTGGCTGATCGGTGTATATTCCGGATCACACTATTATCATATCATATCATATCATATATATACAGCGCGGAAACGCCCTTTCGGCCCACCAAGTCCGCGCCGCCCAGCGATCCCCGCACATTAACACTATCCTACACCCACTAGGGACAATTTTTACATTTGCCCAGCCAATTAACCTACATACCTGTACGTCTTTGGATTATGTAACACTTAAGACAACAATCGCTCCTGTGACATCTGGTAGAGGTGACAGCAGGAGATGAATATGAACAAGCCATGGACCGGACGTGGTATAATCAACTATGCTGTAGGGAAATTTCTCCCGCAATATTCCTGGCCATGCCCTGCAGCCTAGGTTCCTGACCCATGTCCAAGAACACAGGGGGCTCCACCAGGGGATGGGGAGAGGAGGCCATACACTGGAACCTACGTGTCACAGTTGCATGTTTGCCTGCTGATGCCATTGTTAAGTACATTCTGCAAATCACAGGTTCCCTCACTAGGCAGGTAGATGTGATTGATTCTAACTGCATTCGATTAGTAAAGCTAATATATTGGTTTCCGTAAAGTATAATGGCTCGTGTTACACGTTGCAGCAGTTTTACAGTTGCAGTCTTGTTAGATAACTTTCTAAGGTGTCAGAAATTTCAGGGGCAATATCTTCCCAGCTATCATCAGGCAACTGAACGGCCCTCTCGTCAGCTAGCCTATGGTCCAGACTCCCATCTATCTTTTTGGAGATCTTGAACTGCCTTCAATCAGACTTTATCTTGGACTGAATGTTGTACCCTTACTGTGGACAGTAAGATCTGTGAGAATGATCAGCCATAATCACATTGAATGGCGGTGCTGGCTCGAAGGGCCGAATGGCCTCCTCCTGTACCTATTGTCTATTGTCTATTGTCTATTGGACAGCTTGATTTTAGGAGGACAGAAGAAACGGTTTAAGGACTGCCTCAAAGTGTCCCTCAAAGACTTGGACATCAACCTCAGCACTTGGAAGTCTCTTGCTCTGGACCGTCCAACCTGGCACAGCAAGCTCACCACAGGAGCCCGTGCAGCAGAGAACGGACGCACTGCAGAGGCCCAGAGGAAACGCACCGCGCGCAAGGCCCGGGCTACCTCCACTCCCACTGCAGCACCCATCCACTTGTGCCCTACGTGTGGGCGTGCCTTCCGGGCCCGGATTGGCCTCACCAGTCACTTCCGGACCCACAGTCACCAATCCTCCAACTGAAAGTGAAGTCATGGTCATCTTCCAATCCGAAGGACGAACAACAACACCATTCATGTACAGTCTTTTCTTTGACTGGATAGCAGGCAAACGAAAGCTTTACACTGTATACGCATGACAATAATAATCTAAACTAATCTAACTTGGAAATTGTATAAACCAAAGTCCATTCCTCCTCTCGTCCCCTCCCATTATATAAGATGCTGAAAACCTTTCTGTTCTTTTGTCCAAATGTTCAACTTGCGGGGGGTTTCCTCTCCAACAATTTAAAGACCTTTGGAGAAAGAGAAAGGCATGGGACGAACTGAATTACTCTTCAAAAGGTCAGTAGAGATGCAATGAGCCAAATGGCCTCCTTCAGTGCTGAAAAATTCCATCAAAGGATAAGTGCACTAAAAATCTGAGCACTTCATTATATGGGGGCTGAGGGTCACTAGGTTTTCTCTGAATTCCTGTTTCCCATCAATTATACAAGGTCTTCTGCAGTTAACAAATACACTTGGTTTTAAAGTGGAGCAGTTACAAATAGTTTATACAGAAATTATAGTCCAAAACCAGCCCTCCGGCCCAAAAGGGCCATGCATTTCTGTGCCTCTTCCCAAGTATCTTGATCTTCCCTGTTTCCCCGTGTTTATCATGGAACCCTTGTACTATCTGCCTCAACCGGTCACTGTGACCGTAAAGCCACAATTGTACCACTCTCGATTGATGGTTCGTCAAACCTACAGAGAGCCATAGAGCTGTACAGTACGGAAACAGGCCCTTCGGCCCACCTTGTCCATGTCGTCCAATTTGGATGCATTTTGCCCATATTCCTATTCATATATAGAAACGTAGAAAGTAGGTGCAGGAGGAGGCCATTTGGCCCTTCAAGCCAGCACCGCCATTCATTGTGATCATGGTTGATCATCCACAATCAGTAACCTGTGCCTGCCTTCTCCCCATATCCCTTGATTCCACTCGCCCATGGAGCTCTATCTAACGTCCAACTGTCTTGTAAAAGTCATAATTGTATTAGGATGGGTGAGTTCCCAAATCATCTTAATGGGAAGAGAGCGAGCGGTGGAGAGGTAGGGAAGGAAGTGTAGATGGAAACCCTCCAAACCCCCCCCCCCCGGGACAAGGAGCTGGCTTGGCACTTTGCTTGAAGTGGGTCAGTGAAGAAATTGTTTGCAAGAGGAGATTGCTTCAAACCCAGGGAAAGTGAGATAATCGTTCATTATTTGGTTCCCAGAAATTGCACATTTGACAGTGCAGGTTTCCAGCAGCAACTCAGAGAACACTGCATCATCAATCCTGCTGCCTTCCAACCCTAAACAAACGCGCTCTGCTCTGCAATCAAGTTCGGTGATGGAACCAATTGAACAAAGGAAAAAAGAAACAAGCCAGAAAAACAAAATGATCAATTAGTCACCTGGCTGGGTCAGAATGACCCAAACTGATGAGACGGCCATTAAACTCAAAGCTGGTGTCACTGCAACTCATCTGAGCTTTGAAGAGAAATGAAACTATTTTGTATTTCAGTGCACTGCCCATCTCTAGTGACCTTTCATGGAATTGTAGATTACATGACAAAGGTGGCCATTCAACCCATTGAACTCATGCTAGCTCCCGGCAGAGCTATCCCAACAAGTCCACCCCCTTGTCTTTCACTGTGGCCCTGCAAATCACCTTCCCTCCGATGTCACCAGCCCAAATTGATTCTGTTTCCACCACCTTTGTAGCAGTGATTTCCAGATCAGAACCACTCTCTGTGTGAATGAATTTTCACGACAATAATTTGTAATCTGTGTCCCCTGGTCGTTGAATCAGTCTCCCTCTGTTTACCCTGCCTAAAATAGGCATGGTCTTGTTCATCTCCGTAAAGTTGACTCTCCACTTCAGGGGAACAACCGAGCTTCTCACAGAGTCAGAGTCATACAGCACGGAAAACAGGTCCTTCGACCCACCGCATCCATGTGAGCCAGGATGCCCCATCTAAGCTCGTACCAAGGGCGTCAAAGGTTGCGGAATAGGGTTGAGAGGGAACAATAGATCAGCCATGATTGAATGACGGAGCAGACCCGAACAGCTGAATGGTCTAATTCTGCTCCAGTGTCTTATGGTCTTATGGCCTGCTTTTGACCCATATCCCTCTAAACCTTTGCTATCCATGTATGTCCAAATGTTTTTCAAGGGCATTGATAGTATCTGTCTCAACTACTTCCTCTGGCAGCTCGTTACATTTACCCACCACCATCTGAGTGGAAAAAGCTGCCCCTCAAGTTACAGTCAACTTTCCCTCCGCAGTCCAGCCACTCAGTCACCTCCACCTGCAAAGTTAGAAATATTACCTATCTCTCCATATTCACAGTATGGTCAATGGAAGACACAAAGTGCTGGAGTAACTCAACAGGTCAGGCAGCATCTCTGAAGAACATTGATAGTTGACTTGGGTTGGGTTTTGAATTGGGACCCTGAACATCAATAATTAACAAAAACCTATCACATAGATTTTAAATTAGCACATGTTGGCAGAAATTAGTTCAAATTTGTAACTGTGGTTCCCAATTTAATTCGTGAAAGGCTTTGTTCCAATTTTTTAAAAATCTGTTCATTTTTAAACCTTAGATTCCATAACCAGCAGAAATAGTTTCTTGTATATTTAGTACTGGCACCCTAAAAATGGTTAAATATTTATTTGTCAGTGAAATCCAAGATTCAGCTCACTAGATGAATATTTAATTGTTAATTTATACACATGCCTGGAGCATTAGTGAAGAATTTCTGCATTACAGATGGGTTTTAAATCTTCTTCTCCCAGTCAGTGTGTGTGGAACCTCAGGCTCCGACTCACAAATGCACAGTTGTGATTTTGTGTGTGTTTTTGCATAACCTGTTCTATATTTAGATTTTTCTATCATTCTAGATTTGATAGGTAAGTCTCAAACCATGTAACTCCGCTGACCTTCCTATCGCAACGACTGTGTGGCAAAATGCCAAGGACAACAAACAGAAACCACTGTCTCCTCATTATTTCTTGCCTGATGGGATTATTCCTGTACCTCCACTGAATTATATTTTCGTCTTTGGTAGATGGTGGAGCATTATATAAGATCACATTGTATCTGCAGATTATTTAACAAAGTTATTTCAAGAAGTAGTTGTTATGTGATATAACTTCTCTCTCTCTCTCTCTCCCTCTCTCTCGTTCTCTCTCGCTCTCTCGCTCTCTTTCTCTCTCTCTTTCGCTCTCTCGCTCTCTCTTTCTCTCTCTCTTTCTCTCTCTCTTTCTCTCTCTTTCTCTCTCTTTCTCTCTCGCTCTCTCTTTCTCTCTCTCGCTCTTTCTCTCTCACTCTCTCTCTCTTTCTCTCTCTCTCTCGCTCTCTCTCGCTCTCTCTCTTTCTTTCTCTCTCTTTCTCTCTTTCTCTCTCTTTTGCTCTCTTTCGCTCTCTTTCTCTCGCTCTCTCTCGCTCTCTCTCCCACAAACACAAAGATAAACCCACCCATATATACGTACAGTGCATTCAGAAAGTATTCAGACCCCTTCATTTTTTCCACATTTTGCTACGTTGCAGCCTTATTTTAAAATTGATTAAATTCTTTTTTTTTAATCATCAATCTACACACAATACCCCAGAATAAAAAAGCAAAAACAGGTGTTTAGAAATTTTTGCAAAGTAATTAAAAAGAAATAACTGAAATATCACATTTACATAAGTATTCAGACCCAGTACTCAGTACTTTGTTGAGGCACCTTTGGCAGCAATTATAGCTTCAAGTCTACAAGCTTGGCACACCTGTATTTGGGTAATTTCTCCCATTCCTCTCTGCAGATTCTCTCACGCACTGTCAGGTTGAATGGGGAGCATCAATGCACAGCTATTTTCAGGTCCCTCCAGAGATGTTTGATCGGGTTCAAGTCCGGGCTCTGGCTGAGACAGTCAAGGACAATTACAGACTTGTCACGAAGCCGCTCCTGTATTGTTTTGGCTGTGTGCTGAGGATTGTCTTGTTGGAAGGTGAACCTCCACCCCAGTCTGAGGTCCAGAACGCTCTGGAGCAGGTTTTCATCAAGGTTCTCTCTGTACTTTGTTCCATTCATCTTTCCCTCGATCCTGATTAGTCTCCCAGTTCCTGTCACTGAAAAACATCCCCACAGCATGATGCTGCCACCACCATGCTTCACCGTAGGTATGGTATTGGCCAGGTGATGAGCGGTGCCGCTTGGCATTCAGGCCAAAGAGTTCAATCTTGGCTTCATCAGATCGGAGAATCTTGTTTCTCATGTCTGAGAGTCCTTTAGGTGCCTTTTGGCAAACTCCAAGCGGGCTGTTATGTGCCTTTTACTGAGGAGTGGCTTCTGTCTGGCCACACTACCATAAAGGCCTGATTGGTGGAGTGCTGCAGATATAGTTGTCCTTCTGGAAGGTTCTCCCATCTTCACAGAGGAACTCTGGAGCTCTGACAGAGTGACCATCGGGTTCTTGGTTACCTCCCTGACCAAGGCCCTTCTCCCCCGATTGCTCAGTTTGGCCAGGTGGCCAGCTCTATGAAGAGTCCTGGTGGTTCCAAAGTTTTTCCATTTAAGAATGACAGAGGCCACTGTGCTCCTTGGGACCTACAATGCTGCAGAAATTGTTTTATACCCTTCCCCAGATCTGTGTCTCAACACAATCCTGTCTCGGAGGACTACGGACAATTCCTTCGTCTTCATGGCTTAGTTATTGCTCTGACATGCACTGTCAACTGTGGGACCTTATATAGACAGGCATGGGCCTTTCCAAATCATGTTCAATCAATTTAATATATCACTGGTGGACTACCAGTAGAAGTTGTAGAAACATCTCAAGGATAATCAATGGAAGCAGGATGAACATAAGCTCAATTTTGAGTGTCATAGCAAAGGGTCTGAATACTTATGTAAATGTGATATTTCAGTTATTTCTTTTTAATTACTTTGCAAAAAATTCTAAACACCTGCCCCGTGCCCGTCCCCATCCCCATCCACACTGGATGTGTTTCTGATTTCAATTGCCGCTTGTTCCAGATCTGAGGTGAATATTATGGTGATTACAATTGGCTTGGGGGAAGTCCAATGTTTCTGATGTTCAGATCTGAAGAAGGTGTTCTTGCAGTTTTACCTTCATCACTCCTTAGCATATTATACATGTTCTAAAACCTCAAGCATCTCATCCGTTCTCCATACTTGAGAAAGTATTTAGCCTGCAGGCGACAATATGTAATGTGTAACCACGTGGCCACAGGAGAAGTTTTGTGTTCTTTCTGAAAAAGGGTTTCGACCCGAAACGTATCTTCCTTTGCATTCCTTCTATCCAGATGCTGCCTATCTATCCCGCTGTTACTCCAGCAATTTGTGTCTATCTTCGGTTTAAACTGCATTTGCAGTTCCTTCTACACATCTGCAGTTCCTTCTGCACATCTGCAGTTCCTTATTACACATCTGCAGTTCCTTCTGCACATCTGCAGTTCCTTCCTGCATATCTGCAGTTCCTTAATACACATCTGCAGTTCCTTAATACACATCTGCAGTTCCTTCTGCACATCTGCAGTTCCTTCCTGCATATCTGCAGTTCCTTAATACACATCTGCAGTTCCTTAATACACATCTGCAGTTCCTTCTGCACATCTGCAGCTCCTTCTACACATCTGCAGTTCCTTAATACACATCTGCAGTTCCCTGCACATCTGCAGTTCCTTCCTGCACATCTGCAGTTCCCTGCACATCTGCAGTTCCTTCCTACACACTTCCCATAGAACTTCCCTGGTGTATGTCTGGAGGGCAGTGCAGCTTTGGGTTATTTTCAGTCAGGCAGGCTCTGCAGGAACATTATTGCTGGTGCTCTGTGTACCTGGACTAACAACCCATGAAATTGGTCATTAGTGCTGCTGCTATTTGCTGCTCAGCCACTCCTGCCGGGAAGCTCGCCCCAAAGCCAGGAGCATGATGACACTGGGCTTGTTGGCAGCTGTTGTCGTGGGTTCAAAGCCCACTCACTCCGTCCAAGTCCAGGTTTATTGTCATAATCATGAGCATGGTTGAGGCACGGGGCCAACAATAACGTTTGCTTGCAGCACTCAGACAAACACACAGATAAATTATACATAAAGTGCACATATAATTCCAAATGAAAGAAGAGCGTGCAAAACAAAAACAAATCATATTGCAAAAATATAATCAGAAAAGTGAACCAGTCTGCAGCAGTGCAAGAGGGGGCTGTGGTGTTCTATTATCCAGATGAGATTAGGCTTGACCAGGTTGGTTTCAGAGCCTGATGGACCCAAGCCGGCTGCCTGCCCCTTTTCCGGGGTTACATCCACGCCCGGGTGGCACTAGAAAGGGACTACGCGCTGCCCACGGGCGTCTGGTGGATTTCCGGGACCGCTGGGCACTGCGGGGGGGGGGGGGGGGGGGGGGGGGGGTGGAATGTATCCTTAACAAGGACTGTGAAATAGTTATCTAATATTCAGTATTTAAGAATATTTGTTTTACTTTGTATTATGGTGGTGGGTTTGTTTGTGTTGGTTTTGTATTGTACATATCATTTTTGTAAGTAAACAAAAAGAAGAACAAGGGGTCACAGTTTAAGGATAAGGGGGAAGTCTTTTAGGACCGAGATGAGAACGTTTTTTTTCACACAGAGAGTGGTGAATCTGTGGAATTCTCTGCCACAGAAGGTAGTTGAGGCCAGTTCATTGACTATATTTAAGAGGGAGTTAGATGTGGCCCTTGTGGCTAAAGGGATCAGGGGGTATGGAGAGAAGGCATGTATGGGATACTGAGTTGGATGATCAGCCATGATCATATTGAATGGCGGTGCAGGCTCGAAGGGCCGAATGGCCTACTCCTGCACTTATTTTCTATGTTTCTATGTTTCTAAGCTGGTGGTTGTCGGAAGCTAGCTGTGCCTGAACCTGGTGGTGTGGGACTTCAGGCTTCTGCACCTTGTGCCTGACGATAACAGAGAGAAGAGGGCATTCCTGAGCACTAAACACGTAACCCACACCTTGTTTGAGTGCACTCATCAGACGGTGGTCTCCTGGGTGTGTGGATGAGAAGAGATAGACTGCAGGACCTTCTACTTCCAAACGGAATATAAGTGCAGAATATTTACTGAAGAGGTGAGCTCTTGCCAGAGTCCAGAGGCATTTTATCCTTCAATGAAACAGTTTATCCAGCCTTGGTTGGAATAGGAGTTCTGTGAACTTGCTGTGTGCAGTTTTCATCGCATGACTTCAAAGTAAATTCATCACCATTGAACATTTTTGGACATGTAGGGATCGTGTGAATCTAAGACTTCTTTGTTATTTTTGAATATCTTGCATGAATTTGCAAGGAGGTCCCTTTGTGTAAGGCCTGGGAGAGGGGTAGATGCAGGCAGTGTGTTCAGCAGCAAGAAACAATCAGTTTCTGTGAGAGCATGCTTGAAAGGAAATGAAAAATGAGGAAGGAACAATAAATGCTTCGCTTTCATTTGACTGAGAATTCTGAGCAGAGAAGGAAGGGATCACATTCCAAACCTCCCTCAATTATTCCTTTTATGATTACAGTTTTACTCAAGTGTAAATTAAATTACAGAGACTGTAAACCGGTATTGCAAACAGCCCAAAACCAAACAGCTTCATCGTATAATAAATAGTTTCCATTAAATTGAGGGAATGCTTTTATAATAGTAATAAAAAACAAAGTCTGCAGTGGGTATGTCAAATACTGCAGCACGCTGAACTGTATTGATCGGGCTGATATCAGCAATACATTCCTGTTTTGATCGGAAGGCATTAATCTTTTCCAATTATGATTCCATCTGGCTGCTTCCTTATCCATCCGCTCATTAGCAGAGAGCCAACTAGCCCGGTCCATCTCCCACACATGCACTCATTCCTCAGATGTCCTCCCTGGGTCGCTCCTTGGATCTTATTCTATTGAGGGCGTGCAGCGTAGGTTTACTAGGTTAATTCCCGGAATGGCGGGACTATCATATGTTGAAAGACTGGAGCGACTAGGCTTGTATACACTGGAATTTAGAAGGATGAGAGGGGATCTTATCGAAACGTATAAGATTATTAAGCGATTGGACACGTTAGAGGCAGGAAACATGTTCCCAATGTTGGGGGAGTCCAGAACAAGGGGCCACAGTTTAAGAATAAGGGGTAGGCCATTTAGAACTGAGATGAGGAAAAACATTTTCAGTCAGAGAGTTGTGAATCTGTGGAATTCTCTGCCTCAGAAGGCAGTGGAGGCCAATTCTCTGAATGCATTCAAGAGAGAGCTGGATAGAGCTCTTAAGGATAGCGGAGTCAGGGGGTATGGGGAGAAGGCAGGAACGGGGTACTGATTGAGAATGATCAGCCATGATCACATTGAATGGCGGTGCTGGCTCGAAGGGCCGAATGGCCTCCTCCTGCACCTATTGTCTATTGTCTATTGTCTATTATTCCTCGTCCGCAGCAACAGCGGCAGATTCCACAGCGAAGTTGCTGACCCATAGGCAGAGGCCATTCATCCCTCGGAGCCTGACCCACCATTCTACACATCATGGCCTACTCCCTTTCTCTACACCTTCCTGCTCTGGCCCAGTGCCCATTGATGCATTCTCCACTGAGAAATTTATCATTCACTCTCTTAAATATGTTCAATGACTCGACAACCACAGCCATCTGTGTTAGAAAATTCGACAGGTTGACCACCCCCTGAGTGAAGAAAGGTCATAAGTAATAGGAGCAGAATTAGGCCATTCGGCCCATCAAGTCTGCTCTACCATTCAATCATGGCTGATCTATCTCTCCCTCCTAACCCCATTCTCCTGCCTTCTCCCCATAACCTCTGACACCCGTACTAATCAGGAATCTATCCATCTCCGCCTTAAATATATCCACCGACTCTGCCTCCACAGCCTTTTGTGGCAAAGAATTCCACAGATTCACAACCCTCTGACTAAAGAAATTCCTCCTCACCACTGCATTCACCACCTCCCCTCCCAAAGCCCTCTGCTGACTCCACAACATTCACCATTTGAAGAGCAGAAATGGTGAATTGAGGGGATTTTGAGATCACTCCAAGATGATAATAATAATAATAATAATAATGCATTTTATTTATATAGCGCTTTTCATATACTCAAAGACGCTTTACAGAGATTTTGAGAACATAGGGAAATGAATAAATAGATAAATAAATGTGCAGCGCCGGAGACTCAGGTTCGATCCTGACTACGGGTGCTGCACTGTAAGGAGTTTGTACGTTCTCCCCGTGACCTGCGTGGGTTTTCTCCGAGATCTTCGGTTTCCTCCCACACTCCAAAGACGTACAGGTATGTAGGTTAATTGGCTGGGTAAATGTAAAAATTGTCCCTAGTGGGTGTAGGATAGTGTTAATGTGCGGGGATCACTGGGCGGCATGGACTTGGTGGGCCGAAAAGGCCTGTTTCCGGCTGTATATATATGATGATATGATATGATGATAAATAAATGAACAGAGAAAGGAGACAGAAGGTGAGGTGACCTTCAGTGGTTGAAGGCAGTGCTGAACAGGTGAGACTTCAGCGATGTTTTGAATGTGGTGAGTGTGGAGGAGTCTCTGACGGTTTGGGGTAGTGAGTTCCATAGGGTGAGAAACTAAGAAACTAATGAGAAACTAATGAGAAACTAAGCGAGTACTGATTTTATAGGGAGCAAGGTCCAGATCTCAACATGCCGATGAGATGGCAGGGCCCCGACCTGAACATTAGAAGATTGAGGGGGGGGATCTTATAGAAACTTACAAAATTCTTAAGGGGTTGGACAGGCTAGATGCAGGAAGATTGTTCCCGATGTTGGGGAAGTCCAGAACAAGGGGTCACAGTTTAAGGATAAGGGGGAAGTCTTTTAGGACCGAGATGAGAACGTTTTTTTTCACACAGAGTGGTGAATCTGTGGAATTCTCAGCCACAGAAGGTAGTTGAGGCCAGTTCATTGGCTATATTTAAGAGGGAGTTAGATGTGGCCCTTGTGGCTAAAGGGATCAGGGGGTATGGAGAGAAGGCAGGGACAGGTTACTAAGCTGGATGATCAGCCATGATCATATTGAATGGCGGTACAGGCTCAAAGGGCCGAATGGCCTACTCCTGCACCTATTTTCTATGTTTCTATGTTTCTATCTTGTGATGTGAGCGTCTACATTTGAATGTGTCTTGTGATAGCAAGGTTCTAGATCTAAACCAGTCCTTGTGAGATGGGGAGGTGCAGATTTGAACAGTCTAATTTAGAGATACCGCGCGGAAACAGGCCCTTTGGCCCACTAGGTCCGCGCCGACCAGCGATCCCCACATACTAACACTATCCTACACACACTAGGGACAATTTTTACATTTACCAAGCCAATTAACCTACATACCTGTATGTCTTTGGAGTGTGGGAGGAAACCGAAGATCTCGGAGAAAACCCACGCAGGTCACGGGAAGAACGTACAAACTCCGTACAGACAGCGCCCGTAGTCGGTATCGAACCCGGATCTCCGGCGCTGCATTCGCTGTAAGGCAGCAACTCTACCGCTGCGCCACCGTGCCGCAGTACTTGCCATTGTGACCTGCCATTTCACAACTTATTGTGAGATGGCAGGTCATAATCTGAACGTCCGCGTGAGATGGGAGAATGCTGATCTGAATGTGTCCTTGTGATGTGATGGTCTACATTGAATCTACATTTTGTGAGATGGGAGGGTGCTGATCTGAATGTGTCCTTGTGATGTGATGGTCTACATTGAATCTACATTATGTGAGATGGGAGGGTGCTGATTTGAACTTGTTGTGAGATGCTGGGTCATGATCTAGACATGTCCTTGTGATGTGAAAGTCTACATCTGAATCTGCATCTTGTGAGATGGGAGGGTGCAGATTTGAGCATGTTTAGTTTGGTCTAGTTTAGAGATACAGTGCAGAAACAGGCCCTTCGGCCCACCGGGACCGCACCGACCAGCGATCCCCGCACATTAACACTATCCTACACACACTGGGGACAATTTATACACACACCAAGCCAATTAACCTACAAACATGTAGGTCTTTGGAGTGTGGGAGGAAACCGAAGATCTTGGAGAAAACCCACGCAGTCATGGGGAGAACGTACAAACTCCATACAGACAGCGTCCGAGGTCAGGATTGAACCCGGGTCTCCGGTGCTGCAAGCGTTGTAAGGCAGCAGCTCTACCGCTGTGCCACCGTGGCCGTGTTATTGCGAGATGGGTGGGTGCGGATCTAGACGTGCCCGTGTTACTCAGCAGAGACTGCCGCGGACACAACATTGTGAGGTGATAGAGACCTGATCTTGCACGGCCCAGCTGGACTAGACTGACTGTCGCTCAGTTACTGAAAGCCCCGGTGAAAAGGAGCTGGATCTGCATTCTCAGCCTGTGGAAATTGTGCTGCTGCTGAAGTCCAGCAGAGCAAATTAAAAAGAGAAATTCCATTCACAAACACTGCAGAGAGGGACTGAGGCGAAACATATTACAAACAGAACTGCAATGCCGGAGTCGGTATTCTCATTCTAATTTACTCTTGGGATTTGGACAGCATCGTAAAGCCTGCAAGCATAACTCGCATGGATCATGACATCGCCCGCAGACAGAGATTAAATCAGCGTTCTACACACTTTGCCTTACACAATATTTATACAACATGTACATTATGGTCTCAATCAACTGGAATCCAGGCTTCTCCCAGTAAGATGTCAATTGAATTAGCTTGATGAGAGATGTAATTGGGGTCAGCTCACAGCAGTGACTTTATTGTGTGAGGGCAGTTGCTGTTCAGAACATCCACAGAAACATTGGTTTGGATGCAGCAAGCTGTCTTAGACTGTACGATCTATTGTGATGGGCTCGGAGCAAGATGGCTGCACAGTGCACCATCTACAAAATGCGCTGCAGTAACTCATCAAAAATAGTCCAAGTGCACCTCTACCACCAAGAAGGATTAAGGCATACACCTGCAGGTTCCCTGCCAAGCTGCACACTGCCCTGACTTAGAAGTATATGGCATCTCCTTCATCGTCATTGGATCTGAATCTCGGAACTCCCTCTCTCCCTCCCCTTTGTTTCGAGATGGTGGCACCTCCAATAAATGCCAGCCTTGGCAATGGCAACTCATCCTGAGCATGAATCCATTCAACACAACATGCTTCATGTTATTTGGGGTCCCTGGCCTCAATTAGCTCCATACTCTTCATGCCTGGAGCACAGTTATCAGTGGCACACAGGCCAGCTCCATGTTTGACGAAGAGGTGAAAGCACTTCTTAAAAGAAGCAAGTTGGAGCCGATGAAGATGGTGCAGGACACTGACAGGAGTCAGAAGGGAAAGTAAATTGGGAAAATTGAAGAAAGGCTCCGTAATAAGTTGAGAAGGCAGTTAGCGAGGAAGAAGAAGAATATTTAACATTAAAATGTACTGGGATCAGGCACTAAGTTGGGGGGTAGTGTGAATTGTGAGGAAGATGCAATAAGGCTGCAGGGTGACCTGGACAGGTTGTGTGAGTGGGCGGATACATGGCAGATGCAGTTTAATGTAGATAAGTGTGAGGTTATTCACTTTGGAAGTAAGAATAGAAAGGCAGATTATTATCTGAATGGTGTCAAGTTAGGAGGAGGGGGAGTTCAACGAGATCTGGGTGTCCTAGTGCATCAGTCAATGAAAGGAAGCATGCAGGTTCAGCAGGCAGTGAAGAAAGCCAATGGAATGTTGGCCTTCGTAACAAGAGGAGTTGAGTATAGGAGCAAAGAGGTCCTTCTACAGTTGTACCGGGCCCTGGTGAGACCGCACCTGGAGTACTGTGTGCAGTTTTGGTCTCCAAATTTGAGGAAGGATATTCTTGCTATGGAGGGCGTGCAGCGTAGGTTCACTAGATTAATTCCCGGAATGGCGGGACTGTCGTATGTTGAAAGGCTGGAGCGATTGGGCTTGTATACACTGGAATTTAGAAGGATGAGGGGGGATCTTATTGAAACATATAAGATAATTAGGGGATTGGACACATTAGAGGCAGATAACATGTTCCCAATGTTGGGGGAGTCCAGAACAAGGGGCCACAGTTTGAGAATAAGGGGTAGGCCATTTAGAACGGAGATGAGGAAGAACTTTTTCAGTCAGAGGGTGGTGAAGGTGTGGAATTCTCTGCCTCAGAAGGCAGTGGAGGCCAGTTCGTTGGATGCTTTCAAGAGAGAGCTGGATAGAGCTCTTAAGGATAGCGGAGTGAGGGGGTATGGGGAGAAGGCAGGAACGGGGTACTGATTGATAGTGATCAGCCATGATCGCATTGAATGGCGGTGCTGGCTCGAAGGGCTGAATGGCCTACTCCTGCACCTATTGTCTATTGTCTATTGTCTATTGAGTCACTCGTACAGGGAAAGGCATGTAGCAAAGGGTGTTTGTTCCAGTGGACAGTTCCTATTTGTGACCTTTCTTGATCCAAGAAATGGAGAGGTGATTCAGCCCTGTCAGTCACAGGAGGAAGGGTTAAGGATAGTGCCTGAATTTATCTCTTCTTGCTTGAGATACATCACTTAGACAGAACGTATGATGAGCCAGCTAGAAAGAAACACAGAAGTCTTGACATGGTGCAGATGGCTTCTGAGTAGGAAGATAAAAAAAGTTTCATTGTTTGAGTATTGCTGGCACATTACTGGAGGCTTGGAGAGTTCAAGGCATATCAAGTAAAGCCCAGTGACAAGCAACAGCAACATGCTGTCCACAGACATCACCAGCCTTGGTTGTTGACAGATTACTATTTGTTAGCTCACAGTTCCAAGGGGGAAAAAAAATAGCTGGAGCTCCCGAGACACAGTGAATTCCAATAAATCAAATACCATTTGAGCCAGTGATTGTACACCCTCATAATGTCGCACAACTGCTTCAGTTTGGATTGCCCGGAGGTTCTTGCAACAGAGGATCTGCCCCAGTTACACGGCGATGGATATTCCACTGCACCAATGCAGCATGCATGCAATTGTGCATGCGCTTTCACCATGCGTCATCAGCTGCTGCACAGCCAAATACCACATGGGTCAAGCTGCAGAGTAATCCTCCAGCTACATTGTCCTCCCAGGGCAGGGGCAGTAACTCACTGGCTCATAGCTGGGACCATGGCTCTTCCAAAATGGTGATTCTCGATTTATTGAGGAAACTGAGAATATCCTCTCCATTGACCAGAGATCCATCGAGGAGACTGATCAGCACAGCCTTCCGCAACTACCTGCAGGAGGACTCACGATGAGGAGGGGGGGGGGGGGATCTCACCATTCTTACAAATGTTCTTTGTAAATTACACCTCCTCTTTCTGTCATAGAGGTGTTGGGACGGTAGACAGACTGCAGTGGATCCAGGCTGTCCCCCGGGAGGCTGGAGTTGATGCGCACCTTGCCCACCTTGCCCACCTCTCGAAGCACTTCATGATTGGATGTCAGAGCCACTGGCCGGTAGTCATTCAGCCACGCCACCTTGCTTTCCTTTAGCACCTTCTTAAAGCAGGTGGGAATCCCAGAATAAAGTGGTGAGTGTTTAAAGATATCTGTAAGTACTCCTGTAAAGCTGTATATCGGTAAGTACTCCTGTCAGCTGGGCCGCACAGAATTTTCCAAGAACGCACTCTCCAATTGAGCATGCATCTAGAAGACCCATCAGCACAAAAATCGCCCCCCTCAACTACCTGACTGAAGGTTCATGAGGGGGTGCAACCATAAGCCACTAAGTGGACAGCTGCAGGGGCAACGGTCATTGGAAATGACACCTCCTGTTTCTTCAGAAAAAAAGGGCACAGTGCTGGAGTAACTCAGCGGGTCAGGCAGCATCTCTGGAGAACGTGGATAGGTGACGTTTCACAGAGTGCCGGAGTAACTCAGCGGGTCAGGCAGCATCTCTGGAGAACGTGGATAGGTGACGTTTCACAGAGTGCCGGAGTAACTCAGTGGGTCAGGCAGCATCTCTTGAGAACATGGATAGGTGACGTTTCACAGAGTGCTGGAGTAACTCAGTGGGTCAGGCAGCATCTCTGGAGAACATGGATAGGTGACGTTTCTGGTCAGGAGCCTTCTTTTGTGAAACCTTCTGTTTCTTTGTTTTGTGAGGGCATCTCGTACCGTATGACTTTGCCATGTGTACAAAGATATGTGATCAGATAGGAAGATATCTGTCCCATCACACACTCCCAGGCCTTGGACAGCACGGGTTAATTCTGGAGTGAATGGCCACTGCTCCATCACTGATCCTTTCAGCTTTTCTTTGACTTGTGAATCCACACGACGTTAGGGCCAATCTTGTGGCAATGTCGTTCTGTGGGACAAACCTGCTGGAGATTTCGTTGAGATTGCCCCAGGCTTGCTTCACACCGACAGGCAGAGGAGGTGTGTTTGATTTCTCCTCTAACAGATGCTTATTAACTGAGCTTGCAGAATTTACAATCCAGAGGTCATGACCACTGCAGCTGTAATTTCTCAGCAACCAGCTGATCAGTATTCAGGGCTAGAAGTGTATCTGGAGGAATGAGGTCAGTTGATGCATATTCTGCACTGGTCTCTGGCATATTAGCAAATGTATCAGGTATTTATTCACCTTAAGCTCCAGTTAAGCCAAGAGGGAGCTGTGGAAATGCGGCCCAACAACAGGCAGGCTTGAGATGAAAGGAAGGCCTTCAGAACGACACTGATGGGTGTCTAGTTAGGAGATGGAGAGGGTGGGAGGGGTGATACAGCCTCGATTGCGGCAAATCCTGCAGCATGTGGAGAATGCACTCAGTCGACAGCCTCGTGTTTGGATACAGCAAGGTGTCAGAGGCACTGTTCCCTGAGAGCTGAGGGAGGTTCGTGCTTTAAAGTGTGGCACCGGCCAAAGATAATAGAGCAGAGCAAGATAGGCCATTCGACCCTAAAATCCGTAGCATGTCAAGGTGCCATTTAGTAGGCAGAAACTTGCAGAAACATTTGAAAAGAAAAATAACAAAAATCTGTGAATTGATAGATGAGATGTATTCTGCATTTTTATGGTATCATCACACATACTGTTCCCCCAAAACACTGATTACACTACGATAAGCCTAGCAAGCGGTGGGGTTTGCTTACTAAAATGGAGGACATCACGCTCCTTTGCGTACTACACTTCAGTATAGGCGATTTCAATGGAGTGGTTCATCTTGCTCCTCTAGTATCTTTGGCGCTGGCCGACTGAGTTGTGGATCAGCAGCCCGTACCCGTCAAAGGGGGTGGGTGAGGGTTCATTTCACAAAGCACTCCACAGACAAGTCAAGGATCATCGGAAGAATAGCTCCACACAGCCACAGGACATGCCTTTAGAATGGAGGTGAGGAGGAATTTCTTTAGCCAGAGGGCTAAATGAATGTGGAATTCATTGCCACTGACGGCTGTGGAGGCCAAATCATTGGGCTTTTCTACAGCAGAGATTGACAGGTTGTTGATTAGATTTTAAATTTAGATTTAGAGATACAGCGTGGAAACAGGCTCTTCGGCCCACAGGGTCCGCGCCGCCCAGCGATCCCCGCACATTAACACTATCTTACACACCCTAGGGACAATTTTTACATTTGCCCAGCCGATTAATCTACAAACCTGTACGTCTTTGGAGTGTGGGAGGAAACCGAAGATCTCGGAGAAAACCCACGCAGGTCACGGGGAGAACGTACAAACTCCGTACAGACGGCGCCCGTAGTCAGGATCGAACCTGAGTCTCCGGGGCTGCATTCGCTGTAAGGCAGCAACTTTACCGCTGCGCCACCGTGCCGCCCCGATTAGTACGGGTGTCAAAGGTTATGGGGGAGAAGGCAGGAGAATGGGGTTGAGAGGGAAAGATAAATCAGCCATGATTGAATGGCGGAGTAGACTCGATGGGCCGAATGGCCTAATATCTGCTCCTATCACTTATGAACATGAACAGGAACAAGTCCAACTCTTAGAGTGCAAAAGTCCCCGCTGAGTGCAATGGCAGGAATCAGGAAGCCGTGCATTTACAGCCCTTTTTACTCGCTAGAAATCAGGCCATTGTGCACTAACTCAAAGCCATGTACATGCACAGTGAACCATCCCAAGGATTCAGCAGTCTTACCACCACTCCCAAATCCTCTGTTAAATTGAATTGAATTGAATCGAATTGAATTGAATAAATTTATTAGCCAAGTATGTACATATACAAGAAATTTGCCTTGGTGTTTTGCTCGCAAGTAACAACACGACATACAGTAAACAATTGAGAATAAAACATGAAACTTTAAAACATTAAGAATAATACATTATAATTTAAACACGTGAGAACACGTTAGGCCAGGCATTGAAGGTTGCCGGGTCCCTACCTGAAATGTCACCTATTCATGTTCTCCAGGGATGCTGCCTGACCCACTGAGGTACTACAGGACTTTGTGCCATTTTTGTGTTGAAGGTTATGAGCTCAGTTGAGTTATTAGTTATCTCCTCTGCCTGCATGTGATCCATATCTAAGTCCTATCCCACTATAATATCTGCCTCCATCTCCACCCCTGGCAGCACGTTCCAGGCATCCACCTGTGTCAAAATGTTGTCCATAATGTGGACCATTGTTCATTCAGGAACAACTGTGTGGGAAGGAACTGCAGATGCTGGTTTACACCAAAGACAGACATAAAATGCTGGAGTAACTCAGCGGCACAGGCAGCATCTCTGGAGAGAAGGAACGGGTGATGTTTCGAGTCTGAAGAAGGGTCTCGACCCAAAACATCACCCATTCCTTCTCTCCAGAGATGCTGCCTGTGCCGCTGAGTTACTCTAGCATTTTGTGTCTATCTCATTCAGGGATAGGTGTGTGATGGCTGGTATTCATTCACCTGTCTCTCCTCTCTGCCGAGAGTATTACTCTGGGGAATCAACCTCTGTGATCTGAGCAGCAGCAGCTAGTCTGGTGTTGAATTGGGTGTCTTCATGGTGAATCCTGGCCCACAGAGCAAGAGAAACAAAGAAAATCAATGCAGCAAACCCTCGTTGTAACGGACTGTAAGGGGGAATGTTATTGCCGATTGTGCGAGAAGGCAGGAACGGGGTACTGATTGAGAATGATCAGCCATGATCACATTGAATGGCGGTGCTGGCTCGAAGAGCTGAATGGCCTCCTCCTGCACCTATTGTCTATTGTAACCGAGTAACGTCATAAGGAATAGGAGTAGAATTAGGCCATTTGGCCCATCAATTTTACACCGCAATTCAATCATGGCTGACCTATCTCTCCCTCCTAACCCCATTCTCCTGCCTTCTCCCCATAACCTCTGACACCCGTGCTAATCAAGAATCTATCTATCTCTGCCTTAAATATATCCACTGAGTTAGGGATTATCATTGTGTAAGTAGTAGAAACAAAAGGACATTAAAAAGTGCTGGAGTAACAGGCAGCATCTCTGGAGAACATGGATGGGTGATGTTCTGAGTTGAGACCCTTCTTCAGACTCTTGTTCTGGAACGAGGGCGGCACGGTGGTGCAGCGGTAGAGTTGCTGCCTCACAGCGCCAGAGACCCGGGTTCAATCCCGACTACGGGCGCTGTCTGTACGGAGTTTGTACGTTCTCCCCGTGACCTGCGTGGGTTTTCTCCGAGATCTCCCGTTTCCTCCCACATTCCAAAGACGAAGGGTTTGTAGGTTAATTGACTTTGTATAAATGTATATTGTCCCATGTATGTGTGTGCAGGATAGTGTTAATGTACCGAGATCACTGGTTGGTGCAGACTCGGTGGGCCGAAGGGCCTGTTTCCGCACTGTATCTCTAAACTGAACTAACCTAAACTAAAGAATGGTCTCGCCCTGAAACATCACCCATTCCTTCTCTCCAGAGATGCTGCCTGTCCCGCTGAGTTACTCCAGCATTTTGGGTCTATCTTCGATTTAAACAAAACTGGGCCTGGAATCCAGGTGAGCTGAGGTGAGGATCGGCGGAGGGATTGGTCGCGGTGTTGGGGGGGGGGGGGACCGGAGTGCAGGGAAGGGTTGATGGTGGTGGACGCGATGGCAGGCGCTGCCAGGGTTCGGCCAGGAGTGCCCTCGGCAGCTCGGTCTAACGGTAACAGCAGCAGGCACGTCCACCATAACCCACAACCATTGCAAAGAGGTCCGTAAAAACGAAGGCTTACTGTACTTCAAATTATTTCTTAGACTTTTGGAAATATTTAAATTATTTTTAACGTATTTTTTCCAATATTTCTTAATGGCTTGGAGCGATCAATAATGTATTGATGTGTCTAAAAATTTGTTGTGAACCTTTGACACAAGGTGAGGCCAGCCTTCGGCCTCGCCTACTGTCAAAGGTTGTCAGGCAGACGCTACCTGAGGCTTAAGAAAATAACTGCAGATGCTGGTACAAATCGATTTATTCACAAAATGCTGGAGTAACTCAGCAGGTCAGGCAGCATCTCGGGAGAGAAGGAATGGGTGACGTTTCGGGTCGAGACCCTTCTTCTACCTGAGGCTTGTTGTTCCTGAAGCTTCACTCTGCCTTGCCTGATGCCTCCACGCTCTGTTTGAGCTTCCAGCCAAGGTAAGTCAGATAGCTGGAGACCAGGGGCGAGCACACCATGGCTGTGGGGTCAAATCCAGCCCATTAAAACCGACAATGATCTGACAAGGGGAGAGGCAGCAGTCTCTGGGTAAATGTCAGGTTAAACACTCATTACAATCCTACACTCCAACTGCAATTTCCAGCTGTACATTGTGGGATCTGCAACACGACCAGAAAGCAGATGAGTGAGGAATCGTGTTTTTGCGAGTGAGATTCCTCTCGCCATTCTGTCATGCTGATAAATATATAGCCTGTTTATTTAACTGCTGCTCAGTAGTATTATTGCACGCTTCAGCTGAACTCATAAGCTGTGCCGCTGCAAAGCTGGCTGCCCGCATGCTGCTGCCTTTCTCATGCTTGTGTCTTGAGGGCAGACATCTTAGGCTGCGCTGTACTCTGTAAACCCTTCACAGCCCCGGCTCTTTGCTCCTTTCTTTTCTGCGATGTAATTTCTGCAAATGCGTGGGAGTGAACTGCAGATTTAATTTAGTTTAGTTTAGATTAAGTCGAGACCCTTCTTTAGTTTAGTTTAGTTTAGTTTAGAGATACAGCGCGGAAACACCGAGTCCACACCGACCAGCGATCCCCGCACATTAACACCATCCTACACAAACTAGGGACAATTTACATTTATACCAAGCCAATTTACTGACATACCTGCACGTCTTTGGAGTGTGGGCGGAAACGGAAGATCTCGAAGAAAGCCCACACGGTCACAGGGAGAACGTACAAACTCCGTGTAGACAATACCCGTAGTCAGGATTGTACCCGGGTCTCCGGCTCTGCAAGGGCTGTAGGGCAACAACTCTATCGCTGCGCCACCGTGCCGCCCTTGTGCTGATTAACATCAAAGATGGACACAAAATGCTGGAGAAACTTAGCATGAGGAAGGGTCTCGACCTGAAACTCGCTTTTAAGTTTGACAAGCAAGTCAACTCTGTGGTAAAAGCCAGTTTCTTCCAGCTTCGTACCATAGCTAAAATCAAACCATTCCTCCAATTTGACGATGTAGAAAAAAATCATCCACGCATTCATTTCCTCCCACCTAGACTACTGCAACTCCCTACACACTGGGATCAGCCAATCATCCCTGTCCCGCCTGCAATTGGTCCAAAACGCCGCAGCGAGACTCCTGACGGGTACCCGTAAAAGGGACCACATCACCCCGATTCTGGCCTCTCTCCACTGGCTCCCAGTACAGTACAGAATCAACTTCAAACTCCTCCTATTCACATACAAAGCCCTAAATGGCCTTGCCCCCCCCACCATATCAAAAAAATTCTCACCCACCACTCTATCTCCAGGTCCCTCAGGTCGGCCGACTTGGGGCTACTGACTATCCCGCGGTCTAGGCTTAAGCTCAGGGGTGACCGCGCTTTTGCGGTTGCAGCTCCTAGACTGTGGAACAGCATCCCTCTCCCCATCAGAACTGCCCCCTCCATCGACTCCTTTAAGTCCAGGCTCAAAACCTACTTCTACTCCCTAGCGTTTGAGGCCCTCTGAGGGGGCGCTGTGAACTGTTTATGTATGTGCTGTTAGGTTTGTGTGCCATTGTATGTTCTTTTTTAGTACCTGAACTGATGTACAGCACTTTGGTCAACGTGGGTTGTGTTTAAATGTGCTATACAAATAAAATTGCCTTGACTTGACTGAAACGTCACCCATTCCTTCTATCCAGAGATGCTGCCTGTCCCGCTGAGTTACCCCAGCATTTTGTGCCTAAATAGCTGCAAATGTCCAGGAAACGTTGTAGCAGCTTCTGATGTAAATACCTGGAACCATACTTGAGACAGGCTGGTTGCTTAACATAGAAACATAGAAACATAGAAAATAGGTGCAAGAGGAACACCATTCGGCCCTACGAGCCAGCACCGCCATTCATGATCATGGCTGATCATCCACAATCAGTAACCTGTGCCTGCCTTCTCCCCATATCCCTCGATTCCACTAGCCCCTAGAGCTCTATCTAACTCTCTCTTAAATCCATCCAGTGATTTGGCCTCCACTGCCCTCTGTGGCAGAGAATTCCACAAATTCACAACTCTGGGTGAAAAAGTTTTTTCTCACCTCAGTTTTAAATGGCCTCCCCTTTATTCTAAGACTGTGGCCCCTGGTTCTGGACTCGCCCAACATTGGGAACATTTTTCCTGCATCTAGCTTGCCCAGTCCTTTTATAATTTTATATGTTTCTATAAGATCCCCTCTCATCCTTCTAAACTCCAGTGAACACAAGCCTAGTCTTTTCAATCTTTCCTCATATGACAGTCCCGCCATCCCAGGGATCAATCTCGTGATCCTACGCTGCACTGCCTCAATTACAAGGATGTCCTTCCTCAAATTAGGAGACCAAAACTGTACACAATACTCCAGATGTGGTCTTACCAGGGCCCTATACAACCGCAGAAGAACCTGTACTGAAATCCTCTTGTTATGAAGGCCGACATTCCATTAGCTTTCTTCACTGCCTGCTCTACCCGCACGCCAACTTTCAGTGACTGGTGTACAAGGACACCCACATCTCGCTGCACTTCCCCCTTACCTAACCTAACTCCATTGAGATAATAATCTGCCAATACCAAATATATTCTCCCCACATCTCCATCACTGCGGCTCCACTTTCATATCAGACGTGACATAGTCCAGAGTGACCGGTCATGCATCAGGATGACTGTGATTAATGCATCAGGTACCTGCATCCCCATGGTTCTATATGCACACGTCACTACTGTGCATGAGTACCATGGAAGATCTACAAACAATGTCCAGGTCATTACATGAAGTTAGATCAAAACTGGTGCTCAAATGATCTTACATATAATGAATTACCCTGAATTGCTATGATTGCTGGCTACACATGACAACAATGATTCATAGTGAGGGTCCTTTTATTAAATGAATGGACATTTAATCTGTTTTTGGATGTTGGCCTAGATTATGTGCACAAGTTCTGAATGCAGCTGTTCCACTCTGGTTCATCGTTGCCAAATGTCCATTATTAGAAGAGGCGGTGTAGCACTGGTGGAAGGAAGGGGGTTATAAAAGGCACAAGGAGATGTTTGATGACAAGAGGTGTTTGCCTCAATCAGCATCATGCAATACACAAATAGTACACTTACAATATGTGTAGGAAAGAGTTGCAGATGCTGGTTTAAATCGAAGGTAGACACTAAATGCTGGGGTATCTCTGCGGGACAAACAGCATCTCTGGAGAGAAGGAATGGTCACCCATTCCCTCTCTCCAGAGATGCTGCCTGTCCCGCTGAGTTACTCCAGCATTTTGTGTCTGTCTTCTAATACACTTACAATATGTACTGTGTGATTTCATAATAGTATCAAATAACACCAGCTCATAACGTCAACCACTGCATGACGTTGTCCATGTAGGGCATGCTTCTCTGATGTACAGCTGTCCCATGCTGACAACGCTTTGATAGAGTATTGACAATCCAATTGAAAATGAAATTGCTTTTATAGATTCTTCCACTGGTGTCCAATTGATAATGAAATTGTGTGCTCTGAACCCTACACTCTCCAGGTTAGAATAAACTTAATTTTTAATGCTCTGTAAATCCCTATCATTCTCTCGTTAAGAATATAGACTGTCTCAAATTGGCCAATTGAGAAGTGTTGGGTTCTCAACACCAAGCACCAAGCAATTGTGAATGTTTTGTTACTATTGACCTCTGTGATATACCAGAGTTCAACATTATGTGCACGCCATTTGATATCCAATTTTATTTAGAAACCAGTCTTAACAAATTGCCATGTTATCCTTTGTTAGGTTTATTGCAAGTTATGCTGAATGAATTCAATCACACGGCTATCTGTGATGAAGCGCAAGGCCATTTGTCCCAGATAAAATGAGACAAAGTGCTGGAGTAACTCAGCAGGTCGGGCAGCATCTGTGGAGAACATGGATAGGTGACGTTTCACAGAGTGTTGGAGGAACTCAGCGGGTCAGGCAGCATCTCTGGAGAACATGGATAGGTGACGTTTCACAGAGTGCCGGAGTAACTCAGCGGGTCAGGCAGCATCTCTGGAGAACATGGATAGGTGACGTTTCACAGAGTGCTGGAGTAACTCAGCGGGTCAGGCAGCATCTCTGGAGAACGTGGATAGGTAACGTTTCAGACGGCCTCCCCCTCCCCCAAGTTCCCTCCCTCCTGCAATCAGTCTGAAGATGTCTGACTCAAAATGGCAGCTGTCCACTCCCTCCGCAGAGGCTGCATTACCTGCTGATTTCCTCCTGCATTTTGTGTTTGGAGTGTCGATTGGGTCATGCCATGGATTCTTTCTCTGCGCTATTGAAGGACAAATGCAGCGGCAATACTACTTGTTGAAGGACTAATGCAGCTGCAATATTACTTGTTGAAGGACTAATGCAGCTACAACATTACTTGTTGAAGGACTAATGCAGCGGCAATATTACTTGTTGAAGGACTAATGCAGCTGCAATATTACTTGTTGAAGGACTAATGCAGCTACAACATTACTTGTTGAAGGACTAATGCAGCGGCAATATTACTTGTTGAAGGACTAATGCAGCTGCAATATTACTTGTTGAAGGACTAATGCAGCTGCAATATTACTTGTTGAAGGACTAATGCAGCTGCAATATTACTTGTTGAAGGACTAATGCAGCTGCAATATTACTTGTTGAAGGACGAATGCAGCTGCGATATTACTTGTTGAAGGACTAATGCAGCTGCAATGCTGCCCACATTAAGGCCCCAAACAACATGGCATCAGGGTAGATGCTGGTGACCAGCGTGGCAGTAGGTGGAGCTGCTGTTTAACTGTGCCTCTGCTCACATGGGACAGAGCCAGGAAACATTGACTTTCATGTTTCTGCTTATTCTGCTCCGTTTCAATCATTAGTTCTCTTTCCTGCCTGTAAAGCTTTCTAATCCTCTGCACATCACAGCCTACCTCATGTCAAAATGCTGCTCTGCATCGCAGGCTGATGAAAGAAGTTCTCTGGGAACACTGGGACATGAGTGGAGAACTAATGAGTCCTGCTGGAGCCACTGAGACCGCGATGAACGCAGCAGCAAACAGGCTCAGCATTGAGCCGGGCTTCACTGCAGAGGCCGGCCAATGTAGTACGTCAAGTGCACTGAGGAGAATCAATACTAAGAAAATAGTGCAGAGCTGTGCGCACGGACTGTCGGCAGCACACATCCACGCAGAGTCTCTGAGCCCCAGTCTGTGCCTCTCTGACTGGCATCAGCTGGACGTTTAGCTGACTGCTTCTCCCAGCCTCTGAGCCCCCCGGAGGTGGAACTGACACCAGGCCAGAAACGCTGCTCCTGATCATTGATTCCTATGTCAGAGTCTGTGGATCGGCACTGGGCAAGAACGAGAACGGCTTAACTCCTTCACAGCTGGTTCCCATCCACGGCCTGAGGTGATTATAACGACCAGAACATGCCAGCGATGGAGAGCCAGAGACTGCCATGGTGGACAGGGCAGGGCTCTGCATCTGGCCTCTCCACACCTGAACCTGCATCTTCACCACACTCTTTCACTCATTCAAGTCTTGGGGGGCATCACAGTGTTGCAGCGGGTAGAGCTGCTGCCTCACAGCACCAGAGACCCCGGCTTGATCTTGTCCTTGGGTGCTGTCAGTGTGGAGTTTGCACGCTTTCTCTGTGACCGCATGGGTTACCCATGTCCGGGTGCTCTGGTTTTCTCCCACATAGAAACATAGAAAATAGGTGCAGGAGGAGGGCATTCGGCCCTTCGAGCTAGCACCGCCATTCAATATGATCATGGCTGATCATCCACAATCAGTACCCCGTTCCTGCTTTCTCCCCATATCCCTTGATTCCATTAGCCCTACGAGCTTTTTCTAACTCTCTCTTGAAAACATCTGAAACTCATGCGGGTTTATTGATTAATTGGCCCTCTGTAAATTACCCCAAGATGGGTCCTAACCCACAATGTCATCTGCCTATTCCCTCCACAGATGCTGCCCGACCTGCCGAGTTCCTCCAGCACTTTGTGCTTTGCTCAAGATTCCAGCATCTGCAGTTACTTATGCCTGTGTTCAACAACCCACAGCAAAATACTCTATCGATGTAAAATGGAGGTGTCTTTGAGATGGAGCACTTCCCTGAAATGCTTGCATTAGATGTTCAGGGTGGTCACTAGTGCAGCTCCATTGATGTACAGAGGCTGCAGCTGCTGTCGAGGGCAAGTTTCAGCTCCTCCAGTGAGCCACAAGCTTTGTCAGCCCTGAACAGCAACATGATCGCTGCAGCAACACAGCAACTTCTTTAGTCAGAGGGTGGTGAGTCTGTGGAATTCATTGCCACAGACGGCAGTGGAGTCTAAATGAATGGATATTTCTAAGGCGGAGATTGATAGATTCTTGATTAGCAAGGGTGTCAGGGGTTATGGGGAGAAGGCAGGCGAATGAGGATGAGAGGGAAAGATAGATGTCCATGATAGAATGGCGGAGTAGACTTGATGTGTTGAATGGCTTGATTCTCTTCCTGTAACATTATGAACTTATAACAAAAAAACAAAGAAAATAGGTGAAAGAGGAGGCCATTCGGCCCTTCGAGCCAGTACCGCCATTCATTGTGATCATGGCTGATCGTCCCCAATCAGTAACCCGTGCCTGCCTTCTCCCCATATCCCTTGATTCCACTAGCCCCTAGAGCTCTATCTAACTCTCTCTTAAATCGATCCAGTGATTTGACTTCCACTGCCCTCTGTGGCAGAGAATTCCACAAATTCACAACTCTCTGGGTGAAAAAGTTTTTTCTCACCTCAGTTTGAAATGGCCTCCCCTTTATTCTAAGGCTGTGCCCCCTGGTTCTGGACTCGCCCAACATTGGGAACATTTTTCCTGCATCTAGCTTGTCCAGTCCTTTTATAATTTAATGAACTTAAACACCTCTTAAAGAACTAGATTTAAGATGGAGATAATTGACTTGCAGATAATAAGACTTCGACTGCCCCCTGAATTAAACAATAGACAATAGGTGCAGGAGGACACCATTTGGCCCTTCGAGCCAGCACCACCATTCAATGTAATCATGGCTGATTATTCACAATCAATACCCCTTTCCTGCCTTCTCCCCATACCCCCTGACTCCGCTATCTTTAAGAGCTCTATCTAGCTCTCTCTTGAAAGCATCCAGAGAATTGGCCTCCACTGCCTTCTGAATTGCAACCCAAGATGAGGTGTTCCATACTAAAACATCCGAGATGGCCTCATTCTTTAGGGAATGGGGGTTCCCCTCTCCCCTCCTCGGTACCCCGCAGCTCCGCCATTGCTCCCCCTTCCCCTAGTGGCAACAGAGCCAGCGCCCCCCTAGTCCTTACCTTCCACCCCATCAGCCATCGCATGCAACACATAATCCACCTCCAATGGAATCCCACCACTAGCCACATTTTCCAATCTCCACGCCTTTCCGCCTTCCGCAGAGACCGTTCCTTCCGCAACTCCCTGGTTAACTCATCCCTTCCCACCCAAACTACCCCCTCCCCAGGTACCTTCCCCTTCAACCGCAGAAGAAGCAACACCTGTTGCTATATCTCCTCCCTCGACTCTGTCCAGGGACCACGACAGTCCTTTCAGGTGAGGCAGAGGTTCACTTGCACCTCCTCCAACCTCATCTACTGTATCCGTCGTTCAAGATGTGGACTCTTATACATCGGCGAGACCAAACGCAGACTGGGCGATCATTTAGCGGTTCACCTTCGCTCAGCCCGCGTGAACCAACCTGATCTCCCGGTTGCTGGACACTTTAATTCTCCTTCCCATTCCCACACTGACCTTTCTGTCCTCAGTCTCCTCCATTGTCAGGGTGAGGCTAAACGCAAATTGGAGGAACAGCATCTCATATTTCGCTTGGGCAGCTTACACCCCAGTGGTATGAATATTAATTTCTCTAACTTCAGGTAGCCCCAGCATTCCCTCTCTCTCCATCCCTCCCCCACCCAAGTCACGCCAGCTTCTCATTTCCACCCAACGAACAGCTTACAATGGCCTGTTTCCTTTATCATCGTTACCTTTTTACATACCTTTCATTCATTGTTCTTTATCTCTCCATATCACCGTCTAAATCTCTCGTTTCCCTTATCCCTCACCAGTCTGAAGAAGGGTCTCGACCCGAAACGTCACCCATTCCTTCTCTCCAGAGATGCTGCCTGTCCTGCTGAGTTACTCCAGCTTTTTGTGTCTGTCTCCCTGAATGACAGCTATTGACTGAGTAAAGAATGGCTGCTGCATTATTCTGCTGGGATGGAACTCAATGTAAAAACTCTTAACCTGATCTCACACTCTCTGTTCTGTTAAGTACGTCTTCCTGTCACACTACTCTGTTAACAGGATTTGGTACATTTAACAAAGCAGGAGACTGCTTCAAAATAATTTCAAAACGTAGAAACAAGGAACTGCAGATGCTGGTTTACAAAAAAGGACACAGAGTGCTGGAGTAACTCAGCGGGTCAGGCAGCATCTGTGGAGAACATGGATAGGTGACGTTTCACAGAGTGCTGGAGTAACTCAGTGGGTCAGGCAGCATCTCTGGAGAACATGGATAGATGACGTTTCACAGAGTGCTGGAGTAACTCAGCGGGTCAGGCAGCATCTGTGGAGAACATGGATAGATGACGTTTCACAGAGTGCTGGAGTAACTCAGCGGGTCAGGCAGCATCTTTGTAGAACATGGATAGGTGACGTTTCACAGAGTGCTGGAGTAACTCAGCGGGTCAGGCAGCATCTCTGGACCACATGGATAGATGACATTTCACAGAGTGCTGGAGTAACTCAGCGGGTCAGGCAGCATCTGTGGAGAACATGGATAGGTGACGTTTCACAGAGTGCTGGAGTAACTCAGCGGGTCAGGCAGCATCTCTGGAGAACATGGATAGGTGACGTTTCACAGAGTGCTGGAGTAACTCAGCGGGTCAGGCAGCATCTCTGGAGAACATGGATAGGTGACGTTTCACAGAGTGCTGGAGTAACTCAGCGGGTCAGGCAGCATCTCTGAAGAACATGGATAGGTGACGTTTCACAGAGTGCTGGAGTAACTCAGCGGGTCAGGCAGCATCTCTGGAGAACATGGATAGGTGACGTTTCGTGTTGGGTCCCTTCTTCAGGAACATGATTTCTCCTCACTAAAAACCCTCTACAGTGATTGTGAAAGTGGCCGGTGAGCTGGTTTAGGAGTGGGGTAAGTACTGCCCAAGAGTTGTAAAGAGATAGAAGGCATGATGATGGACAACAACTGCATCTTACCTCTGAGTCTGAAGACAGATCCTGACACGAGACCCCATCTGCCCATTTCTCCACACAGATTTGCCAGACCCACTGAGTTTCTTCAGCACTTTATTCTTGGTCTACTTCCATCACGTGGATGTTGATAATCATCATGTGTCATAGCCACATGCATCATTGACGTACTGAAATACAAGCACTCTCCACTACTTTCTCCCTTTGATAAACTGTTACACACATCTCCAGCAACCACAGTTCAGTCCATGGTGTAGTTTCGCTAAGACCTGCTTATCAGAGCGTAGGTTTCTGGTGTTGCAGGCATCTTGTGATCTGTCAAGCAAGTGACATCTTGACCCATCTCAGTGTTGGCTTTATTGTGGTAATAGGCCTGTAAAGCTGCACCGTGACAATGTCAATGTTCCGTGGCCAGTACATATGACAATTAAACAGTCGTGACTCACCTCTCTGAACTTCTGTCTTCTCTTCTGGAGCTGGTTCAATATCCACCTGTCATCACGTAAAACCTCAACGTGCCCTGCTGTGGCTCACTGATATCCATTGGTCAATGTGGACATCTCTGACATTTCCTCCAATTTGCACAATATATCATTTAGTGCCATATACATGCACTTCTGTATTTGTCCATTTTCATGTTCTCATTATCTTAATTGCTTCCCTTTGCCTGTTTCTAATGAGCTGTTAGGATGTAAGTCGTGACTGTGTTTCCGTTTCCAGTGCTGCTCTGCTCTCTCCATCACCACACACTGCCGCAATGAACTCAAGCGCATGCAAAGACTGCGGCACTGACCACTATGCTGAGTGTGGCCACTGACCACTGACCACTGACCACTATGCTGAGTGTGGCCACTGACCACTATGCTGAGTGTGGCCACTGACCACTGACCATTATGCTGAGTGTGGCCACTGACCACTGACCACTATGCTGAGTGTGGCCACTGACCACTGACCACTGACCACTATGCTGAGTGTGGCCACTGACCACTATGCTGAATGTGACCACTGACCACTGACCACTATGCTGAGTGTGGCCACTGACCACTGACCACTATGCTGAGTGTGGCCACTGACCACTATGCTGAGTGTGGCCACTGACCACTGACCACTATGCTGAGTGTGGCCACTGACCACTATGCTGAGTGTGGCCACTGACCACTGACCACTATGCTGAGTGTGGCCACTGACCACTGACCACTATGCTGAGTGTGGCCACTGACCACTGACCACTATGCTGAGTGTGACCACTGACCACTGACCACTATGCTGAGTGTGGCCACTGACCACTATGCTGAGTGTGGCCACTGACCACTGACCACTATGCTGAGTGTGGCCACTGACCACTGACCACTATGCTGAGTGTGACCACTGACCACTATGCTGAGTGTGGCCACTGACCACTATGCTGAGTGTGGCCACACACAACACGCGGACAAGATGACAACCGAGCGATGATTCACGTCTAAACTGAAGCGGGAGTGGATGGGAAAGTGGTCATTGCTGTTGACAAAAATCAATGTGAATGTGCTGAGATGGTGAAGTCCTCCATCTCCACGTCTACAGGACATCTTTAGAGTTTTAGCTCTGCATTCTTGACAGATTGGATATGTTGACGTCAAGTCTCTCCGATTTTTCTCAATACTTGGCCAACATATAAAGATTCTCTCAGTAGCTTTCATATTTATTTCAGTGGTATGTCCTGAGTGTGTAATACGTTTCAGATTTATCTTCTCATGACATTGGGAGATGTGACCATCAATGTGACCATCCCTGGTTAATGAGCAATGCTTCCCTTGTGTTGTACACTGGTTGTGCATGCACACTTATCTGAATTGGTCCTACCTTTGAAGGTATTCCCACCGATTTGATTCAATAGACAATAGACAATAGACAATAGGTGCAGGAGTAGGCCATTCAGCCCTTCGAGCCAGCACCGCCATTCAATGCGATCATGGCTGATCACTCTCAATCAGTACCCCGTTCCTGCCTTCTCCCCATACCCCCTCACTCCGCTATCCTTAAGAGCTCTATCCAGCTCTCTCTTGAAAGCATCCAACGAACTGGCCTCCACTACCTTCTGAGGCAGAGAATTCCACACCTTCACCACTCTCTGACTGAAAAAGTTCTTCCTCATCTCCGTTCTAAATGGCCTACCCCTTATTCTTAAACTGTGGCCCCTTGTTCTGGACTCCCCCAACATTGGGAACATGTTTCCTGCCTCTAATGTGTCCAATCCCCTAATTATCTTATATGTTTCAATAAGATCCCCCCTCATCCTTCTAAATTCCAGTGTATACAAGCCCAATCGCTCCAGCCTTTCAACATACGACAGTCCCGCCATTCCGGGAATTAACCTAGTGAACCTACGCTGCACGCCCTCAATAGCAAGAATATCCTTCCTCAAATTTGGAGACCAAAACTGCACACAGTACTCCAGGTGCGGTCTCACCAGGGCCCGGTACAACTGTAGAAGGACCTCTTTGCTCCTATACTCAACTCCTCTTGTTACGAAGGCCAACATTCCATTGGCTTTCTTCACTGCCTGCTGTACCTGCATGCTTCCTTTCAGTGACTGATGCACTAGGACACCCAGATCTCGTTGAACATCCCCTCTTCCTAACTTGACACCATTCAGATAATAATCTGCCTTTCTATTCTTACTTCCAAAGTGAATAACCTCACACTTATCTACATTAAACTGCATCTGCCATGTATCCGCCCACTCACACAACCTGTCCAAGTCACCCTGCAGCCTTATTGCATCTTCCTCACAATTCACACTGCCCCCCAGCTTAGTATCATCTGCAAATTTGCTAATGGTACTTTTAATCCCTTCATCTAAGTCATTAATGTATATCGTAAATAGCTGGGGTCCCAGCACCGAACCTTGCGGTACCCCACTGGTCACTGCCTGCCATTCCGAAAGGGACCCATTTATCCCCACTCTTTGCTTTCTGTCTGTCAACCAATTTTCTATCCATGTCAGTACCCTACCCCCAATACCATGTGCTCTAATTTTGCCCACTACTCTCCTATGTGGGACCTTGTCGAAGGCTTTCTGAAAGTCGAGGTACACCACATCCACTGACTCTCCCCTGTCAATTTTCCTAGTTACATCCTCAAAAAATTCCAGTATCATATCATATCATATCATATATATACGGCCGGAAACAGGCCTTTTCGGCCCTCCAAGTCCGTGCCGCCCAGCGATCCCCGTACATTAACACTATCCTACACCCACTAGGGACAATTTTTACATTTACCCAGCCAATTAACCTACATACCTGTACGTCTTTGGAGTGTGGGAGGAAACCGAAGATCTCGGAGAAAACCCACGCAGGTCACGGGGAGAACGTACAAACTCCTTACAGTACAGCACCCGTAGTCAGGATCGAACCTGAGTCTCCGGCGCTGCATTCGCTGTAAAGCAGCAACTCTACCGCTGCGCTACCGTGCCGCCAGTAGATTTGTCAAGCATAATTTCCCCTTCGTAAATCCATGCTGACTCGGAATGATCCTGTTACTGCTATCCAAATGCTCAGCAATTTCGTCTTTTATAATTGACTCCAGCATCTTCCCCACCACTGATGTCAGACTAACTGGTCTATAATTACCCGTTTTCTCTCTCCCTCCTTTCTTAAAAAGTGGGATAACATTTGCTATCCTCCAATCCACAGGAACTGATCCTGAATCTATAGAACATTGAAAAATGATCTCCAATGCTTCCACTATTTCTAGAGCCACCTCCTTAAGTACCCTGGGATGCAGACCATCAGGCCCTGGGGATTTATCAGCCTTCAATCCCATCAGTCTACCCAAAACCATTTCCTGCCTAATGTGGATTTCCTTCAGTTCCTCCATCACCCTAGGTTCTCCGGCCCCTAGAACATTTGGGAGATTGTGTGTATCCTCCTCAGTAAACACAGATCCAAAGTAACGGTTTAACTCGTTTGCCATTTCTTTGTTCCCCATAATAAATTCCCCTGCTTCTGTCTTCAAGGGACCCACATTTGCCTTGACTATTTTTTTCCTCTTCACGTACCTAAAAAAACTTTTGCTATCCTCCTTTATATTATTGGCTAGTTCACCCTCGTACCTCATCTTTTCTCCCCGTATTGCCTTTTTAGTTAATGTTTGTTGCTCTTTAAAAGAGTCCCAATCCTCTGTCTTCCCACTCTTCTTTGCTATGTTATACTTCCTCTCCTTAATTTTTATGCTGTCCTTGACTTCCCTTGTCAGCCACAGGTGTCTCTTATTCCCCTTAGAGTCTTTCCGCCTCTTTGGGATAAATTGATCCTGCAACCTCTGCATTATTCCCAGGAATACCTGTCATTGCTGTTCTACCGTCTTCCCTGCTAGGGCCTCCTTCCAGTCAATTTTGGCCAGCTCCTGCCTCATGCCTCTGTAATCCCCTTTGCTATACTGTAATACCAACACTTCCGATTTTCCCTTCTGCCTTTCCATTTGCAGAGTAAAACTTATCATGTTGTGATCACTGCCTCCTAATGGCTCTTTTACCTCTAGTCCCCTTATCAGATCAGGATCATTACACAACACTAAATCCAGAATTGCTTTCTCCCTGGTAGGCTCCAGTACAAGCTGTTCTAAGAATTCAGAAGGATATCTGTCTGAGTTCTCACGATCACGATCACAATAATACTTTGTTAGCCAAGTATGATTTGCAACATACGAGGAAAGTCATTTACCATACAGTCATAACAATAAAAAGCAACAGGACACACAAAATACATTTTAACATGAACATCCACCACAGTGACTCCTCCACATCCTCACTGTGATGGAAGGAGAAAAGAAGTTCAATCTCTCCCTTCTTTGTCCTCCAGCGGTCGGGGGCCTCGAACCTTCCGTGGACGGGATGATCTTGACTCCCGTAGCCGGCGGCGGGCCTTCCTCGTCGGGGTGATCCAGCTCCTGCATCGGGTGGTGGGGGGGGGGGGTGGAATCTCAGCCCCCCCGCGCTGGACGATCTACCCTGGGTCGGGGCTTGTCGAACGTCGTGTAGCTTGGAGCTGCGGGCTACTTAATGTTAAAGTCCGCAGGCCGCGTAGGAGTGTCGATCCAGGCAAGGAATCGCACGCGGAAATGCTAAGTGGCGCACGGTGACGCAGCGGTAGGGTTGCTGCCTTACAGCGAATGCAGCACCGGAGACTCAGGTTCGATCCTGACTACGGGCGCCGTCTGTACGGAGTTTATACGTTCTCCCCGTGACCTGCGTGGGTTTTCTCTGAGACCTTCGGTTTCCTCCCACACTCCAAAGACGTGCAGGTTTGTAGGTTAATTGGCTGGGTAAATGTAAAAATTGTCCCTAGTGGGTGTAGGATAGTGTTAATGTGCGGGGATCGCTGGGCGGCGCGAACCCGGTGGGCCGAAGGGCCTGTTTCTGCGCTGTATCTCTAAATCTAAAAAAATCCTCTGAGTTCTCAGTGATTTCTACAGCTGTGACTGCAAAATCATCATCTCCTATTGCAACATAGAGATTCTGTTTTCACTGCCAACTTCAGATTCTGCATCACTGGTTGCATCAGTAATTGTGTTTTATTAGTAAATCCCAAACTCACTTGTGTAATTGTATTATAACAAAAGGATTGCCAGTCAAAATCTACTATCACACTTACGAAATATTTACACAGGTACGCGTATAGAAAAGGATTAGAGGGATGTGGACCAAATGAAGGCAGGTAGGATTAGTATAGATGGGGCATTTTGGTTGGCATGGGCAAGTTGGGCCAAAGGGCTTGTTTCAATGCTATATGACTATAACTGTATAAAATTAGAAACTAGGATGCCGGTGTAAATGTGTAGGAAAGAACTGCAGATGCTGGTTTAAATCAAAGATAGACACAAAATGCTGGAGTAACTCAGAGGGACAGGCAGCATCTCTGAAGAGAAGGAATGGCCGATGATTGGCGTCACCCATTCCTTCTCTCCAGAGATGCTGCCTGCCCCGCTTGAGTTACTCCAGCATTTTGTGCCTATGCTGATGTAGATGCTGGTTTACATAAATGGACATAAAGTGCTGGAGTAACTCAGCAGGTCAGGCAGCATCTCTGCAGAACATGGATAGGTGACGTTTCACAGAGTGTTGGAGTAACACAGCGGGTCAGGCAGCATCTCTGCAGAACATGGATAGGTGACGTTTCACAGAGTGTTGGAGTAACACAGCGGGTCAGGCAGCATCTTTGGAGAACATGGATAGGTGACGTTTGGCTCGGGTCCCATCTTCAGTATTGTGCCCTTGCTGGAATTGGTTGCTCTGGTCTCGGAATAGCAAAGAGGGTTCGTGTTTGGAAAGTGAGGTGCTAGATTTTCTCAATGGAAACCGAATGCTTAGTGTTTTTTTCTCCACCAGAGCTGCATTCCATTGACTTTCCTTGAGTGTGTGACACACAGCCTCTTTCAGCTTCGCTTGGCAAGGTCTGACTGATCACGCCCACTCAGTTGTTAGAGGCATCACACAAGATGCTATGTTCTCACCGTCTCACAATGCACCCAGTAGGAATCGTGTCTAAGCTCCAATGGCATTAGGGTTGCCAACTTCCTCACTCCCAATTATGGGACAAGTTGACGTCACCGTCCCGCGCCCCATGCGTCCTCACCCAGCCAGCGGCCATGTGCTCCCACTGCACCAAACTAATTTAGCCCAAAATACGGGATGTCCCGGCTAATGTCCCGGGACAGTTGGCAACCCTAAATGGCATGTGATCCTTCATTCATCTCCAGTTTTCAGTGATGCAATAATGTCAGCTGAATCCACAAAAAATCTGCACTCCTGTGCCCAAAAACCGTCCAAGTTCTTACACATTTTCAATTTATAATGGCTTTAGTTAAGTTTAATTTAGAAATATAGTGTGGAAACAGGCCTTTCGGCCCTCCGTCCGCACCACCCAGCGATCCCCGCACATTAACGCTATCTACACACACTAGGGACAATATACCAAGCCAATTAAGCTACAAACCTGTACGTCTTTGGAGTGTGGGAGGAAACCGATGATCCCGGAGAAAACCCACGCGGTCACGTTGACAACGTACAAACTCCATACAGACAGCGCCCGTAGTTGGGATGGAACCCGGGTCTCCGGCGCTGCAAGCACTGCAGGGGCAGCAACTCTACCGCTGCGCCACCGTGCTGCCCCCCATTGTGCCTCCCCTTTATGGCTTAGAGTCATGGAGTCAGAATGAACAGCATGGAAATAGGCCCTTCAGCCCATCTCATTCATGCTGACCGAGATGTTTAGTTTATTATTATCATGTGTACCGAGGTACAGTGAAGAGCTGTTGTTTGCATGCTATCCAATCAAAGATTATACATGAATACAATCAATACCATTTGCCCGTGCTTGGCCCATACCCCTCTCAATCTTTCCTATCCATGCTCCTGTCAAAATATCTTTTAAAGGTTGATATTGTATCTGCCTCAACTCCTTCCTCTGGCAGCTGGTTCCACATACCCACCACCCTCTGTGTGAAAAGGTTGCTCCTCAGATTCCTATGAAATTTAGGAACAGGGGACGTACAATGAGATCTGGGTGTCCTAGTGCATCAGTCACTGAAAGGAAGCATGCAGGTACAGCAGGCAGTGAAGAAAGCCAATGGAATGTTGGCCTTCATAACAAGAGGAGTTGAGTATAGGAGCAAAGAGGTCCTTCTGCAGTTGTACAGGGCCCTAGTGAGACCGCACCTGGAGTACTGTGTGCAGTTTTGGTCCCCAAATTTGAGGAAGGATATTTTTACTATTGAGGGCGTGCAGCGTAGGTTTACTAGGTTAATTCCCGGAATGGCGGGACTATCATATGTTGAAAGACTGGAGCGACTAGGCTTGTATACACTGGAATTTAGAAGGATGAGAGGAGATCTTATCGAAACGTATAAGATTATTAAGGGGCTGGACACGTTAGAGGCAGGAAACATGTTCCCAATGTTGGGGGAGTCCAGAACAAGGGGCCACAGTTTAAGAATAAGGGGTAGGCCATTTAGAACTGAGATGAGGAAAAACTTTTTCAGTCAGAGAGTTGTGAATCTGTGGAATTCTCTGCCTCAGAAGGCAGTGGAAGCCAATTCTCTGAATGCATTCAAGAGAGAGTTAGATGGAGCTCTTAAAGATAGCGGAGTCAGGGGGTATGGGGAGAAGGCAGGAACGGGGTACTGATTTAGAATGATCAGCCATGATCACATTGAATGGCGGTGCTGGCTCGAAGGGCCAAATGGCCTCCTCCTGTACCTATTGTCTATTGTCTATTGTCTTTCCCCTCTCACCTTAAACCCATGTCCTCTGGTTCTTGCTATCCTTCAGTTCTTCATCACTGATGAGCTGTGAGCCATTGGCAACCACTTTGAACCCCAGAGACACTCCATAACAACATTTTTACTCTGCGTAGGGAAGAACTGCAGATGCTGGTTTAAACTGAAGACACAAAATGCTGGAGTAACTCAGCGGGTCAGGCAGCATCTCTGGAGAGAAGGAATGGGTAACGTATTGGGTCGAGACCCTTCTTCAGACTGAGGAAGCGTCTCAACTCATAACATTACCCATTCCTTCTCTCCAGAGATGCTGCCCGTCCCGCTGAGTTACTCCAGCATTTTGTGCCCAACATTTTTATTTTGGTCAACTTACATATTGTGGAGATGTCACAAAATGCTGGAGTAACTCAGCAGGTCAGGCAGCATCTCAGGAGAGAAGGAATGGGTGACGTTTCGGGTCGAGACCCTTCTTCAGACTGGACGTTGTGACATTCAGACATTGTGGAGATGTAGTTGTTTTAGAACGCCTTCCTAAATGTCAGGATGAACCTGTTCATCAGCCTGGGCAGTGAGCGGGATGTATGGACAGGTATGTGTGAATGGGCGTCACTGAACCTGTAGCAAGAACTTACACTTCTTGCAGCGGATGCCATTTCAGTCCTTCAGCCTTGCCTGCTGCCTCTGAATGGAAGCTGGTATCACATTTGTACCAGGCACAGACAAACTACCT
Organism: Rhinoraja longicauda; assembly: GCF_053455715.1. Lineage (NCBI taxonomy): Eukaryota > Metazoa > Chordata > Chondrichthyes > Rajiformes > Arhynchobatidae > Rhinoraja > Rhinoraja longicauda. The sequence continues at coordinate 1,530,692 of NC_135990.1, forward strand.
CCGTGTTCCTGTTGCTATTGCTCTTCAGATTGGAGTCTTGTGAGCCAACTGTGCTGCCTAATAACTTGGACTAAATCCATTTGTTTAAGCTGCACACAAATCCATCCTGGAGTGGGTGTTTTAAGAATTCACTAATGTTGCAATTGCTGGATAAATCTTTCAGTGTAACAATATGTTCGGTGGCTCTTACTCCCTTTGTCTGACTATTCTAACTGCTGTTTCAAATGGTCGTGAATGGAAACAGTGCTCTAGATCCCACACTCAGCTTGGCTTTCAGTGACGTTACCAGATAAGCACTGGGTTGTACACAGAGGGAGATGGGCAAATGGGACAAGCTTGTTTTGGACATCTTGGACAACACGGTCAAGTTGGGCTGAAGGGTCAGTTTCCATGCTGTACAGCTCTTTGGCTCTGTGCATCTGCTGTATGTCACAACGTTACACACTCGTGTGACCTATTTACACATTGTATCGCAATCTGTGCCCTGGTCTGCAGAGGGAGACATGAGGGGCTTCTCACAAACCTCTGGTGTAGGCACCTGCCACGAGCACTTATTGTACGCTGCAAGGTCCTACGAGCATACTCAATGGCTGCCCTGACTGTCTGAAGAAGGGTCTTGACCCAAAACTTCTCTCCAGAGATGCTGCCCGTCCCGCTGAGTTACTCCAGCATTTTGTGTCTACCTTCGATTTAAACCAGCATCTGCAGTTCCTTCCTACACATTTTGCCTGACTGTCTTGGTACTTGTGGTGATTGCAAGAAGATTGTTTACCAACAGCAATGAACAAACAACTCACACAGTCTAATTAAAAAAATATGCACTGTGAATATTTATATTGCAGCTGCAGCAAATATCATTTAAACAAGAAAATAATTGCCTGTGGGAGACAGAGAAGAGCAGGAGATTATGTGTATCCTCCACTCTGCCCACCTTGGGCTGGATCTGACAGAGAGGGGCACTGAAGCACCATCAGTGTGATTCCTGATAGTGAGACTGAGAGTGAATCTTGAACAAAAAGCAAACTGCTGGAGGAATCCAGCGGGTCAGGCAGATATTGTTTAAGGTTGGAACCCCATCTTCTTTGGTCAACGTGGGTTGTTTTTAAATGTACTATACAAATAAAATTGACTTGACTTGACTTCAGTCTCATGGAGCATCAGTCTGAAGAAGGCTCCCAGCCCGAATCATCATCTGTCCATTTCCCTCCACAGATGCTGCCTGACCCGCTGAGTTCCTCCAGCAGTAGAAACAAGGAACTGCAGATGATGGTTTACACATGGGGGGGGGGGGGGGGGGGGGAAGCGCAGAGTGCTGGAGTAACTCAGAGGGTCAGGCAGCATTTCTGGAGCACATGCAGAGGAGCTGTTTTGAGTCGGGACCTTCCTTAAGACTAATTGTGGGATGGGGGAAAGACTGCTGGAAGATAGAAGGGGCAAGACAAAGCGCAGGAGGCAACAGGTGAAGAGGGGTCCCGACCCGAAACGTCACCCACTCCTTCTCTCCAGAGATGCTACCTGTCCCGCTGAGTTACTCCAGCTTTTTTGTGACTGTCTTAGGCAATAGATGAGCACAGTTGAGTCAGTTACCTATTACCTGCTCTGCTTTGTCCTACCCCTGCTCTCTTTTCCAGCTTTCTTCCCCCCCCCCCCCCCCCTTACAATCAGTCTGAAGATGCACTCCTCCAGCAGTTTGCTTTTTGTTCAAAAATCCTAATAGGCCTTCATCACAGTTACCACTATCCCCCTGAGAGAGGACAGAAGGAAATGTAGATATGTCTGTGCTCAGGGAATGACTTCCTGGATTACTGCTAAATGGCAATGACACAGAGCAGAACCGCCAAGCCAAGCTATGTTGTTCGTGGAGTGTTTAATGGTGATTCTGGATGAATGAATGACAATGTTCTGTTTCCAGCACTATCATATCTCAGCTGGCTGAGCACAAAAATATGTTTTCGAATGGATTTCAGAAGTATTTGCTCACATATTCACTTTGAGATCAGTCGTTGAGTGAAAAATTAACTCGACTGTTTAGCTGTGTGTGGTCTGTCAGTTCTCTCTCTCTTGGTAAACTGACTGGATGTTTACCCAGATATAATTAGGCCTGCAGTGCCTGATCAGCCCCCACCCTGTGGGCATGTGTCAGGCTGATACCCCCCACCCACCTCCTCTGTCAGCAGTGTGAGTGAGAAGCAAAGCACTGAGCCTCTTTATTCATAGAGTGATACAGTGTACAAACAGGCCCTTCGGCCCAACTTGCCCACATCGGCCAACATGTCCCAGCTACACTAGTTCCACCTGCTAGCATTTGGTCCATATCCCTCCAAACCTGTCTTATCCATGTACCTGTCCAACTGTTTCTTAAACGTTGGGATAGTTACTGCCTCAACTACCTCCTCTGGCAGCTTGTTCCACATTCCCACCACCCTTTGTGTGAAAAGGTTACCCCTCAGATTCCTATTAAATCTTTTCCCTTTCACCTTAAACCTATATCCTCAATTCACCTACTCTAGGCAAGAGACTCTGTGCATCTACCCGATCTATTCCTCTCATGATTTTATACATCTCTATAAGATCACCCCTCGTCCTCCTGCGCTCCCAAGGAATAGAGTCCCAGCCTGCTCAACCTCTCCCTGTAACTCACACCCTCAAGTCCTGGCAACATCCTCATAAATCTTCTCTGTACCCTTTCCAGCTTGACAACATCTTTCCTGTAACACGGAGCCCATGGTCCTGGGGCTCACCTGAGGTTCTGAACACGTTCTTACAAGCACCAGGCCTTCAACATCATAGGACGGAATTTAGAAGGATGAGGGGGGATCTTATTGAAACATATAAGATCATTAGGGGATTGGACACATTAGAGGCAGGAAACATGTTCCCAATGTTGGGGGAGTCCAGAACAAGGGGCCACAGTTTAAGAATAAGGGGTAGGCCATTAAGAACGGAGATGAGGAAGAAATTTTTCAGTCAGAGAGTGGTGAAGGTGTGGAATTCTCTGCCTCAGAAGGCAGTGGAGGCCAGTTCGTTGGATGCTTTCAAGAGAGAGCTGGATAGAGCTCTTAAGGATAGCGGAGTGAGGGGGTATGGGGAGAAGGCAGGAACGGGGTACTGATTGAGAGTGATCAGCCATGATCGCATTGAATGGCGGTGCTGGCTCGAAGGGCTGAATGGCCTACTCCTGCACCTATTGTCTATTGTCTATTGTCTATTGACGGGAAGGGAACAGAGTCCCGACACTGGGTTTACTTTTAAAAATTACATCTATTGGTTTAACACTTAATCATGTACTTGAGCCAAGATCAAGGTGACAAACCCTGCGTGTTGATGGTCAGTGAAGGTTTTAAAATCCACACCTGGTATTGCCTGATCACCATTCCATCTGACTCAGCCATTCTTCATGCCTCTCTCTTGCACAGTACTTCTTAGACTTAAATCCAAGTCTATATATTGAAGGATGCAAAGTTTGCAATTTTATCTTATTTATGCTGTGCCAAAACCTCTCTCTGATTGGACTGGAGTTCGGTCCACATCCTCCATGGTCCCATTGTCACGTAGAACATGATTCTTCACGTCAGGTAGTGCTAGTAAGCTTGGGCAGCAACTGAACTGGGATGAGGCAGGTGGGAGAACGAAGCGAAGGAAGGGAAGAGAAGGATGAAGAGGTAGAGCTTGAGAGAGAGAGAAGGGTAAGGATGGAACAAAATGGATGGGGAATGTTAAAGTCAACTTTAACGTCAGAATGGAAATTATGTCCCAAATTTCTAACCTGGGAGAAAGAGATTGATGATCTACCCTATCTATGCCTCTCATAATTTTATAAATGATCCGGTCTCTCCTCAGCCTGCGATGCTCCAGATAAAATAATCCAAGATGACCAACCTTTTTTTATAGCTGATACATCTCAATCCAGTCAGTATCCTGACAAAATTCTTCTGCACCCTCTCCAAAACCCCCAACATCCTTCCTGTAGTGTGGGGACCAGAATTGTACACAATATTCAAAATGTGGTCCAGCAAGGTTTTAAATGATAGACACAAAATGCTGGAGTAACTCATTAGAACAGGCAGCATCTATGGAAAGAAGGAATGGGTGACGTTTCGAGTCGAGACCCATCTTCAGACCCGCATCTGCAGTTCCTGCCTACACATTTATAAAGCTGTAACATGACTTCCCAACTCAATGGCCTGACTGACGAGGACAAGCACACTTTATGCCTACTTTATGTGGCCACTTTCAGTGGGCTATGGGCTTGCACCCCGAGACCCCTCTGTACATCAGCAGAGTTCAAAAGACTCACCGCCCTCTGAGATAGAAAAATTGCACTTCACTTCTACCTTAAATGGATGCCTCCTTATTTTTAAACAATAACTAACGGTGCACGGTGGCGCAGCTGGTAAAGCCACTGCCTAACAGCACCAGAGACCCAGGTTCGATTCTGACCTCAGGTGCTATCTGTGTGGAGTTTGCACGTTCTCCCTGTGACCGAGTGGATTTCCCCTGGGTGCTCCCGGCTTCCTCCCACATCCCCAAAGACGTGCGGGTTTGTCAGTTAATTGGCCCTCTGTAAATTATTCCTAGTGTGTAGGGAGTGGATGCGAAAGTGGGATAACATAGACCTGGGAAGGAGTAGAGATGGAGAGAGAGGGTTACTTAAAGGGTTACTGTAGCCTGTCCACCACAGACACAATGCTGTCGGATATTCTCCACTTCTTTGGATAATTATAAATCCAACAACCCTCTACAAGTTCGACATTGCCCACGACAAAGCGACCTGCTTGATGCCCCCGCCAGGCCTGTGGAGACCTTACAGCGTGTATTAGCATTGCATGAGAGATTGACCACATCAGTTGAGA